>NW_028252708.1:600000-907060 GCF_964263255.1 Lissotriton vulgaris | reverse complement strand
CTACAGCACGAGACACCACTGCTGTAACCCAGGGCACAGTATCTACAGCACAGACACCACTGCTGTAACCCAGGGCACAGTATCTACAGCACAGACACCACTGCTGTAACCCAGGGCACAGTATCTACAGCACTGAGCGTGAGACACCACTGCTGTAACCCAGGGCACAGTATCTACAGCACAGACACCACTGCTGTAACCCAGGGCACAGTATCTACAGCACAGACACCACTGCTGTAACCCAGGGCACAGTATCTACAGCACAGACACCACTGCTGTAACCCAGGGCACAGTATCTACAGCACAGGCGTGCGTACACCACTGCTGTAACCCAGGGCACAGTATCTACAGCACAGACACCACTGCTGTAACCCAGGGCACAGTATCTACAGCACAGACACCACTGCTGTAACCCAGGGCACAGTATCTACAGCACAGACACCACTGCTGTAACCCAGGGCACAGTATCTACAGCACAGACACCACTGCTGTAACCCAGGGCACAGTATCTACAGCACAGACACCACTGCTGTAACCCAGGGCACAGTATCTACAGCACAGACACCACTGCTGTAACCCAGGGCACAGTATCTACAGCACAGACACCACTGCTGTAACCCAGGGCACAGTATCTACAGCACAGACACCACTGCTGTAACCCAGGGCACAGTATCTACAGCACAGACACCACTGCTGTAACCCAGGGCACAGTATCTACAGCACAGACACCACTGCTGTAACCCAGGGCACAGTATCTACAGCACAGACACCACTGCTGTAACCCAGGGCACAGTATCTACAGCACAGACACCACTGCTGTAACCCAGGGCACAGTATCTACAGCACAGACACCACTGCTGTAACCCAGGGCACAGTATCTACAGCACAGACACCACTGCTGTAACCCAAGGGCACAGTATCTACAGCACAGACACCACTGCTGTAACCCAGGGCACAGTATCTACAGCACAGACACCACTGCTGTAACCCAAGGCACAGTATCTACAGCACAGACACCACTGCTGTAACCCAGGGCACAGTATCTACAGCACAGACACCACTGCTGTAACCCAGGGCACAGTATCTACAGCACAGACACCACTGCTGTAACCCAGGGCACAGTATCTACAGCACAGACACCACTGCTGTAACCCAGGGCACAGTATCTACAGCACAGACACCACTGCTGTAACCCAAGGCACAGTATCTACAGCACAGACACCACTGCTGTAACCCAGGGCACAGTATCTACAGCACAGACACCACTGCTGTAACCCAGGGCACAGTATCTACAGCACAGACACCACTCCTGTAACCCAGGGCACAGTATCTACAGCACAGACACCACAGCTGTAACCCAGGGCACAGTATCTACAGCACAGACACCACTGCTGTAACCCAGGGCACAGTATCTACAGCACAGACACCACTGCTGTAACCCAGGGCACAGTATCTACAGCACAGACACCACTGCTGTAACCCAGGGCACAGTATCTACAGCACAGACACCACTGCTGTAACCCAGGGCACAGTATCTACAGCACAGACACCACTGCTGTAACCCAGGGCACAGTATCTACAGCACAGACACCACTGCTGTAACCCAGGGCACAGTATCTACAGCACAGACACCACTGCTGTAACCCAGGGCGCAGTATCTACAGCACAGACACCACTGCTGTAACCCAGGGCGCAGTATCTACAGCACAGACACCACTGATGTAACCCAAGGCACAGTATCTACAGCACAGACACCACTGCTGTAACCCAGGGCACAGTATCTACAGCACAGACACCACTGCTGTAACCCAGGGCGCAGTATCTACAGCACAGACACCACTGCTGTAACCCAAGGCGCAGTATCTACAGCACAGACACCACAGCTGTAACCCAGGGCGCAGTATCTACAGCACAGACACCACTGCTGTAACCCAGGGCGCAGTATCTACAGCACAGACACCACTGCTGTAACCCAGGGCGCAGTATCTACAGCACAGACACCACTGCTGTAACCCAGGGCGCAGTATCTACAGCACAGACACCACTGCTGTAACCCAGGGCGCAGTATCTACAGCACAGACACCACTGCTGTAACCCAGGGCGCAGTATCTACAGCACAGACACCACTGCTGTAACCCAGGGCACAGTATCTACAGCACAGACACCACTGCTGTAACCCAGGGCACAGTATCCACAGCACAGACACCACTGCTGTAACCCAGGGCACAGTATCCACAGCACAGACACCACTGCTGTAACCCAGGGCACAGTATCTACAGCACAGACACCACTGCTGTAACCCAGGGCACAGTATCTACAGCACAGACACCACTGCTGTAACCCAGGGCACAGTATCTACAGCACAGACACCACTGCTGTAACCCAGGGCACAGTATCTACAGCACAGCCACCACTGCTGTAACCCAGGGCACAGTATCTACAGCACAGACACCACTGCTGTAACCCAGGGCACAGTATCTACAGCACAGACACCACTGCTGTAACCCAGGGCACAGTATCTACAGCACAGACACCACTGCTGTAACCCAGGGCACAGTATCTACAGCACAGACACCACTGCTGTAACCCAAGGCACAGTATCTACAGCACAGACACCACTGCTGGCGCAGTATCTACAGCACAGACACCACTGCTGTAACCCAGGGCGCAGTATCTACAGCACAGACACCACTGCTGTAACCCAGGGCGCAGTATCTACAGCACAGACACCACTGCTGTAACCCAGGGCACAGTATCTACAGCACAGACACCACTGCTGTAACCCAGGGTACAGTATCTACAGCACAGACACCACTGCTGTAACCCAGGGCACAGTATCTACAGCACAGACACCACTGCTGTAACCCAGGGCACAGTATCTACAGCACAGACACCACTGCTGTAACCCAGGGCACAGTATCTACAGCACAGACACCACTGCTGTAACCCAGGGCACAGTATCTACAGCACAGACACCACTGCTGTAACCCAGGGCACAGTATCTACAGCACAGACACCACTGCTGTAACCCAGGGCACAGTATCTACAGCACAGACACCACTGCTGTAACCCAGGGCACAGTATCTACAGCACAGACACCACTGCTGTAACCCAGGGCACAGTATCTACAGCACAGACACCACTGCTGTAACCCAAGGCACAGTATCTACAGCACAGACACCACTGCTGTAACCCAGGGCACAGTATCTACAGCACAGACACCACTGCTGTAACCCAAGGCACAGTATCTACAGCACAGACACCACTGCTGTAACCCAAGGCACAGTATCTACAGCACAGACACCACTGCTGTAACCCAGGGCACAGTATCTACAGCACAGACACCACTGCTGTAACCCAGGGCACAGTATCTACAGCACAGACACCACTGCAGTAACCCAGGGCACAGTATCTACAGCACAGACACCACTGCTGTAACCCAGGGCACAGTATCTACAGCACAGACACCACTGCTGTAACCCAGGGCACAGTATCTACAGCACAGACACCACTGCTGTAACCCAGGGCACAGTATCTACAGCACAGACACCACTGCTGTAACCCAAGGCACAGTATCTACAGCACAGACACCACTGCTGTAACCCAGGGCACAGTATCTACAGCACAGACACCACTGCTGTAACCCAAGGCACAGTATCTACAGCACAGACACCACTGCTGTAACCCAGGGCGCAGTATCTACAGCACAGACACCACTGCTGTAACCCAGGGCGCAGTATCTACAGCACAGACACCACTGCTGTAACCCAGGGTGCAGTATCTACAGCAGAGACACCACTGCTGTAACCCAGGGCGCAGTATCTACAGCACAGACACCACTGCTGTAACCCAGGGCACAGTATCTACAGCACAGACACCACTGCTGTAACCCAGGGCACAGTATCTACAGCACAGACACCACTGCTGTAACCCAGGGCACAGTATCTACAGCACAGACACCACTGCTGTAACCCAGGGCACAGTATCTACAGCACAGCCACCACTGCTGTAACCCAGGGCACAGTATCTACAGCACAGACACCACTGCTGTAACCCAGGGCACAGTATCTACAGCACAGACACCACTGCTGTAACCCAGGGCGCAGTATCTACAGCACAGACACCACTGCTGTAACCCAGGGCGCAGTATCTACAGCACAGACACCACTGCTGTAACCCAGGGCGCAGTATCTACAGCACAGACCACTGCTGTAACCCAAGGCGCAGTATCTACAGCACAGACACCACTGCTGTAACCCAAGGCGCAGTATCTACAGCACAGACACCACTGCTGTAACCCAAGGCGCAGTATCTACAGCACAGACACCACTGCTGTAGCCCAGGGCGCAGTATCTACAGCACAGACACCACTGCTGTAACCCAGGGCACAGTATCTACAGCACAGACACCACTGCTGTAACCCAGGGCACAGTATCTACAGCACAGACACCACTGATGTAACCCAGGGCACAGTATCTACAGCACAGACACCACTGCTGTAACCCAGGGCACAGTATCTACAGCACAGACACCACTGCTGTAACCAAGGGCACAGTATCTACAGCACAGACACCACTGCTGTAACCCAGGGCACAGTATCTACAGCACAGACACCACTGCTGTAACCCAGGGCACAGTATCTACAGCACAGACACCACTGCTGTAACCCAGGGCACAGTATCTACAGCACAGACACCACTGCTGTAACCCAAGGCACAGTATCTACAGCACAGACACCACTGCTGTAACCCAAGGCACAGTATCTACAGCACAGACACCACTGCTGTAACCGAGGGCACAGTATCTACAGCACAGACACCACTGCTGTAACCCAGGGCACAGTATCTACAGCACAGACACCACTGCTGTAACCCAGGGCACAGTATCTACAGCACAGACACCACTGCTGTAACCCAGGGCACAGTATCTACAGCACAGACACCACTGCTGTAACCCAGGGCACAGTATCTACAGCACAGACACCACTGCTGTAACCCAGGGCACAGTATCTACAGCACAGACATCACTGCTGTAACCCAGGGCACAGTATCTACAGCACAGACACCACTGCTGTAACCCAGGGCACAGTATCTACAGCACAGACACCACTGCTGCAACCCAGGGCACAGTATCTACAGCACAGACACCACTGCTGCAACCCAGGGCACAGTATCTACATCACAGACACCACTGCTGCAACCCAGGGCACAGTATCTACAGCACAGACACCACTGCTGTAACCCAGGGCGCAGTATCTACAGCACAGACACCACTGCTGTAACCCAGGGCACAGTATCTACAGCACAGCCACCACTGCTGTAACCCAGGGCACAGTATCTACAGCACAAACACCACTGCTGTAACCCAGGGCGCAGTATCTACAGCACAGACACCACTGCTGTAACCCAGGGCACAGTATCTACAGCACAGACACCACTGCTGTAACCAAGGGCACAGTATCTACAGCACAGACACCACTGCTGTAACCCAGGGCACCATAACTGTAACCAATGGCACCGTATCTATTGCACTGAAACAGCACTGCAACACCCATTCACTCCATCTGTAACCAATGGCACAGGATGATCAGCACTGACACCACTGCGACGCCATTGGCATACGTAACCATGGCACAGGATCTACAGAAGTCTCCTTTGAAACCTACATGAAGTCCGCCAAGTTCCCTTGGTGTTGGGCCTACAGATTCGACTGCAGAGCCCTCATATGCCACCCGCTGAAGTGGACAAACAGGTTCACGAGGCCAACAGTCTAGGTGGTCACAGACCTGCTCTCACCGAGATCCTGCACGAAGGCTGAAACATCAGCATCATAGCCTGAATATCCTTAACTCGTTGCAATGGAAAAAACGCCCAGAGCCGCACAGATTCACAAACCGCTCCTATAAAATGAAGCCTCTGCAAAGGAGTCTGGTGTGACTTTGGCTGGATAGAGAACCCCAACAATGTCGGGAGGTGCACCGCTGTCTGGACGTAGTCTACCACAGACTATGGCGAGCCTGCCTTCAACAGCTAACGGTCAAGGTAGGGGAAATCTGGTAACCTTCAAAGATGGAAAGCAATCACCACCATCCCTTTAGTGAACACTGTGGGGCACTAGTAAGGCCGAAGGGGAGCACAGCAAATAGGAAAATCCTACTGGCCTACCTTGAACTGCAGGTAACTTCTTTTGCACTGCAAGATGGGCACATAAAAGCATGCATCCTGCAAGTCCAGGGCTACCATCCAGGTGACTGGCTCCAAGCCAGACAGAACTCGGGCCAGTGTGAGCATTTTGAATAAGACCTTCTGCAGTAAGACAAAGATCAGCAAAGATCTAAAACAGGATAAAGGCCTCTGACCTTCGGCACAAGGACATTTCAGGATTGACAACTCATCCATATTTCTGAAGTCGGCCTTTCTTGACAGCAGCACTCGCACCTATTGCAATGCGATGGATAGGTGGTCCTCAGAGTCACTCTAATGTGGGCAGAAACTGTGGAAGGTCAGAAAGAAAGAAGGGCAGAGCCCTGCTGGACATCTGAAGGACCCTTCTGTCGATGTGAAGTGGCGACAGCCTAGGAAAAACGTTGGTTCCTGCCTCCCAACAGGTGGTTGTGCCCCGCTATGGGAAAACTACACTGCATTGGAGGTCTGATCCCCATTACCAGAAACTAAAGGGCTGTGGTGACTGCAGCAGAGGTGAGGGTCCTGGCATTGTCATACACCAGACCTCTGGGGTAATCTGGCAAGGACAAAAATTGACAAGAGAATTGTCTGGCATGGCTCAAAAAGCTCAAAGAGCACTGGACAGCTTGGCTTTCCATGAGTGGCTCCAGGGCAGAATTGGCTTTTTCACCAAGAAGGCAGGATGCATCAAAAGGCACATCCCTGAGATGACCGTGCATCTCCTGAAAAGCCTGTGAATCTCATTCATGAATGGCGACAGAGCCCCACACCAATGCTGGCCGCTCGTTCCAGCAATTGGGAGTGTCCAGATCAGTTCAGAGCAACTCACATGTAGCTGCATCCTTACCATCTTGAATGGTGTGAGCCAAGGAGGCCCTAAACCCTTCCATGACTGCCGGCAAGATCTCCCTGACCATGTCCCACAAGCAGTGCTTACTTTGAGCCGGTGGGCCCCACCAGCTCTCATTTTTGGGGCCAGTTGGGCCCATCAGCACTTATTTTTTTTTGTCATCGGACATTCCCCGTGAGCAACAGACTGGAAAGAAGGAAAAGACAGAAAAAAAGTCAACAAGGGAGAAAGCAGGAGCCTGCACGAGTAAGATAAAGGAACAGGGAGTGTCTACAGTGGTTTAAAGAGGCATGAGGTGGATTCTCGACTGTGCAACTTTGGTATTTGGCATGAGGACATGGGCTTCTAACCAGAGCTTTGGACAGCAGCGCTCATTCTGTTACAAATTAAGCACTGCCCACAGGGCAGGCACACCAAATAGGCAACTGGCATCATTGGTGGGTAAGAACAAGGTTTAGACCAAGTGCGTATAAGAGTGTCGGTTGGGGCATCTCAGAACGCTAGCAAGTGCTCAGAAGAAGTCCGTCCAGGATGAAGAACGTCATTACGCAGATTTGATTTAACTTCAAAAAGAGAGGAATTGTAGTTCCAAGAGTTGAGCAGCATGTCTGAGGAGTACAGCAAAGAAGGCACTGTCTTCCTTTGGCGGCCCAGGGGGGCAATCATCCCTGTACCAGGGGAAGTATCAATCCATAGCCCTCTGTAAATCCATCAACATAATGTGAGGCTATAATATTCCCACCGGCTCGGCTCCCATCTCCAAGTAGTTAGAAACTCTGGTCAGATTTGGAACCAAAAAGCTGATCTCAGGATAGCTCCGCGTAGAAGGGTTTGGTCTCTCTGAATCACACTGTACTAACGTGTGCTGGAGTAGTCTCCGTGCGTGACGCAGTCAGGGCAGATTTTGGCCAGCATAAAATCCACCTCTGGCAATGTAGGGACTGGGGTCAACGGGGAAGGAAGCGGCACAGGTCTTGGAGCCAAAATGGAAGTCTAAAGTCAATGAGGAACCAGAGGTGGGATCCAGGGGCTCAGAAGGACCAGGAATTGATACACATGCAGAGACCGAATGGAGGCCCATGCGGATTCCGGGGGCCCAAAGGCAGCCAATAAGTAACTGGATATAGGGAACTCGTGGCACACTGGGATGAACCGTGGAATCGGCTCCTCAATCAAATCAGGAGTAAGACAGAGTGGCACTTTGCTGCCATCACGACTTCTCTTTAGCGAGAGAGTGGCAGGATGGGATCAAGTCCTGCTTCGTGGTCTTGTGCTTCTATTTCGATTCCCAATCACCAGATGACTTCGACAGTAAGGGATCTCTCATAGGATTCACTGTGCGGGAACAGATCTGCACCCTCCAATGACAGTGGGACTTGGGTGGCTTCTTTCGATGCTTTGCTTCACGGTCCCACATCGCCTTCAAGTGTTCATTCCTCACACGACTTGTGGTCATGTCTCAAGCCAAAACACCTTTACTTAAATTATTTACGATAGTCACGGCATGATTTGAACCCTTTAGTGTTGGGAGGGGACCTAATTCCCTTGCACACTGGAATTCAGTTTGGAAAGTTCTTCAAACAAAACAAACAAGCATTTCAAATGCAATAGGTCTCGCATCGACATTATTTTTAGCTGTTGGCATTGTAAATGTTTTTTGTTTTTTTTCCCCTTTGTGAAGCACTAATCAAATGGTGTAATGGCATTACCTGACTGTTATTGTTTAATCTAGTGCACTGTTTTACATATTACAGTTTTTTTCTTTTGCTTCAATAAAAATACCTGCTCCCTTTGCACATTACAACGCAGTAGATTTTCACAAAGATTTTCGCAATGTGGAAGGCACCCAATAGCCATTTTAAGGTATATTGAATTAATAACCAACTGTTGTTGCGCAGGTCTCTATATTAGACAAACAGCGCCACAATGTGGCAGACTGTTATAAGCGCCTGTGTTGACAGTTAGGACCGGCGCTGAGCACCGGAAACTACCGGCTCATATTAAGCACTGATGATAGTAGTGTTTGGGGAAGGCGATGCTTTAATGCAGATGCTAAAACGAAAAACACAACACCTATTCTTGGCCAGTGAATTCAGACCATTAGCTCCATTTACCTAAAAGTATGTTTTCATTGCCATGCATTATTGAAGTAATTCATCCACCCACTCCTCACCATTGAACAAATCATTCATTGAGCCAAGAAGCCCGGAATCCAATCTCCACCCACCCATTCAAGGATTGGATAAGGTTCTAAAATTAATTATGGATAGTAGAACGCACCATATTTGCAATTTTTCGAAATTTCTTGGGGGTGGAGAATCCTTTCAAACCAACCTTGCAGTGGAGAGGCACGCTCGCTGTGCTCACTCGCTGCATGCAATATGGCGGTTGGTATGATAAAATTTACCAGGGCTGCTTTTGATTCCCGGTCTGGCTCAAGTAATCTCCATACTAATGGCATAATACAATATGTTTGGCAAGGGTGGCACAACTTTTAAAAAGTGGGCACTCATTCGCAAAGGTTCATACTTGTATTCTTTTTGTGTGTTTTACACAGCTTACTTCTGTAATATTTCAACGTTTTCTTTCTCTCCCTGTAGAGTCCATCTGGAGCTTTCACGCACGCGCAAATATTGATTTATTACGTGCAAACATTGAGTAGTATGTGTTGCAATTCTTTTAGAAAACAACTCTGTGTAGGGCTTGTGTTTGCATGATGCAGAAGGTGCGCACCACCATCACCAAGGCTGGGGAGTGGGTGGAACAGGCGGTTACATATTTAAATATGTTGCCCACCCAAGGCTTTTCACAGGCGGACAAGCCGACTTTATCCCAGCCCCAACGCTCATCGAAAAAATGTAATCTGTTAGGATAAGGACACCATTTTGGCCAGCACCTATGAGTAACTGTCCCGTAACGCTTCACCCCCTTCGTTTTGACCCTGTACCCCGGTCTTTCTTCCTACTCCCCTCTATCTTCTCTACTCCTCTCGCTTGTGTTCTAGGCATAAGCCCCGTACCTCAGTGTCTCTCTACTGCTCCCTCCTCCCTTAGTAGGTAAAACACATTACCATTTAAATTACCAATAACTCAAAAAAATGCGAAATCTATTGCATTTCCTATGCTTGTTATAGCCAGTTTAGTTTTTGAACATGTGACATACAGGTTGGGCAAAGGTCTGAATAGCAGGCATTGTAACTCATTGAGCTACCTTACCAGACACACTTTAGATTCTTATTAGGAGCCACTCAGAAAGGTAAAATATCCACAAAAGGGTCTGTTAATATATAATGTGACTATGAAGAACTTTGTCTTGCTTTGTAGACAATATAAAGGGTTATAAAAGTTTAGGTGAAGCAACGTGCAAGCCCTAGAAATCTTCGGTGAATGCGCCAGCGTTTGCAGATTGCTGTAGAACCGGGTGCAGTAAGTTAAAATTCAATTACATGATTTTTAACAGCAAAACGAAGCAAATACATTAAAGTGACAAAAACACAGTTTAAAATGTATATTGGCAGGCTAGAACCCCGGCTTTCCGCCTCAGGGGAGAATGAGTGCTGAAACCAAAACAAAGGATCTATGCGAGCCTGTAAACCAAACTGACTGCATGGAGTTTGCAGATATGAAAAGCCTTCATCAGGACAGAAATTCCATTAACTAAACAAACAGGGAACCATTTGTGGAGAAAGGTTCTCCAGAAGGATTTCTCTGTAAATCTGAAGCAGAAAGACTCACATTTGATGTTGAAGGAGGCATTGGTGGTGCGGGCTTCCTCCCCGGTGTACCGGTTCTTGGCGATGCACTGGAAGTTACCGGCATCCTGTCGCCGATCCACGGTGGTGAACTGGAGGTTGCTCCCCTCCTTAAAGCGCCGGTCTGTGTCTTCAACGGGAGCGCCGTTCTGCAGCCAATGGAAGTCTATTTTGGAGGGGTCTTCCACTTCACATCGAAGGATGGCGCCTCGACCATGTAAGGCGTCCTGGGAGTAGGGCTCCTTGGTGAACAAAATGGACGCCTGGGCACCAACCACTGCAAGAGAGAAGACAAGCTTGTGTCAAGGTTAATCCCAGAGATCACAGATTGGCAGATGCAGACAGGAGCATGGACAATACGACACCAGCCCAGTATAGTTCAGAAACAGAATACAAGCTCATTCTATGCAGCCGCCTCAGACTGCAACTCCACTCCCAGACCACCGCCTGCTCGGAGTCTGCTCCTTCAGGAGGTCTCCAAGTCTACTCACTCCTCTGCCCAACTCCAGCTGCCCCAAGAGATGCCTTCGCTACACCTCCCCCTGCACTGCCCACCGTGCTCAACACACCCAGACACAGCCCAAGCACAGGGTGCCTTGCAATTCAGACACGACCTCAGCCAGCAGCGATGCGGTTGTAAGGGGACAAGCAAGAGTCTCTTCACTCTGGTCTCCCCTTCATGGCAAATTACATGCGTATCACTGAGGTGCACGCAATGGTTTTTTGATGCCATACGCCTTGTTTTGTCTTGGGGATGTGCTAGCTTCGACCCAGCCACAACACTTGCACTATTTTTGGTAAGTGTTAGTTTTAGGTCACAATCCTTGCACTATTTTCAGCATGTGCTACCTTTAAGCCACAATCCTTGCACTATTTCTGGGATGCACTAGCTTTATGCCACAATCCTTGCACTATTTCTGGGATGCACTAGCTTTATGCCACAATCCTTGCACTATTTCTGGGATGCACTAGCTTTATGCCACAATCCCTGCACTATTTTCAGGATATGCTAGCTTTATGCCACAATCCCTGCACTATTTTCAGGATATGCTAGCTTTATGCCACAATCCTTGCACTATTTTCAGCATGTGCTACCATTATGCCACAATCCCTGCACAATTTTCAGCATGTGCTACCATTATGCCACAATCCTTGCACTATTTTCAGCATGTGCTACCATTATGCCACAATCCTTGCACTATTTTTAGCATGTGCTACCATTATGCCACAATCCTTGCACTATTTTTAGCATGTGCTACCATTATGCCACAACCCCTGCACTATTTTCAGCATGTGCTACCATTATGCCACAATCCTTGCACTATTTTTAGCATGTGCTACCATTATGCCACAATCCTTGCACTATTTTCAGTATGTGCTACCATTATGCCACAATCCTTGCACTATTTTCAGCATGTGCTACCATTATGCCACACCCCCTGCACTATTTTCAGTATGCACTAGCTTTATGCCACAATCCTTGCACTATTTTCAGCATGTGCTACCATTATGCCACAATCCCTGCACTATTTTCAGTATGCACTAGCTTTATGCCACAATCCCTGCACTATTTTCAGTATGCACTAGCTTTATGCCACAATCCTTGCACTATTTTCAGCATGTGCTACCATTATGCCACAATCCTTGCACAATTTTCAGCATGTGCTACCATTATGCCACAATCCTTGCACTATTTTCAGTATGTGCTACCATTATGCCACAATCCTTGCACTATTTTCAGTATGTGCTACCATTATGCCACAATCCTTGCACTATTTTCAGCATGTGCTACCATTATGCCACAACCCCTGCACTATTTTCAGTATGCACTAGCTTTATGCCACAATCATTGCACTATTTTCAGCATGTGCTACCATTATGCCACAATCCTTGCACTATTTTCAGTATGTGCTACCATTATGCCACAATCCTTGCACTATTTTCAGCATGTGCTACCATTATGCCACACCCCCTGCACTATTTTCAGTATGCACTAGCTTTATGCCACAATCCTTGCACTATTTTCAGCATGTGCTACCATTATGCCACAATCCCTGCACTATTTTCAGTATGCACTAGCTTTATGCCACAATCCCTGCACTATTTTCAGTATGCACTAGCTTTATGCCACAATCCTTGCACTATTTTCAGCATGTGCTACCATTATGCCACAATCCTTGCACAATTTTCAGCATGTGCTACCATTATGCCACAATCCTTGCACTATTTTCAGTATGTGCTACCATTATGCCACAATCCTTGCACTATTTTCAGTATGTGCTACCATTATGCCACAATCCTTGCACTATTTTCAGCATGTGCTACCATTATGCCACAACCCCTGCACTATTTTCAGTATGCACTAGCTTTATGCCACAATCATTGCACTATTTTCAGCATGTGCTACCATTATGCCACAATCCTTGCACTATTTTCAGTATGTGCTACCATTATGCCACAATCCTTGCACTATTTTCAGCATGTGCTACCATTATGCCACAATCCTTGCACTATTTTCAGCATGTGCTACCATTATGCCACAATCCTTGCACTATTTTCAGCATGTGCTACCATTATGCCACAATCCTTGCACTATTTTCAGCATGTGCTACCAATATGCCACAATCATTGCACTATTTTCAGCATGTGCTACCATTATGCCACAATCCTTGCACAATTTTCAGCATGTGCTACCATTATGCCACAATCCTTGCACTATTTTCAGCATGTGCTACCATTATGCCACAACCCCTGCACTATTTTCAGCATGTGCTACCAGTATGCCACAATCCTTGCACTATTTTTAGCATGTGCTACCATTATGCCACAATCCTTGCACTATTTTCAGTATGTGCTACCATTATGCCACAATCCTTGCACTATTTTCAGCATGTGCTACCATTATGCCACAATCCTTGCACTATTTTCAGCATGTGCTACCATTATGCCACAATCCTTGCACTATTTTCAGCATGTGCTACCATTATGCCACAACCCCTGCACTATTTTCAGCATGTGCTACCATTATGCCACAATCCTTGCACTATTTTCAGCATGTGCTACCATTATGCCACAATCCTTGCACTATTTTCAGCATGTGCTACCATTATGCCACAATCCTTGCACTATTTTCAGCATGTGCTACCATTATGCCACAATCCTTGCACAATTTTCAGCATGTGCTACCATTATGCCACAATCCTTGCACTATTTTCAGCATGTGCTACCATTATGCCACAACCCCTGCACTATTTTCAGCATGTGCTACCATTATGCCACAATCCTTGCACTATTTTAGCATGTGCTACCATTATGCCACAATCCTTGCACTATTTTCAGTATGTGCTACCATTATGCCACAATCCTTGCACTATTTTCAGCATGTGCTACCATTATGCCACAATCCTTGCACTATTTTCAGTATGTGCTACCATTATGCCACAATCCTTGCACTATTTTCAGCATGTGCTACCATTATGCCACAATCCTTGCACTATTTTCAGTATGTGCTACCATTATGCCACAATCCTTGCACTATTTTCAGCATGTGCTACCATTATGCCACAATCCTTGCACTATTTTCAGTATGTGCTACCATTATGCCACAATCCCTGCACTATTTTCAGGATATGCTAGCTTTATGCCACAATCCTTGCACTATTTTCAGCATGTGCTACCATTATGCCACAATCCTTGCACTATTTTCAGCATGTGCTACCATTATGCCACAATCCCTGCACTATTTTCAGTATGCACTAGCTTTATGCCACAATCCCTGCACTATTTTCAGTATGCACTAGCTTTATGCCACAATCCCTGCACTATTTTCAGCATGTGCTACCATTATGCCACAATCCCTGCACTATTTTCAGTATGCACTAGCTTTATGCCACAATCCCTGCACTATTTTCAGCATGTGCTACCATTATGCCACAATCCCTGCACTATTTTCAGTATGCACTAGCTTTATGCCACAATCCCTGCACTATTTTCAGTATGCACTAGCTTTATGCCACAATCCCTGCACTATTTTCAGTATGCACTAGCTTTATGCCACAATCCCTGCACTATTTTCAGTATGCACTAGCTTTATGCCACAATCCTTGCACTGATTTCTGGGATGCGCTAGATAAAGAAGCCTCCTGGGTGAGGTAGACACAGCGGCTTCAGTGGCAGACTAGGAGCGCCGTGGGAACCTCTTAGGTGAGGTAGATATCGTTGCCTCAGTAGCAGACTAGGAGCGCCGTGGGAACCTCTTAGGTGAGGTAGATATCGTTGCCTCAGTAGCAGACTAGGAGCGCCGTGGGAACCTCTTAGGTGAGGTAGATATCGTTGCCTCAGTAGCAGACTAGGAGCGCCGTGGGAACCTCTTAGGTGAGGTAGATATCGTTGCCTCAGTAGCAGACTAGGAGCGCCGTGGGAACCTCTTAGGTGAGGTAGATATTGTTGCCTCAGTAGCAGACTAGGAGCGCCGTGGGAACCTCTTAGGTGAGGTAGATATCGTTGCCTCAGTAGCAGACTAGGAGCGCCGTGGGAACCTCTTAGGTGAGGTAGATATCGTTGCCTCAGTAGCAGACTAGGAGCGCCGTGGGAACCTCTTAGGTGAGGTAGATATCGTTGCCTCAGTAGCAGACTAGGAGCGCCGTGGGAACCTCTTAGGTGAGGTAGATATCGTTGCCTCAGTAGCAGACTAGGAGCGCCGTGGGAACCTCTTAGGTGAGGTAGATATCGTTGCCTCAGTAGCAGACTAGGAGCGCCGTGGGAACCTCTTAGGTGAGGTAGATATCGTTGCCTCAGTAGCAGACTAGGAGCGCCGTGGGAACCTCTTAGGTGAGGTAGATATCGTTGCCTCAGTAGCAGACTAGGAGCGCCGTGGGAACCTCTTAGGTGAGGTAGATATCGTTGCCTCAGTAGCAGACTAGGAGCGCCGTGGGAACCTCTTAGGTGAGGTAGATATCGTTGCCTCAGTAGCAGACTAGGAGCGCCGTGGGAACCTCTTAGGTGAGGTAGATATCGCTGCCTCAGTAGCAGACTAGGAGCGCCGTGGGAACCTCTTAGGTGAGGTAGATATAGCTGCCTCAATGACAGACTAGGGACGCCGTGGAAGCCTCTAAGGGAAGGTAGACATAGTGGCCTCAATGACAGTCTAGGAGAGCCAAAAATGCCTCTTAGGTGAGATCGACATATAGCTGCCTCAGAGGCAGACAAGGATTAGGAACCTACTCGATAAGGTGTCTGCAACTGAAGAACATAAAAGCAGACTCCATGTTTATGGGGCGCCAAGAAGAGACGTAAACCTAGATCAGGGGTGACTGCGAATGTGCCAACAAGTTCTTCGTATATAAAAAGTTCCCTAAAGAAACCATGAAGTGGCCAGGCTGGGCATCAAGTGCGTTTGCTTTCTTACACTTCAGCAAGATTCACTCCCACATCAACCACCTTACGAGCTCTTCTGCGGTGCTCTAGAGTGGACAGCGAGGTCTTCCCAGCAACAGCCTCCATGGATGTCACCTGGTCACGTCCAACACTTCGTACCCCGATCCAACAGCAGAGGACTGGCCAGCCAGGAAGAGGGGCAGTCCCACTGACCATCGGGGGGAGATGTTTAATGCCTGTGTGTTCTGGGCACAAAAACCCCACCAACAGAACTACAGCTAGAACACGAGGACTGTCTCCTGGGTTCATCTAGAGTAGCGGTGTCCACCATACTAGGAGAACATCAGCACCGTGTACTGGGTTCATCTAGAGCAGCTGTGACCCCCATAGGATGAGGACGCCAGCACTGTGTACTGGGTTGATCTAGAGCAGCGGTGTCCAGTAAGTCATGAGGACACCAGCGCCGTGTACTGGGTTCATCTAGAGCAGCGGTGACCAAAATAGGCCGAGGACACTAGCACTATGTACTGGGTTCTTCTAGAGCAGCGGTGACCAAACATAGGGCGAGGACACCAGCTCAGGGTACTGGGTTCATCTGGAGCAGCGGTGACCAACATAGGATGAGGACGCCAGCACCGTGTACTGGGTTAATCCAGAGAAGCAATGATCAACATAGGGCGAGGACACCAGCATCGTGTACTGGTTCATCTAGAGCAGCGGTGACCAACATACTAGGAGGATGCCAACAAGGTGTACTGGGTTCATCTAGAGCAGCGGGACCAACATAGGACGAGGACACCAGCTCAGGGTGCTGGGTTGATCTAGAGCAGCGGTGACCAACATAGGACGAGGACACCAGCTCAGGGTGCTGGGTTGATCTAGAGCAGCGGTGACCAACATAGGACGAGGACACCAGCTCAGGGTGCTGGGTTGATCTAGAGCAGCAGTGACCAACATAGGACGAGGACACCAGCTCAGGGTGCTGGGTTGATCTAGAGCAGCGGTGACCAACATAGGACGAGGACACCAGCTCAGGGTGCTGGGTTGATCTAGAGCAGCAGTGACCAACATAGGATGAGGACACCAGCTCAGGGTGCTGGGTTGATCTAGAGCAGCGGTGACCCAACATAGGACAAGGACACCAGCTCAGGGTACTGGGTACATCTAGAGCAGCGGGACCAACATAGGACGAGGACACCAGCTCAGGGTGCTGGGTTGATCTAGAGCAGCAGTGACCAAAATAGGCCGAGGACACTAGCACTATGTACTGGGTTCTTCTAGAGCAGCGGTGACCAAACATAGGGCGAGGACACCAGCTCAGGGTACTGGGTTCATCTGGAGCAGCGGTGACCAACATAGGATGAGGACGCCAGCACCATGTACTGGGTTAATCCAGAGAAGCAATGATCAACATAGGGCGAGGACACCAGCATTGTGTACTGGTTCATCTAGAGCAGCGGTGACCAACATACTAGGAGGATGCCAACAAGGTGTACTGGGTTCATCTAGAGCAGCGGGACCAACATAGGACGAGGACACCAGCTCAGGGTGCAGGGTTGATCTAGAGCAGCGGTGACCAACATAGGACGAGGACACCAGCTCAGGGTGCTGGGTTGATCTAGAGCAGCGGTGACCAACATAGGACGAGGACACCAGCTCAGGGTGCTGGGTTGATCTAGAGCAGCAGTGACCAACATAGGATGAGGACACCAGCTCAGGGTGCTGGGTTGATCTAGAGCAGCGGTGACCCAACATAGGACAAGGACACCAGCTCAGGGTACTGGGTACATCTAGAGCAGCGGGACCAACATAGGACGAGGACACCAGCTCAGGGTGCTGGGTTGATCCAGAGCAGCAGTGACCAACATAGGACGAGGACACCAGCTCAGGGTGCTGGGTTGATCTAGAGCAGCGGTGACCAACATAGGATGAGGACACCAGCTCAGGGTGCTGGGTTGATCTAGAGCAGCGGTGACCAACATAGGACAAGGACACCAGCTCAGGGTGCTGGGTTGATCTAGAGCAGCGGTGACCCAACATAGGACAAGGACACCAGCTCAGGGTACTGGGTTCATCTAGAGCAGCGGGACCAACATAGGACGAGGACACCAGCTCAGGGTGCTGGGTTGATCTAGAGCAGCAGTGACCAACATAGGATGAGGACACCAGCACCGTTTACTGGGTTCATCCAGAGAAGCAATGATCACCCTAGGGCGAGGATATCAGCTCAGTGTATTGGGTTCTTCTAGAGCAGCGGTGACCAACATAGAAAGAGGCAACCAGCTCAGGGTACAACATAGGACCACACCAGCTCCATGTATTGGGTTCATCTACAGCAGTGATGTCCACCATATGACGAGGACGCCAGCACTGTGTACTGGGTTCATCTAGAGCAGCGGTGTCCAAAATATGAGGCCGTCAACTATGAACTGGATTAATCTCGCCAGCAGTGACCAACATAGAAGAAGGACACCACAGATCAATGATAGAAGATTAAATTACCATGTCAGCAAATATATTTTGGGTGATCTCGTAAACACTTGCTGCGGATCTAGAAATCCTGGGTTTATGATGAACAACCCTATCCCCAGTACAGGGCCAAACTGCCGAGCCACCCAACAGGACCTTGACAATACCAGGCCCTCTTCTCCATTCTTACCACTGTTCCCCATGGCCAGCTGAGTCATGCGAGCATATGGGTACCCAATAGAGCAATGCGCGCCACGTCATCATACCACTAAACATAGCCTGCCCAGACCATGGAATTTACCATGAAATCAGTGCCTCCAGGCCAAGCATTACTCATGCAACAGAAGCGTAAAGGTAAACTGCGATGCAGGCAGGTGTGATAATGAACAGCTGGGCACACCTCACTCCCGGACTGGGAGACGCCAACATAGACAAAAAGAGGAGGCGTAGGCTGATGAACAAAGACTAAAAACATTACAACACAAAGTCTGACAGATCACAGAGAAAACAATTACCACAACAAAACCTCAATTTAACACATGGAAGTTGAGTAAGAGGGGGAAAGTCAAGTGCGCCTGTGCCACGACAATAGACACAGAGCAGCACTCTCAAAGACTCCAGCAGGCTTCAGTGAAAGCTATGTTGTCATCGAACCCAGGACTCGGTACTCTGGGTCCAGGCTTAGAGCATCACATGTTGATAGTCGGACGAGTGGTAACTGCCTGTGCTTGCCATGCGGATGGCAGAAGAAGGCACAACAGCCAAGACCAGACCAGCTGGAGAAGAGCCGCCTAGCCTGAAGAAACCCGAGGCCAAAGACAAGTTTTTCCCAGGCTTCACCTGGCATTGGGCCAGGGCCATGGAGAAGGTAGAGATTGGGATAAAGTTGGGTCATGAAGACCACCTCGGCACACCACTGGATGGAAATCCTTTGCACACGCATGCCATACACAGGGTTGGCACGGCCACGGGTTCTACCCGTGGCTACAGGTTAATCACATGAAGTCTGTGCCGGGGGGTGGCACTCCGTGACCGTGAGCTGGGAACAGAGAGACATTCACAGGGTTGGCACAGACACAGGTTGTACCATCAGACACAGATTTGGTTTGATCACATGGGAAGTCTGTGCTGGGGGTGGCACTCAGAGGCGGTGAGTTGGGAACAAAGCCACACACAGGGTTGGCACAGCCACGGGTTCTACCAGTGACAGGTTAGTCGCATGAGCAGGTCTGTGCCAGGGGGTGGCGCTCAGTGACGGAGAGCTGGGGACAGAGAGCCATTCACAGGGTTGGCATAGACACGGGTTCTACCATCAGACACAGGTTTAGTTTGATCTCATAAGCAGGTCTGTGTGTGGGGGTGGCGCTCAGTGAACGTGAGCTGGGAACAGAGAGCTGAGAAACTGAGAAGGCCTCAGAGGGCGGTGGGTGGGTGTGACACTGGACACAAACACCTCAAAGGTACTCACAAGCGGCTGCACCACCCTGCGTGCCAACGCAGAGCTCAGGGGAACCTTATGAAACCCTGGATCCAACCATACCCCATCCTCCCAAGACAGAGGAAACAAACCTATAGCCTTGCCCCCGCCCACCAACAAACAGGGCCAGCCCAGGCACAGCAGGGTGCCTCTGGCGTCGGGAGCGGAGCGCCTGGCACTTCACCCACCAACATCCTCTGAGGAGATGCAGGCGTCTGCCTTAGAGGGGGTCATGGGGGGGGGCTGGCACTTCACCCACCACCATCCTCTGAGAAGATGCAGGCATCTGCCTTAGAGGGGGTCATGGGGGGGCTGGCACTTCACTCACCACCATCCTCTGAGAAGATGCAGGCGTCTGCCTTAGAGGGGGTCATGGGGGGGCTGGCACATCACCCATCACCATCCTCTGAGGAGATGCAGGCGTCTGCCTTAGAGAGGGTCACGGGGGGCTTGCACTTCACCCATCTTCTGCGGAGCTGCAGGGGCATGCACCGAGGCAGGGCGGGTGGCAGGCTGCCCCCTCTCAGGCATGGCACAGAGTGAACGCCCTGGAGCTCCAGGCCCGGAAGTCACCGAGGAATGCTGTGAAGGCCTCAGGTTGAGCCAAGAACAGCTTTAGTGCAGAGAGCAGCTATTGTGTCTCCAAGCTGCACCCTGGCAGCCTGGCACGGGGAGCAGCCGCCCCCTCAGGGGTGCCACCCAGGAGAGGGGGTTCAAGTACAGGGAGTGACCCGCTGCTCAGCGGTGCTGGAGAGTGGGGGTGGGGGGGGGGCTGCCATTCATGCTACATAACTGAAGCCAAGGGGCTTGGTAAAGATGCAAGCCTCACTCGAAGGGCAGGAGTAGCCAATGAGCAGCGCCTGTTCAGCAGGAGGGGGTAGGATGTACCTAGGAGTCACAGGAACAACAAGTGTAGCCAATGAGCAGCGCCTGTTCAGCAGGAGGGGGTGAGGGGTGGGATGTACCTGGGAGTCACAGGAACAACAAGTGTAGCCAATGAGCAGCGCCCGATCAGCAGGAGGGGGTGAAGGGTGGGATGTACCTGGGGGTCACAGGAAGAGCAAGTGTAGCCAATGAGCCGCGCCTGTTCAGCAGGAGGGGGTGGGATGTACCTGGGGGTCACAGGAACAACAAGTGTAGCCAATGAGCAGCGCCCGTTCAGCAGGAGGGGGTGGGATGTACCTGGGGGTCACAGGAACAACAAGTGTAGCCAATGAGCAGCGCCTGTTCAGCAGGAGGGGGTGGGATGTACCTGGGGGTCACAGGAACAACAAGTGTAGCCAATGAGCAGCGCCCGTTCAGCAGGAGGGGGTGGGATGTACCTGGGGGTCACAGGAACAACAAGTGTAGCCAATGAGCAGCGCCTGTTCAGCAGGAGGGGGTGGGATGTACCTGGGGGTCACAGGAACAACAAGTGTAGCCAATGAGCAGCGCCCGTTCAGCAGGAGGGGGTGGGATGTACCTGGGGGTCACAGGAACAACAAGTGTAGCCAATGAGCAGCGCCCGTTCAGCAGGAGGGGGTGAGGGGTGGGATGTACCTGGGAGTCGCAGGAACAACAAGTGTAGCCAATGAGCAGCGCCCGTTCAGCAGGAGGGGGTGAGGGGTGGGATGTACCTGGGAGTCACAGGAACAACAAGTGTAGCCAATGAGCAGCGCCCGTTCAGCAGGAGGGGGTGGGATGTACCTGGGAGTCACAGGAACAACAAGAGTAGCCAATGAGCAGCGCCCGTTCAGCAGGAGGGGGTGAGGGGGGTGGGATGTACCTGGGAGTCACAGAAACAACAAGTGTAGCCAATGAGCAGCGCCTGTTCAGCAGGAGGGGGTGAGGGGTGGGATGTACCTGGGAGTCACAGGAACAACAAGTGTAGCCAATGAGCAGCGCCCGTTCAGCAGGAGGGGGTGAGGGGTGGGATGTACCTGGGGGTCACAGGAACAACAAGTGTAGCCGATGAGCAGCGCCCGTTCAGCAGGAGGGGGTGAGGGGTGGGATGTACCTGGGGGTCACAGAAACAACAAGTGCAGCCAATGAGCAGCGCCCGTTCAGCAGGAGGGGGTGGGATGTACCTGGGGGTCACAGGAAGAGCAAGTGTAGCCAATGAGCAGCGCCCGTTCAGCAGGAGGGGGTGAGGGGTGGGATGTACCTGGGGGGGTCACAGGAACAACAAGTGTAGCCAATGAGCAGCGCCCGTTCAGCAGGAGGGGGTGGGATGTACCTGGGAGTCACAGGAACAACAAGCTTAGCTAATGAGCCGCGCCCGTTCAGCAGGAGGGGGTGAGGGGTGGGATGTACCTGGGAGTCACAGGAACAACAAGTGTAGCCAATGAGCAGCGCCCGTTCAGCAGGAGGGGGTGAGGGGTGGGATGTACCTGGGAGTCACAGGAACAACAAGTGTAGCCAATGAGCAGCGCCCGTTCAGCAGGAGGGGGTGGGATGTACCTGGGAGTCACAGGAACAACAAGAGTAGCCAATGAGCAGCGCCCGTTCAGCAGGAGGGGGTGAGGGGGGTGGGATGTACCTGGGAGTCACAGAAACAACAAGTGTAGCCAATGAGCAGCGCCTGTTCAGCAGGAGGGGGTGAGGGGTGGGATGTACCTGGGAGTCACAGGAACAACAAGTGTAGCCAATGAGCAGCGCCCGTTCAGCAGGAGGGGGTGAGGGGTGGGATGTACCTGGGGGTCACAGGAACAACAAGTGTAGCCGATGAGCAGCGCCCGTTCAGCAGGAGGGGGTGAGGGGTGGGATGTACCTGGGGGTCACAGAAACAACAAGTGCAGCCAATGAGCAGTGCCCGTTCAGCAGGAGGGGGTGGGATGTACCTGGGGGTCACAGGAAGAGCAAGTGTAGCCAATGAGCAGCGCCCGTTCAGCAGGAGGGGGTGAGGGGTGGGATGTACCTGGGGGGGTCACAGGAACAACAAGTGTAGCCAATGAGCAGCGCCCGTTCAGCAGGAGGGGGTGGGATGTACCTGGGAGTCACAGGAACAACAAGCTTAGCTAATGAGCCGCGCCCGTTCAGCAGGAGGGGGTGGGATGTACCTGGGGGTCACAGGAACAACAAGTGTAGCCAATGAGCAGCGCCCGTTCAGCAGGAGGGGGTGGGATGTACCTGGGGGTCACAGGAACAACAAGTGTAGCCAATGAGCAGCGCCCGTTCAGCAGGAGGGGGTGAGGGGTGGGATGTACCTGGGAGTCACAGGAACAACAAGTGTAGCCAATGAGCAGCGCCCGTTCAGCAGGAGGGGGTGAGGGGTGGGATGTACCTGGGAGTCACAGGAACAACAAGTGTAGCCAATGAGCAGCGCCCGTTCAGCAGGAGGGGGTGGGATGTACCTGGGAGTCACAGGAACAACAAGAGTAGCCAATGAGCAGCGCCCGTTCAGCAGGAGGGGGTGAGGGGGGTGGGATGTACCTGGGAGTCACAGAAACAACAAGTGTAGCCAATGAGCAGCGCCTGTTCAGCAGGAGGGGGTGAGGGGTGGGATGTACCTGGGAGTCACAGGAACAACAAGTGTAGCCAATGAGCAGCGCCCGTTCAGCAGGAGGGGGTGAGGGGTGGGATGTACCTGGGGGTCACAGGAACAACAAGTGTAGCCGATGAGCAGCGCCCGTTCAGCAGGAGGGGGTGAGGGGTGGGATGTACCTGGGGGTCACAGAAACAACAAGTGCAGCCAATGAGCAGCGCCCGTTCAGCAGGAGGGGGTGGGATGTACCTGGGGGTCACAGGAAGAGCAAGTGTAGCCAATGAGCAGCGCCCGTTCAGCAGGAGGGGGTGGGATGTACCTGGGAGTCACAGGAACAACAAGCTTAGCTAATGAGCCGCGCCCGTTCAGCAGGAGGGGGTGAGGGGTGGGATGTACCTGGGAGTCACAGGAACAGCAAGTGTAGCCAATGAGCCGCGCCCGTTCAGCAGGAAGGGGTGAGGGGTGGGATGTACCTGGGGGTCACAGGAAGAACAAGTGTAGCCAATGAGCAGCGCCCGTTCAGCAGGAGGGGGTGAGGGGTGGGATGTACCTGGGGTCACAGGAACAGCAAGTGTAGCCAATGAGCAGCGCCCGTTCATCAGGAGGGGGGAGGGGGAGGGGTGGGATGTACCTGGGGGTCACAGGAACAACAAGAGTAGCCAATGAGCAGCGCCTGTTCAGCAGGAGGGGGTGAGGGGTGGGATGTAACTGGGAGTCACAGGAACAACAAGTGTAGCCAATGAGCAGTGCCCGATCAGCAGGAGGGGGTGAGGGGTGAGATGTACCTGGAGGTCACAGGAAGAGCAAGTGTAGCCAATGAGCCGCGCCTGTTCAGCAGGAGGGGGTGGGATGTACCTGGGAGTCAAAGGAACAACAAGTGTAGCCAATGAGCAGCGCCCGATCAGCAGGAGGGGGTGGGATGTACCTGGGGGTCACAGGAACAACAAGTGTAGCCAATGAGCAGCGCCCGATCAGCAGGAGGGGGTGGGATGTACCTGGGGGTCAAAGGAACAACAAGTGTAGCCAATGAGCAGCGCTCGTTCAGCAGGAGGGGGTGGGATGTACCTGGGGGTCACAGGAACAACAAGTGTAGCCAATGAGCAGCGCCCGATCAGCAGGAGGGGGTGGGATGTACCTGGGGGTCAAAGGAACAACAAGTGTAGCCAATGAGCAGCGCCCGATAAGCAGGAGGGGGTGAGGGGGGTGGGATGTACCTGGGAGTCACAGGAACAACAAGTGTAGCCAATGAGCAGCGCCCATTCAGCAGGAGGGGGTGAGGGGTGGGATGTACCTGGGAGTCACAGGAACAACAAGTGTAGCCAATGAGCAGCGTCCGTTCAGCAGGAGGGGGTGAGGGGTGGGATGTACCTGGGGGTCACAGGAACAACAAGTGTAGTTAATGAGCAGCGCCCGTTCAGCAGGAGGAGGTGAGGGGTGGGATGTACCTGGGAGTCACAGGAACAACAAGTGTAGCCAATGAGCAGCGCCCGTTCAGCAGGAGGGGGTGAGGGGTGGGATGTACCTGGAGGTCACAGGAAGAACAAGTGTAGCCAATAAACAGCGCCCGTTCAGCAGGAGGGGGTGAGGGTGGGATGTACCTGGGAGTCACAGGAACAACAAGTGTAGCCAATGAGCCGCGCCCGTTCAGCAGGAGGGGGTGAGAGGTGGGATGTACCTGGGAGTCACAGGAACAACAAGTGTAGCCAATGAGCAGCGCCCGTTCAGCAGGAGGGGGTGGGATGTACCTGGGAGTCACAGGAACAACAAGTGTAGCCAATGAGCAGCGCCCGATCAGCAGGAGGGGGTGGGATGTACCTGGGGGTCACAGGAACAACAAGTGTAGCCAATGAGCAGCGCCCGATCAGCAGGAGGGGGTGGGATGTACCTGGGGGTCAAAGGAACAACAAGTGTAGCCAATGAGCAGCGCTCGTTCAGCAGGAGGGGGTGGGATGTACCTGGGGGTCACAGGAACAACAAGTGTAGCCAATGAGCAGCGCCCGATCAGCAGGAGGGGGTGGGATGTACCTGGGGGTCAAAGGAACACCAAGTGTAGCCAATGAGCAGCGCCCGATAAGCAGGAGAGGGTGAGGGGGGTGGGATGTACCTGGGAGTCACAGGAACAACAAGTGTAGCCAATGAGCAGCGCCCATTCAGCAGGAGGGGGTGAGGGGTGGGATGTACCTGGGAGTCACAGGAACAACAAGTGTAGCCAATGAGCAGCGCCCGTTCAGCAGGAGGGGGTGAGGGGTGGGATGTACCTGGGGGTCACAGGAACAACAAGTGTAGCCAATGAGCAGCGCCCGTTCAGCAGGAGGGGGTGAGAGGTGGGATGTACCTGGGAGTCACAGGAACAACAAGTGTAGCCAATGAGCAGCGCCCGATCAGCAGGAGGGGGTGGGATGTACCTGGGGGTCACAGGAACAACAAGTGTAGCCAATTAGCAGCGCCCGATCAGCAGGAGGAGGTGGGATGTACCTGGGAGTCACAGGAACAACAAGAGTAGCCAATGAGCAGCGCCCGTTCAGCAGGAGGGGGTGGGATGTACCTGGGAGTCACAGGAACAACAAGCTTAGCTAATGAGCCGCGCCCGTTCAGCAGGAGGGGGTGAGGGGGGTGGGATGTACCTGGGAGTCACAGGAACAACAAGTGTAGCCAATGAGCAGCGCCTGTTCAGCAGGAGGGGGTGAGGGGTGGGATGTACCTGGGAGTCACAGGAACAACAAGTGTAGCCAATGAGCAGCGCCCAATCAGCAGGAGGGAGTGAGGGGTGGGATGTACCTGGGGATCACAGGAAGAGCAAGTGTAGCCAATGAGCAGCGCCCGTTCAGCAGGAGGGGGTGAGGGGTGGGATGTACCTGGGGGTCACAGGAAGAGCAAGTGTAGCCAATGAGCCGCGCCTGCTCAGCAGGAGGGGGTGGGATGTACCTGGGAGTCACAGGAACAACAAGTGTAGCCAATGAGCAGCGTCCGTTCAGCAGGAGGGGGTGAGGGGTGGGATGTACCTGGGGGTCACAGGAACAACAAGTGTAGCCAATGAGCAGCGCCCGTTCAGCAGGAGGAGGTGAGGGGTGGGATGTACCTGGGAGTCACAGGAACAACAAGTGTAGCCAATGAGCAGCGCCCGTTCAGCAGGAGGGGGTGAGGGGTGGGATGTACCTGGAGGTCACAGGAAGAACAAGTGTAGCCAATAAACAGCGCCCGTTCAGCAGGAGGGGGTGAGGGTGGGATGTACCTGGGAGTCACAGGAACAACAAGTGTAGCCAATGAGCAGCGCCCGTTCAGCAGGAGGGGGTGAGAGGTGGGATGTACCTGGGAGTCACAGGAACAACAAGTGTAGCCAATGAGCAGCGCCCGTTCAGCAGGAGGGGGTGGGATGTACCTGGGAGTCACAGGAACAACAAGTGTAGCCAATGAGCAGCGCCCGATCAGCAGGAGGGGGTGGGATGTACCTGGGGGTCACAGGAACAACAAGTGTAGCCAATGAGCAGCGCCCGATCAGCAGGAGGGGGTGGGATGTACCTGGGGGTCAAAGGAACAACAAGTGTAGCCAATGAGCAGCGCTCGTTCAGCAGGAGGGTGTGGGATGTACCTGGGGGTCACAGGAACAACAAGTGTAGCCAATGAGCAGCGCCCGATCAGCAGGAGGGGGTGGGATGTACCTGGGGGTCAAAGGAACACCAAGTGTAGCCAATGAGCAGCGCCCGATAAGCAGGAGAGGGTGAGGGGGGTGGGATGTACCTGGGAGTCACAGGAACAACAAGTGTAGCCAATGAGCAGCGCCCATTCAGCAGGAGGGGGTGAGGGGTGGGATGTACCTGGGAGTCACAGGAACAACAAGTGTAGCCAATGAGCAGCGCCCGTTCAGCAGGAGGGGGTGAGGGGTGGGATGTACCTGGGGGTCACAGGAACAACAAGTGTAGCCAATGAGCAGCGCCCGTTCAGCAGGAGGGGGTGAGAGGTGGGATGTACCTGGGAGTCACAGGAACAACAAGTGTAGCCAATGAGCAGCGCCCGATCAGCAGGAGGGGGTGGGATGTACCTGGGGGTCACAGGAACAACAAGTGTAGCCAATGAGCAGCGCCCGATCAGCAGGAGGGGGTGGGATGTGCCTGGGAGTCACAGGAACAACAAGAGTAGCCAATGAGCAGCGCCCGTTCAGCAGGAGGGGGTGAGGGGGGTGGGATGTACCTGGGAGTCACAGGAACAACAAGTGTAGCCAATGAGCAGCGCCTGTTCAGCAGGAGGGGGTGAGGGGTGGGATGTACCTGGGAGTCACAGGAACAACAAGTGTAGCCAATGAGCAGCGCCCAATCAGCAGGAGGGAGTGAGGGGTGGGATGTACCTGGGGATCACAGGAAGAGCAAGTGTAGCCAATGAGCAGCGCCCGTTCAGCAGGAGGGGGTGAGGGGTGGGATGTACCTGGGGGTCACAGGAAGAGCAAGTGTAGCCAATGAGCCGCGCCTGTTCAGCAGGAGGGGGTGGGATGTACCTGGGAGTCACAGGAACAACAAGTGTAGCCAATGAGCAGCGCCCGTTCAGCAGGAGGGGGTGAGGGGTGGGATGTAGCGCCCGCAGGAGGGGGTGAGGGGTGGGATGTACCTGGGAGTCACATGAACAACAAGTGTAGCCAATGAGCAGCGCATGTTCAGCAGAAGGGGGTGAGGGGTGGGATGTACCTGGGAGTCACAGGAACAACAAGTGTAGCCAATGAGCAGCGCCCGTTCAGCAGGAGGGGGTGAGGGGGGTGGGATGTACCTGGGAGTCACAGGAACAACAAGTGTAGCCAATGAGCAGCGCATGTTCAGCAGGAGGGGGTGAGGGGTGGGATGTACCTGGGAGTCACAGGAACAACAAGTGTAGCCAATGAGCAGCGCCCAATCAGCAGGAGGGAGTGAGGGGTGGGATGTACCTGGGGGTCACAGGAAGAGCAAGTGTAGCCAATGAGCAGCGCCCGTTCAGCAGGAGGGGGTGAGGGGTGGGATGTACCTGGGGGTCACAGGAAGAGCAAGTGTAGCCAATGAGCCGCGCCTGTTCAGCAGGAGGGGGTGGGATGTACCTGGGAGTCACAGGAACAACAAGTGTAGCCAATGAGCAGCGCCCGATCAGCAGGAGGGGGTGGGATGTACCTGGGGGTCAAAGGAACAACAAGTGTAGCCAATGAGCAGCGCCCGTTCAGCAGGAGGGGGTGAGGGGGTGGGATGTACCTGGGAGTCACAGGAACAACAAGTGTAGCCAATGAGCAGCGCCCGTTCAGCAGGAGGGGGTGAGGGGTGGGATGTAGCGCCCGCAGGAGGGGGTGAGGGGTGGGATGTACCTGGGAGTCACAGGAAGAGCAAGTGTAGCCAATGAGCAGCGCCCGTTCAGCAGGAGGGGGTGAGGGGTGGGATGTACCTGGGGGGTCACAGGAACAACAAGTGTAGCCAATGAGCAGCGCCCGTTCAGCAGGAGGGGGTGGGATGTACCTGGGAGTCACAGGAACAACAAGCTTAGCCAATGAGCCGCGCCCGTTCAGCAGGAGGGGGTGAGGGGTGGGATGTACCTGGGAGTCACAGGAACAACAAGTGTAGCCAATGAGCAGCGCCTGTTCAGCAGGAGGGGGTGAGGGGTGGGATGTACATGGGAGTCACAGGAACAACAAGCGTAGCCAATGAGCTGCGCCCGATCAGCAGGAGGGGGAGAGGGGTGGGATGTACCTGGGGGTCACAGGAAGAGCAAGTGTAGCCAATGAGCAGCGCCTGTTCAGCAGGAGGGGGTGGGATGTACCTGGGGGTCACAGGAACAACAAGTGTAGCCAATGAGCAGCGCCCGTTCAGCAGGAGGGGTGAGGGGTGGGATGTACCTGGGGGTCACAGGAAGAGCAAGTGTAGCCAATAAGCCGCGCCTGTTCAGCAGGAGAGGTGAGGGGTGGGATGTACCTGGGGGTCACAGGAAGAGCAAGTGTAGCCACTGAGCGGCGCCTGTTCAGCAGGAGGGGGTGAGGGGTGGGATGTACCTGGGGGTTACAGGAAGAGCAAGTGTAGCCAATGAGCCGTGCCTGTTCAGCAGGAGGGGGTGGGATGTACCTGGGAGTCACAGGAACAACAAGTGTAGCCAATGAGCAGCGCCCGTTCAGCAGGAGGGGGTGGGATGTACCTGGGGGTCACAGGAACAAGTGTAGCCAATGAGCAGCGCCCGTTCAGCAGGAGGGGGTGGGATGTACCTGGGGGTCACAGGAAGAGCAAGTGTAGCCAATGAGCCGCGCCTGTTCAGCAGGAGGGGGTGAGGGGTGGGATGTACCTGGGGGTCACAGGAAGAGCATGTGTAGCCAATGAGCAGCGCCTGTTCAGCAGGAGGGGGTAAATTGTAAATTGTTGTGTCTTGTAAAGCGCACTGCTACCCGGAGGCCTCGTAGCGCTATAGACCGCTGGGGAACCCGTCCTGGCTTTCCCTGTGAGATAGTCCCTCCTGGGGGTCTCCAAGGTGAAACCAGGCATCCCCGGCGTTTGTGTGGGGCCGTTGTGGAGATGAGGCAAGCTAATGCCCAGAGTTGCCGAGTGTGCTCCCTGGTCGGAGTAGGCACCGATGCGAGAATTATCAGTCCGCTGATCCTGGTCCAAGACCCTGCCGCGTCGGGAATCGAACCCTGGTCCCGGGCCGTTCTCTGCACTCGGGTCTGCCGCCTCTAACCAGTGAGCCACACCTCTCCACTGGGATGAGGGGTGGGATGTACCTAGGAGTCACAGGAACAACAAGTGTAGCCAATGAGCAGCGCCCGTTCAGCAGGAGGGGGTGAGGGGTGGGATGTACCTGGGAGTCACAGGAAGAACAAGTGTAGCCAATGAGCAGCGCCCGTTCAGCAGGAGGGGGTGGGATGTACCTGGGAGTCACAGGAACAACAAGTGTAGCCAATGAGCCGCGCCCGTTCAGCAGGAGGGGGTGGGATGTACCTGGGGGTCACAGGAAGAGCAAGTGTAGCCAATGAGCCGCGCCTGTTCAGCAGGAGGGGGTGAGGGGTGGGATGTACCTGGGGGTCACAGGAAGAGCAAGTGTAGCCAATGAGCAGCGCCTGTTCAGCAGGAGGGGGTGAGGGGTGGGATGTACCTAGGAGTCACAGGAACAACAAGTGAAGCCAATGAGCAGCGCCCGTTCAGCAGGAGGGGGTGAGGGGTGGGATGTACCTAGGGGTCACAGGAACAACAAGTGTAGCCAATGAGCAGCGCCCAATCAGCAGGAGGGAGTGAGGGGTGGGATGTACCTAGGGGTCACAGGAACAACAAGTGTAGCCAATGAGCAGCGCCCGTTCAGCAGGAGGGGGTGAGGGGTGGGATGTACCTGGGAGTCACAGGAACAACAAGTGTAGCCAATGAGCAGCGCCCAATCAGCAGGAGGGAGTGAGGGGTGGGATGTACCTGGGGGTCACAGGAAGAGCAAGTGTAGCCAATGAGCAGCGCCCGTTCAGCAGGAGGGGGTGGGATGTACCTGGGAGTCACAGGAACAACAAGTGTAGCCAATGAGCCGCGCCTGTTCAGCAGGAGGGGGTGAGGGGTGGGATGTACCTGGGGGGTCACAGGAACAACAAGTGTAGCCGATGAGCAGCGCCCGTTCAGCAGGAGGGGGTGGGATGTACCTGGGAGTCACAGGAACAACAAGTGTAGCCAATGAGCAGCGCCTGTTCAGCAGGAGGGGGTGAGGGGTGGGATGTACCTGGGAGTCACAGGAACAACAAGTGTAGCCAATGAGCAGCGCCCAATCAGCAGGAGGGAGATAGGGGTGGGATGTACCTGGGGGTCACAGGAAGAGCAAGTGTAGCCAATGAGCAGCGCCCGTTCAGCAGGAGGGGGTGAGGGGTGGGATGTACCTGGGGGTCACAGGAAGAGCAAGTGTAGCCAATGAGCCGTGCCTGTTCAGCAGAAGGGGGTGGGATGTACCTGGGAGTCACAGGAACAACAAGTGTAGCCAATGAGCAGCGCCCGTTCAGCAGGAGGGGGTGAGGGGTGGTATGTAGCGCCCGCAGGAGGGGGTGAGGGGTGGGATGTACCTGGGAGTCACATGAACAACAGGTGTAGCCAATGAGCAGCGCATGTTCAGCAGGAGGGGGTGAGGGGTGGGATGTACCTTGGAGTCACAGGAACAACAAGTGTAGCCAATGAGCAGCGCCCGATAAGCAGGAGGGGGTGAGGGGTGGGATGTACCTGGGGGTCACAGGAACAACAAGTGTAGCCAATGAGCAGCGCCCGTTCAGCAGGAGGGGGTGAGGGGTGGGATGTACCTGGGGGTCACAGGAACAACAAGTGTAGCCGATGAGCAGCGCCCGTTCAGCAGGAGGGGGTGAGGGGTGGGATGTACCTGGGGGAGTCACAGGAACAACAAGTGTAGCCAATGAGCAGCGCCCGTTCAGCAGGAGGGGGTGAGGGGTGGGATGTACCTGGGGGTCACAGGAACAACAAGTGTAGCCAAAGAGCGGCGCCCGTTCAGCAGGAGGGGGTGGGATGTACCTGGGGGTCACAGGAAGAGCAAGTGTAGCCAATGAGCAGCGCCCGTTCAGCAGGAGGGGGTGAGGGGTGGGATGTACCTGGGGGGTCACAGGAACAACAAGTGTAGCCAATGAGCAGCGACCGTTCAGCAGGAGGGGGTGGGATGTACCTGGGAGTCACAGGAACAACAAGCTTAGCCAATGAGCCGCGCCCGTTCAGCAGGAGGGGGTGAGGGGTGGGATGTACCTGGGAGTCACAGGAACAACAAGTGTAGCCAATGAGCAGCGCCTGTTCAGCAGGAGGGGGTGAGGGGTGGGATGTACATGGGAGTCACAGGAACAACAAGCGTAGCCAATGAGCTGCGCCCGATCAGCAGGAGGGGGAGAGGGGTGGGATGTACCTGGGGGTCACAGGAAGAGCAAGTGTAGCCAATGAGCAGCGCCTGTTCAGCAGGAGGGGGTGGGATGTACCTGGGGGTCACAGGAAGAGCAAGTGTAGCCAATGAGCAGCGCCCGTTCAGCAGGAGGGGTGAGGGGTGGGATGTACCTGGGGGTCACAGGAAGAGCAAGTGTAGCCAATAAGCCGCGCCTGTTCAGCAGGAGAGGTGAGGGGTGGGATGTACCTGGGGGTTACAGGAAGAGCAAGTGTAGCCAATGAGCCGTGCCTGTTCAGCAGGAGGGGGTGGGATGTACCTGGGAGTCACAGGAACAACAAGTGTAGCCAATGAGCAGCGCCCGTTCAGCAGGAGGGGTGAGGGGTGGGATGTACCTGGGAGTCACAGGAACAACAAGTGTAGCCAATGAGCAGCGCCCGTTCAGCAGGAGGGGTGAGGGGTGGGATGTACCTGGGAGTCACAGGAACAACAAGTGTAGCCAATGAGCAGCGCCCGTTCAGCAGGAGGGGGTGGGATGTACCTGGGGGTCACAGGAACAAGTTTAGCCAATGAGCAGCGCCCGTTCAGCAGGAGGGGGTGGGATGTACCTGGGGGTCACAGGAAGAGCAAGTGTAGCCAATGAGACGCGGCTGTTCAGCAGGAGGGGGTGAGGGGTGGGATGTACCTGGGGGTCACAGGAAGAGCAAGTGTAGCCAATGAGCAGCGCCTGTTCAGCAGCAGGGGGTGAGGGGTGGGATGTACCTAGGAGTCACAGGAACAACAAGTGTAGCCAATGAGCAGCGCCCGTTCAGCAGGAGGGGGTGGGATGTACCTGGGAGTCACAGGAACAACAAGTGTAGCCAATGAGCAGCGCCCGTTCAGCAGGAGGGGGTGGGATGTACCTGGGGGTCACAGGAAGAGCAAGTGTAGCCAATGAGACGCGCCTGTTCAGCAGGAGGGGGTGAGGGGTGGGATGTACCTGGGGGTCACAGGAAGAGCAAGTGTAGCCAATGAGCCGTGCCTGTTCAGCAGAAGGGGGTGGGATGTACTTGGGAGTCACAGGAACAACAAGTGTAGCCAATGAGCAGCGCCCGTTCAGCAGGAGGGGGTGAGGGGTGGGATGTACCTGGGAGTCACATGAACAACAAGTGTAACCAATGAGCAGCGCATGTTCAGCAGGAGGGGGTGAGGGGTGGGATGTACCTTGGAGTCACAGGAACAACAAGTGTAGCCAATGAGCAGCGCCCGATAAGCAGGAGGGGGTGAGGGGTGGGATGTACCTGGGGGTCACAGGAACAACAAGTGTAGCCAATGAGCAGCGCCCGTTCAGCAGGAGGGGGTGAGGGGTGGGATGTACCTGGGAGTCACATGAACAACAAGTGTAACCAATGAGCAGCGCATGTTCAGCAGGAGGGGGTGAGGGGTGGGATGTACCTTGGAGTCACAGGAACAACAAGTGTAGCCAATGAGCAGCGCCCGATAAGCAGGAGGGGGTGAGGGGTGGGATGTACCTGGGGGTCACAGGAACAACAAGTGTAGCCAATGAGCAGCGCCCGTTCAGCAGGAGGGGGTGAGGGGTGGGATGTACCTGGGGGTCACAGGAACAACAAGTGTAGCCGATGAGCAGCGCCGGTTCAGCAGGAGGGGGTGAGGGGTGGGATGTACCTGGGGGGGTCACAGGAACAACAAGTGTAGCCAATGAGCAGCGCCCGTTCAGCAGGAGGGGGTGAGGGGTGGGATGTACCTGGGGGTCACAGGAACAACAAGTGTAGCCAAAGAGCGGCGCCCGTTCAGCAGGAGGGGGTGGGATGTACCTGGGGGTCACAGGAAGAGCAAGTGTAGCCAATGAGCAGCGCCCGTTCAGCAGGAGGGGGTGAGGGGTGGGATGTACCTGGGGGGTCACAGGAACAACAAGTGTAGCCAATGAGCAGCGCCCGTTCAGCAGGAGGGGGTGGGATGTACCTGGGAGTCACAGGAACAACAAGCTTAGCCAATGAGCCACGCCCGTTCAGCAGGAGGGGGTGAGGGGTGGGATGTACCTGGGAGTCACAGGAACAACAAGTGTAGCCAATGAGCAGCGCCTGTTCAGCAGGAGGGGGTGAGGGGTGGGATGTACATGGGAGTCACAGGAACAACAAGCGTAGCCAATGAGCTGCGCCCGATCAGCAGGAGGGGGAGAGGGGTGGGATGTACCTGGGGGTCACAGGAAGAGCAAGTGTAGCCAATGAGCAGCGCCTGTTCAGCAGGAGGGGGTGGGATGTACCTGGGGGTCACAGGAACAACAAGTGTAGCCAATGAGCAGCGCCCGTTCAGCAGGAGGGGTGAGGGGTGGGATGTACCTGGGGGTCACAGGAAGAGCAAGTGTAGCCAATAAGCCGCGCCTGTTCAGCAGGAGAGGTGAGGGGTGGGATGTACCTGGGGGTTACAGGAAGAGCAAGTGTAGCCAATGAGCCGTGCCTGTTCAGCAGGAGGGGGTGGGATGTACCTGGGAGTCACAGGAACAACAAGTGTAGCCAATGAGCAGCGCCCGTTCAGCAGGAGGGGTGAGGGGTGGGATGTACCTGGGAGTCACAGGAACAACAAGTGTAGCCAATGAGCAGCGCCCGTTCAGCAGGAGGGGGTGGGATGTACCTGGGGGTCACAGGAACAAGTTTAGCCAATGAGCAGCGCCCGTTCAGCAGGAGGGGGTGGGATGTACCTGGGGGTCACAGGAAGAGCAAGTGTAGCCAATGAGCAGCGCCTGTTCAGCAGCAGGGGGTGAGGGGTGGGATGTACCTAGGAGTCACAGGAACAACAAGTGTAGCCAATGAGCAGCGCCCGTTCAGCAGGAGGGGGTGAGGGGTGGGCTGTACCTGGGGGTCACAGGAAGAGCAAGTGTAGCCAATGAGCCGCGCCTGTTCAGCAGGAGGGGGTGGGATGTACCTGGGGGTCACAGGAACAACAAGTGTAGCCAATGAGCAGCGCCTGTTCAGCAGGAGGGGGTGAGGGGTGGGATGTACCTGGGAGTCACAGGAACAACAAGTGTAGCCAATGAGCAGCGCCTGTTCAGCAGGAGGGGGTGAGGGGTGGGATGTACATGGGAGTCACAGGAACAACAAGCGTAGCCAATGAGCTGCGCCCGATCAGCAGGAGGGGGTGAGGGGTGGGATGTACCTGGGGGTCACAGGAAGAGCAAGTGTAGCCAATGAGCAGCGCCTGTTCAGCAGGAGGGGGTGGGATGTACCTGGGGGTCACAGGAACAACAAGTGTAGCCAATGAGCAGCGCCCGTTCAGCAGGAGGGGTGAGGGGTGGGATGTACCTGGGGGTCACAGGAAGAGCAAGTGTAGCCAATGAGCCGCGCCTGTTCAGCAGGAGAGGTGAGGGGTGGGATGTACCTGGGGGGTCACAGGAAGAGCAAGTGTAGCCAATGAGCCGCGCCTGTTCAGCAGGAGGGGGTGAGGGGTGGGATGTACCTGGGGGTCACAGGAAGAGCAAGTGTAGCCAATGAGCCGCGCCTGTTCAGCAGGAGGGGGTGGGATGTACCTGGGAGTCACAGGAACAACAAGTGTAGCCAATGAGCAGCGCCTGTTCAGCAGGAGGGGGTGGGATGTACCGGGGAGTCACAGGAACAACAAGTGTAGCCAATGAGCAGCGCCCGTTCAGCAGCAGGGAGTGAGGGGTGGGATGTACCTGGGAGTCACAGGAACAACAAGTGTATGCAATGAGCAGCGCCCGTTCAGCAGGAGGGGGTGAGGGGTGGGATGTACCTGGGGGGTCACAAGAAGAGCAAGTGTAGCCAATGAGCCGCGCCTGTTCAGCAGGAGGGGGTGGGATGTACCTGGGAGTCACAGGAACAACAAGTGTAGCCAATGAGCAGCGCCCGTTCAGGAAGTGAGGGGGTGGGATGTACCTGGGGGTCACAGGAACAACAAGTGTAGCCAATGAGCAGCGCCCGTTCAGCAGAAGGGGGTGAGGGGTGGGATGTACCTGGGGGTCACAGGAAGAGCAAGTGTAGCCAATGAGCCGTGCCTGTTCAGCAGGAGGGGGTGGGATGTACATGGGGGTCACAGGAACAACAAGTGTAGCCAATGAGCAGCGCCTGTTCAGCAGGAGGGGGTGAGGGGTGGGATGTACCTGGGAGTCACAGGAACAACAAGTGTAGCCAATGAGCAGCGCCCGATCAGCAGGAGGGGGTGAGGGGTGGGATGTACCTGGGGGTCACAGGAAGAGCAAGTGCAGCCAATGAGCCGCGCCTGTTCAGCAGGAGGGGGTGGGATGTACCTGGGGGTCACAGGAACAACAAGTGTAGCCAATGAGCAACGCCTGTTCAGCAGGAGGGGGTGGGATGTACCTGGGGGTCACAGGAACAACAAGTGTAGCCAATGAGCAGCGCCCGTTCAGCAGGAGGGGGTGAGGGGTGGGATGTACCTGGGGGTCACAGGAACAACAAGTATAGCCAATGAGCAGCGCCCGTTCAGCAGGAGGGGGTGGGATGTACCTGGGAGTCACAGGAACAACAAGTGCAGCCAATGAGCAGCGCCTGTTCAGCAGGAGGGGGTGAGGGGTGGGATGTAACTGGGAGTCACAGGAACAACAAGTGCAGCCAATGAGGAGCACCCGATCAGCAGGAGGGGGTGGGATGTACCTGGGAGTCACAGCAACAACCAGTGTAGCCAATGAGCAGCGCCCGTTCAGCAGGAGGGGGTGAGGGGTGGGATGTACCTGGGGGTCACAGGAACAACAAGTGTAGCCAATGAGCCGCGCCCGTTCAGCAGGAGGGGGTGGGATGTACCTGGGAGTCACAGCAACAACCAGTGTAGCCAATGAGCAGCGCCCGTTCAGCAGGAGGGGGTGGGATGTACCTGGGAGTAACAGGAACAACAAGTGTAGCCAATGAGCCGCGCCTGTTCAGCAGGAGAAGGTGAGGGGTGGGATGTACCTGGGGGTCACAGGAAGAGCAAGTGTAGCCAATGAGCCGCGCCTGTTCAGCAGGAGGGGGTGGGATGTACCTGCGAGTCACAGGAACAACAAGTGTAGCGAATGAGCAGTGCCCGATCAGCAGGAGGGGGTGAGGGGTGGGATGTACCTGGGAGTCACAGGAACAACAAGTGTAGCCAATGAGCAGCGCCCGTTCAGCAGGAGGGGGTGGGATGTACCTGGGAGTCACAGGAACAACAAGTGTAGCCAATGAGCAGCGCCCGTTCAGCAGGAGGGGGTGGGATTTACCTGGGAGTCACAGGAACAACAAGTGTAGCCAATGAGCCGCGCCCGTTCAGCAGGAGGGGGTGAGGGGTGGGATGTACCTGGGGGTCAAAGGAAGAACAAGTGTAGCCAATGAGCAAGGCCCGTTCAGCAGGAGGGGGTGAGGGGTGGGATGTACCTGGGAGTCACAGGAACAACAAGTGTAGACAATGAGCAGCGCCTGTTCAGCAGGAGGGGGTGAGGGGTAGGATGTACCTGGGAGTCACAGGAACAACAAGTGTAGCCAATGAGCCGCGCCCGTTCAGCAGGAGGGGGTGCGGGGTGGGATGTACCTGGGGGTCACAGGAAGAGCAAGTGTAGCCAATGAGCCGCGCCTGTTCAGCAGGAGGGGGTGAGGGGTGGGATGTACCTGGGGGTCACAGGAAGAGCAAGTGTAGCCAATGAGCAGCGCCCGTTCAGCAGGAGGGGGTGAGGGGTGGGATGTACCTGGGGGTCACAGGAACAACAAGTGCAGCCAATGAGCAGCGCCCGTTCAGGAAGTGAGGGGGTCGGATGTACCTGGGGGTCACAGGAACAACAAGTGTAGCCAATGAGCAGCGCCCGTTCAGCAGGAGGGGGTGAGGGGTGGGATGTACCTGGGGGTCACAGGAACAACAAGTGTAGCCAATGAGTAGCGCCCGTTCAGCAGGAGGGGGTGAGGGGTGGGATGTACCTGGGAGTCACAGGAACAGCAAGTGTAGCCAATGAGCAGCGCCCGTTCAGCAGAAGGGGGTGAGGGGTGGGATGTACCTGGGAGTTACAGGAACAACAAGTGTAGCCAATGAGCAGCGCCCGATCGGCAGAAGGGGGTGAGGGGTGGGATGTACCTGGGGGTCACAGGAAGAGCAAGTGTAGCCAATGAGCCGCGCCTGTTCAGCAGGAGGGGGTGGGATGTACATGGGGGTCACAGGAACAACAAGTGTAGCCAATGAGCAGCGCCTGTTCAGCAGGAGGGGGTGAGGGGTGGGATGTACCTGGGAGTCACAGGAACAACAAGTGTAGCCAATGAGCAGCGCCCGATCAGCAGGAGGGGGTGAAGGGTGGGATGTACCTGGGGGTCACAGGAAGAGCAAGTGTAGCCAATGAGCCGCGCCTGTTCAGCAGGAGGGGGTGGGATGTACCTGGGGGTCACAGGAACAACAAGTGTAGCCAATGAGCAACGCCTGTTCAGCAGGAGGGGGTGGGATGTACCTGGGGGTCACAGGAACAACAAGTGTAGCCAATGAGCAGCGCCCGTTCAGCAGGAGGGGGTGAGGGGTGGGATGTACCTGGGGGTCACAGGAACAACAAGTATAGCCAATGAGCAGCGCCCGTTCAGCAGGAGGGGGTGGGATGTACCTGGGAGTCACAGCAACAACCAGTGCAGCCAATGAGCAGCGCCCGTTCAGCAGGAGGGGGTGGGATGTACCTGGGAGTAACAGGAACAACAAGTGTAGCCAATGAGCCGCGCCTGTTCAGCAGGAGAAGGTGAGGGGTGGGATGTACCTGGGGGTCACAGGAAGAGCAAGTGTAGCCAATGAGCCGCGCCTGTTCAGCAGGAGGGGGTGGGATGTACCTGCGAGTCACAGGAACAACAAGTGTAGCGAATGAGCAGCGCCCGATCAGCAGGAGGGGGTGAGGGGTGGGATGTACCTGGGAGTCACAGGAACAACAAGTGTAGCCAATGAGCAGCGCCCGTTCAGCAGGAGGGGGTGGGATGTACCTGGGAGTCACAGGAACAACAAGTGTAGCCAATGAGCAGCGCCCGTTCAGCAGGAGGGGGTGGGATTTACCTGGGAGTCACAGGAACAACAAGTGTAGCCAATGAGCCGCGCCCGTTCAGCAGGAGGGGGTGAGGGGTGGGATGTACCTGGGAGTCACAGGAACAACAAGTGTAGACAATGAGCAGCGCCTGTTCAGCAGGAGGGGGTGAGGGGTAGGATGTACCTGGGAGTCACAGGAACAACAAGTGTAGCCAATGAGCCGCGCCCGTTCAGCAGGAGGGGGTGAGGGGTGGGATGTACCTGGGGGTCACAGGAAGAGCAAGTGTAGCCAATGAGCCGCGCCTGTTCAGCAGGAGGGGGTGAGGGGTGGGATGTACCTGGGGGTCACAGGAAGAGCAAGTGTAGCCAATGAGCAGCGCCTGTTCAGCAGGAGGGGGTGAGGGGTGGGATGTACCTGGGGGTCACAGGAACAACAAGTGCAGCCAATGAGCAGCGCCCGTTCAGGAATTGAGGGGGTCGGATGTACCTGGGGGTCACAGGAACAACAAGTGTAGCCAATGAGCAGCGCCCGTTCAGCAGGAGGGGGTGAGGGGTGGGATGTACCTAGGGGACACAGGAAGAACAAGTGTAGCCAATGAGCAGCGCCCGTTCAGCAGGAGGGGGTGGGATGTACCTGGGAGTCACAGGAACAACAAGTGTAGCCAATGAGCCGCGCCCGTTCAGCAGGAGGGGGTGAGGGGTGGGATGTACCTGGGGGTCACAGGAACAACAAGTGTAGCCAATGAGCAGCGCCCGATCAGCAGGAGGGGGTGAGGGGTGGGCTGTACCTGGGGGTCACAGGAAGAGCAAGTGTAGCCAATGAGCCGCGCCTGTTCAGCAGGAGGGGGTGGGATGTACCTGGGGGTCACAGGAACAACAAGTGTAGCCAATGAGCAGCGCCCGTTCAGCAGGAGGGGTGAGGGGTGGGATGTACCTGGGGGTCACAGGAAGAGCAAGTGTAGCCAATGAGCCGCGCCTGTTCAGCAGGAGAGGTGAGGGGTGGGATGTACCTGGGGGGTCACAGGAAGAGCAAGTGTAGCCAATGAGCCGCGCCTGTTCAGCAGGAGGGGGTGAGGGGTGGGATGTACCTGGGGGTCACAGGAAGAGCAAGTGTAGCCAATGAGCCGCGCCTGTTCAGCAGGAGGGGGTGGGATGTACCTGGGAGTCACAGGAACAACAAGTGTAGCCAATGAGCAGCGCCTGTTCAGCAGGAGGGGGTGGGATGTACCGGGGAGTCACAGGAACAACAAGTGTAGCCAATGAGCAGCGCCCGTTCAGCAGCAGGGAGTGAGGGGTGGGATGTACCTGGGAGTCACAGGAACAACAAGTGTATGCAATGAGCAGCGCCCGTTCAGCAGGAGGGGGTGAGGGGTGGGATGTACCTGGGGGTCACAAGAAGAGCAAGTGTAGCCAATGAGCCGCGCCTGTTCAGCAGGAGGGGGTGGGATGTACCTGGGAGTCACAGGAACAACAAGTGTAGCCAATGAGCAGCGCCCGTTCAGGAAGTGAGGGGGTGGGATGTACCTGGGGGTCACAGGAAGAGCAAGTGTAGCCAATGAGCCGTGCCTGTTCAGCAGGAGGGGGTGGGATGTACATGGGGGTCACAGGAACAACAAGTGTAGCCAATGAGCAGCGCCTGTTCAGCAGGAGGGGGTGAGGGGTGGGATGTACCTGGGAGTCACAGGAACAACAAGTGTAGCCAATGAGCAGCGCCCGTTCAGCAGGAGGGGGTGGGATGTACCTGGGAGTCACAGCACCAACCAGTGTAGCCAATGAGCAGCGCCCGTTCAGCAGGAGGGGGTGGGATGTACCTGGGAGTAACAGGAACAACAAGTGTAGCCAATGAGCCGCGCCTGTTCAGCAGGAGAAGGTGAGGGGTGGGATGTACCTGGGGGTCACAGGAAGAGCAAGTGTAGCCAATGAGCCGCGCCTGTTCAGCAGGAGGGGGTGGGATGTACCTGGGAGTCACAGGAACAACAAGTGTAGCGAATGAGCAGCGCCCGATCAGCAGGAGGGGGTGAGGGGTGGGATGTACCTGGGAGTCACAGGAACAACAAGTGTAGCCAATGAGCAGCGCCCGTTCAGCAGGAGGGGGTGGGATGTACCTGGGAGTCACAGGAACAACAAGTGTAGCCAATGAGCAGCGCCCGTTCAGCAGGAGGGGGTGGGATTTACCTGGGAGTCACAGGAACAACAAGTGTAGCCAATGAGCCGCGCCCGATCAGCAGGAGGGGGTGAGGGGTGGGATGTACCTGGGGGTCAAAGGAAGAACAAGTGTAGCCAATGAGCAAGGCCCGTTCAGCAGGAGGGGGTGAGGGGTGGGATGTACCTGGGAGTCACAGGAACAACAAGTGTAGACAATGAGCAGCGCCTGTTCAGCAGGAGGGGGTGAGGGGTAGGATGTACCTGGGAGTCACAGGAACAACAAGTGTAGCCAATGAGCCGCGCCCGTTCAGCAGGAGGGGGTGAGGGGTGGGATGTACCTGGGGGTCACAGGAAGAGCAAGTGTAGCCAATGAGCCGCGCCTGTTCAGCAGAAGGGGGTGAGGGGTGGGATGTACCTGGGGGTCACAGGAAGAGCAAGTGTAGCCAATGAGCAGCGCCTGTTCAGCAGGAGGGGGTGAGGGGTGGGATGTACCTGGGGGTCACAGGAACAACAAGTGCAGCCAATGAGCAGCGCCCGTTCAGGAAGTGAGGGGGTCGGATGTACCTGGGGGTCACAGGAACAACAAGTGTAGCCAATGAGCAGCGCCCGTTCAGCAGGAGGGGGTGAGGGGTGGGATGTACCTAGGGGACACAGGAAGAACAAGTGTAGCCAATGAGCAGCGCCCGTTCAGCAGGAGGGGGTGGGATGTACCTGGGAGTCACAGGAACAACAAGTGTAGCCAATGAGCCGCGCCCGTTCAGCAGGAGGGGGTGAGGGGTGGGATGTACCTGGGGGTCACAGGAACAACAAGTGTAGCCAATGAGCAGCGCCCGTTCAGCAGGAGGGGGTGGGATGTACCTGGGAGTCACAGGAACAACAAGTGTAGCCAATGAGCCGCGCCTGTTCAGCAGGAGGGGGTGAGGGGTGGGATGTACCTGGGGGTCACAGGAAGAGCAAGTGTAGCCAATGAGCCGCGCCTGTTCAGCAGGAGGGGGTGGGATGTACCTGCGAGTCACAGGAACAACAAGTGTAGCGAATGAGCAGCGCCCGATCAGCAGGAGGGGGTGAGGGGTGGGATGTACCTGGGAGTCACAGGAACAACAAGTGTAGCCAATGAGCAGCGCCCGTTCAGCAGGAGGGGGTGGGATGTACCTGGGGGTCACAGGAACAACAAGTGTAGCCAATGAGCCGCGCCCGTTCAGCAGGAGGGGGTGGGATGTACCTGGGGGTCACAGGAACAACAAGTGTAGCCAATGAGTAGCGCCCGTTCAGCAGGAGGGGGTGAGGGGTGGGATGTACCTGGGAGTCACAGGAACAGCAAGTGTAGCCAATGAGCAAGGCCCGTTCAGCAGGAGGGGGTGAGGGGTGGGATGTACCTGGGAGTCACAGGAACAACAAGTGTAGCCAATGAGCAGCGCCTGTTCAGCAGGAGGGGGTGAGGGGTAGGATGTACCTGGGAGTCACAGGAACAACAAGTGTAGCCAATGAGCCGCGCCCGTTCAGCAGGAGGGGGTGAGGGGTGGGATGTACCTGGGGGTCACAGGAAGAGCAAGTGTAGCCAATGAGCCGCGCCTGTTCAGCAGGAGGGGGTGAGGGGTGGGATGTACCTGGGGGTCACAGGAAGAGCAAGTGTAGCCAATGAGCAGCGCCTGTTCAGCAGGAGGGGGTGAGGGGTGGGATGTACCTGGGGGTCACAGGAACAACAAGTGCAGCCAATGAGCAGCGCCCGTTCAGGAAGTGAGGGGGTGGGATGTACCTGGGGGTCACAGGAACAACAAGTGTAGCCAATGAGCAGCGCCCGTTCAGCAGGAGGGGGTGAGGGGTGGGATGTACCTAGGGGACACAGGAAGAACAAGTGTAGCCAATGAGCAGCACCCGTTCAGCAGGAGGGGGTGGGATGTACCTGGGAGTCACAGGAACAACAAGTGTAGCCAATGAGCCGCGCCCGTTCAGCAGGAGGGGGTGAGGGGTGGGATGTACCTGGGGGTCACAGGAACAACAAGTGTAGCCAATGAGCAGCGCCCGTTCAGCAGGAGGGGGTGGGATGTACCTGGGAGTCACAGGAACAACAAGTGTAGCCAATGAGCCGCGCCTGTTCAGCAGGAGGGGGTGAGGGGTGGGATGTACCTGGGGGTCACAGGAAGAGCAAGTGTAGCCAATGAGCCGCGCCTGTTCAGCAGGAGGGGGTGGGATGTACCTGCGAGTCACAGGAACAACAAGTGTAGCGAATGAGCAGCGCCCGTTCAGCAGGAGGGGGTGGGATGTACCTGGGAGTCACAGGAACAACAAGTGTAGCCAATGAGCAGCGCCCGTTCAGCAGGAGGGGGTGGGATGTACCTGGGGGTCACAGGAACAACAAGTGTAGCCAATGAGCCGCGCCCGTTCAGCAGGAGGGGGTGAGGGGTGGGATGTACCTGGGGGTCACAGGAACAACAAGTGTAGCCAATGAGCAGCGCCCGTTCAGCAGGAGGGGGTGGGATGTACCTGGGGGTCACAGGAACAACAAGTGTAGCCAATGAGCCGCGCCCGTTCAGCAGGAGGGGGTGAGGGGTGGGATGTACCTGGGGGTCACAGGAACAACAAGTGTAGCCAATGAGTAGCGCCCGTTCAGCAGGAGGGGGTGAGGGGTGGGATGTACCTGGGAGTCACAGGAACAGCAAGTGTAGCCAATGAGCAGCGCCCGTTCAGCAGAAGGGGGTGAGGGGTGGGATGTACCTGGGAGTCACAGGAACAACAAGTGTAGCCAATGAGCAGCGCCCGTTCAGCAGGAGGGGGTGGGATGTACCTGGGGGTCACAGGAACAGCAAGTGTAGCCAATGAGCAGCGCCTGTTCAGCAGGAGGGGGTGGGATGTACCTGGGGGTCACAGGAACAACAAGTGTAGCCAATGAGCAGCGCCTGTTCAGCAGGAGGGGGTGGGATGTACCTGGGGGTCACAGGAACAACAAGTGTAGCCAATGAGCAGCGCCCGTTCAGCAGGAGGGGGTGGGATGTACCTGGGGGTCACAGGAACAACAAGTGTAGCCAATGAGCAGCGCCCGTTCAGCAGGAGGGGGTGGGATGTACCTGGGGGTCACAGGAACAACAAGTATAGCCAATGAGCAGCGCCCGATCAGCAGGAGGGGGTGGGATGTACCTGGGGGTCACAGGAACAACAAGTGTAGCCAATGAGCAGCGCCCGTTCAGCAGGAGGGGGTGGGATGTACCTGGGGGTCACAGGAACAACAAGTATAGCCAATGAGCAGCGCCCGTTCAGCAGGAGGGGGTGGGATGTACCTGGGAGTCACAGGAACAACAAGTGTAGCCAATGAGCAGCGCCCGTTCAGCAGGAGGGGGTGGGATGTACCTGGGGGTCACAGGAACAACAAGTGTAGCCAATGAGCAGCGCCCGTTCAGCAGGAGGGGGTGGGATGTACCTGGGGGGTCACAGGAACAACAAGTATAGCCAATGAGCAGCGCCCGTTCAGCAGGAGGGGGTGTGATGTACCTGGGAGTCACAGGAACAACAAGTGTAGCCAATGAGCAGCGCCCGTTCAGCAGGAGGGGGTGGGATGTACCTGGGAGTCACAGGAACAACAAGTGTAGCCAATGAGCAGCGCCCGATCAGCAGGAGGGGGTGGGATGTACCTGGGGGTCAAAGGAACAACAAGTGTAGCCAATGAGCAGCGCTCGTTCAGCAGGAGGGGGTGGGATGTACCTGGGGGTCACAGGAACAACAAGTGTAGCCAATGAGCAGCGCCCGATCAGCAGGAGGGGGTGGGATGTACCTGGGGGTCAAAGGAACAACAAGTGTAGCCAATGAGCAGCGTCCGTTCAGCAAGAGGGGGTGGGATGTACCTGGGGGTCACAGGAACAACAAGTGTAGCCAATGAGCAGCGCCCGTTCAGCAGGAGGAGGTGAGGGGTGGGATGTACCTGGGAGTCACAGGAACAAGTGTAGCCAATGAGCAGCGCCCGTTCAGCAGGAGGGGGTGAGGGGTGGGATGTACCTGGAGGTCACAGGAAGAACAAGTGTAGCCAATAAACAGCGCCCGTTCAGCAGGAGGGGGTGAGGGTGGGATGTACCTGGGAGTCACAGGAACAACAAGTGTAGCCAATGAGCAGCGCCCGTTCAGCAGGAGGGGGTGGGATGTACCTGGGAGTCACAGGAACAACAAGTGTAGCCAATGAGCAGCGCCCGATCAGCAGGAGGGGGTGGGATGTACCTGGGGGTCACAGGAACAACAAGTGTAGCCAATGAGCAGCGCCCGATCAGCAGGAGGGGGTGGGATGTACCTGGGGGTCAAAGGAACAACAAGTGCAGCCAATGAGCAGCGCTCGTTCAGCAGGAGGGGGTGGGATGTACCTGGGGGTCACAGGAACAACAAGTGTAGCCAATGAGCAGCGCCCGATCAGCAGGAGGGGGTGGGATGTACCTGGGGGTCAAAGGAACACCAAGTGTAGCCAATGAGCAGCGCCCGATAAGCAGGAGAGGGTGAGGGGGGTGGGATGTACCTGGGAGTCACAGGAACAACAAGTGTAGCCAATGAGCTGCGCCCATTCAGCAGGAGGGGGTGAGGGGTGGGATGTACCTGGGAGTCACAGGAACAACAAGTGTAGCCAATGAGCAGCGCCCGTTCAGCAGGAGGGGGTGAGGGGTGGGATGTACCTGGGGGTCACAGGAACAACAAGTGTAGCCAATGAGCAGCGCCCGTTCAGCAGGAGGGGGTGAGAGGTGGGATGTACCTGGGAGTCACAGGAACAACAAGTGTAGCCAATGAGCAGCGCCCGATCAGCAGGAGGGGGTGGGATGTACCTGGGGGTCACAGGAACAACAAGTGTAGCCAATGAGCAGCGCCCGATCAGCAGGAGGGGGTGGGATGTACCTGGGAGTCACAGGAACAACAAGAGTAGCCAATGAGCAGCGCCCGTTCAGCAGGAGGGGTTGAGGGGGGTGGGATGTACCTGGGAGTCACAGGAACAACAAGTGTAGCCAATGAGCAGCGCCTGTTCAGCAGGAGGGGGTGAGGGGTGGGATGTACCTGGGAGTCACAGGAACAACAAGTGTAGCCAATGAGCAGCGCCCAATCAGCAGGAGGGAGTGAGGGGTGGGATGTACCTGGGGATCACAGGAAGAGCAAGTGTAGCCAATGAGCAGCGCCCGTTCAGCAGGAGGGGGTGAGGGGTGGGATGTACCTGGGGGTCACAGGAAGAGCAAGTGTAGCCAATGAGCCGCGCCTGCTCAGCAGGAGGGGGTGGGATGTACCTGGGAGTCACAGGAACAACAAGTGTAGCCAATGAGCAGCGTCCGTTCAGCAGGAGGGGTTGAGGGGTGGGATGTACCTGGGGGTCACAGGAACAACAAGTGTAGCCAATGAGCAGCGCCCGTTCAGCAGGAGGAGGTGAGGGGTGGGATGTACCTGGGGGTCAAAGGAACAACAAGTGTAGCCAATGAGCAGCGTCCGTTCAGCAAGAGGGGGTGGGATGTACCTGGGGGTCACAGGAACAACAAGTGTAGCCAATGAGCAGCGCCCGTTCAGCAGGAGGAGGTGAGGGGTGGGATGTACCTGGGAGTCACAGGAACAAGTGTAGCCAATGAGCAGCGCCCGTTCAGCAGGAGGGGGTGAGGGGTGGGATGTACCTGGAGGTCACAGGAAGAACAAGTGTAGCCAATAAACAGCGCCCGTTCAGCAGGAGGGGGTGAGGGTGGGATGTACCTGGGAGTCACAGGAACAACAAGTGTAGCCAATGAGCAGCGCCCGTTCAGCAGGAGGGGGTGGGATGTACCTGGGAGTCACAGGAACAACAAGTGTAGCCAATGAGCAGCGCCCGATCAGCAGGAGGGGGTGGGATGTACCTGGGGGTCAAAGGAACAACAAGTGCAGCCAATGAGCAGCGCTCGTTCAGCAGGAGGGGGTGGGATGTACCTGGGGGTCACAGGAACAACAAGTGTAGCCAATGAGCAGCGCCCGATCAGCAGGAGGGGGTGGGATGTACCTGGGGGTCAAAGGAACACCAAGTGTAGCCAATGAGCAGCGCCCGATAAGCAGGAGAGGGTGAGGGGGGTGGGATGTACCTGGGAGTCACAGGAACAACAAGTGTAGCCAATGAGCTGCGCCCATTCAGCAGGAGGGGGTGAGGGGTGGGATGTACCTGGGAGTCACAGGAACAACAAGTGTAGCCAATGAGCAGCGCCCGTTCAGCAGGAGGGGGTGAGGGGTGGGATGTACCTGGGGGTCACAGGAACAACAAGTGTAGCCAATGAGCAGCGCCCGTTCAGCAGGAGGGGGTGAGAGGTGGGATGTACCTGGGAGTCACAGGAACAACAAGTGTAGCCAATGAGCAGCGCCCGATCAGCAGGAGGGGGTGGGATGTACCTGGGGGTCACAGGAACAACAAGTGTAGCCAATGAGCAGCGCCCGATCAGCAGGAGGGGGTGGGATGTACCTGGGAGTCACAGGAACAACAAGAGTAGCCAATGAGCAGCGCCCGTTCAGCAGGAGGGGTTGAGGGGGGTGGGATGTACCTGGGAGTCACAGGAACAACAAGTGTAGCCAATGAGCAGCGCCTGTTCAGCAGGAGGGGGTGAGGGGTGGGATGTACCTGGGAGTCACAGGAACAACAAGTGTAGCCAATGAGCAGCGCCCAATCAGCAGGAGGGAGTGAGGGGTGGGATGTACCTGGGGATCACAGGAAGAGCAAGTGTAGCCAATGAGCAGCGCCCGTTCAGCAGGAGGGGGTGAGGGGTGGGATGTACCTGGGGGTCACAGGAAGAGCAAGTGTAGCCAATGAGCCGCGCCTGCTCAGCAGGAGGGGGTGGGATGTACCTGGGAGTCACAGGAACAACAAGTGTAGCCAATGAGCAGCGTCCGTTCAGCAGGAGGGGTTGAGGGGTGGGATGTACCTGGGGGTCACAGGAACAACAAGTGTAGCCAATGAGCAGCGCCCGTTCAGCAGGAGGAGGTGAGGGGTGGGATGTACCTGGGAGTCACAGGAACAACAAGTGTAGCCAATGAGCAGCGCCCGTTCAGCAGGAGGGGGTGAGGGGTGGGATGTACCTGGAGGTCACAGGAAGAACAAGTGTAGCCAATAAACAGCGCCCGTTCAGCAGGAGGGGGTGAGGGTGGGATGTACCTGGGAGTCACAGGAACAACAAGTGTAGCCAATGAGCAGCGCCCGTTCAGCAGGAGGGGGTGAGAGGTGGGATGTACCTGGGAGTCACAGGAACAACAAGTGTAGCCAATGAGCAGCGCCCGTTCAGCAGGAGGGGGTGGGATGTACCTGGGAGTCACAGGAACAACAAGTGTAGCCAATGAGCAGCGCCCGATCAGCAGGAGGGGGTGGGATGTACCTGGGGGTCACAGGAACAACAAGTGTAGCCAATGAGCAGCGCCCGATCAGCAGGAGGGGGTGGGATGTACCTGGGGGTCAAAGGAACAACAAGTGTAGCCAATGAGCAGCGCTCGTTCAGCAGGAGGGGGTGGGATGTACCTGGGGGTCACAGGAACAACAAGTGTAGCCAATGAGCAGCGCCCGATCAGCAGGAGGGGGTGGGATGTACCTGGGGGTCAAAGGAACACCAAGTGTAGCCAATGAGCAGCGCCCGATAAGCAGGAGAGGGTGAGGGGGGGTGGGATGTACCTGGGAGTCACAGGAACAACAAGTGTAGCCAATGAGCAGCGCCCATTCAGCAGGAGGGGGTGAGGGGTGGGATGTACCTGGGAGTCACAGGAACAACAAGTGTAGCCAATGAGCAGCGCCCGTTCAGCAGGAGGGGGTGAGGGGTGGGATGTACCTGGGGGTCACAGGAACAACAAGTGTAGCCAATGAGCAGCGCCCGTTCAGCAGGAGGGGGTGAGAGGTGGGATGTACCTGGGAGTCACAGGAACAACAAGTGTAGCCAATGAGCAGCGCCCGATCAGCAGGAGGGGGTGGGATGTACCTGGGGGTCACAGGAACAACAAGTGTAGCCAATGAGCAGCGCCCGATCAGCAGGAGGGGGTGGGATGTACCTGGGAGTCACAGGAACAACAAGTGTAGCCAATGAGCAGCGCCCATTCAGCAGGAGGGGGTGAGGGGTGGGATGTACCTGGGAGTCACAGGAACAACAAGTGTAGCCAATGAGCAGCGCCTGTTCAGCAGGAGGGGGTGAGGGGTGGGATGTACCTGGGAGTCACAGGAACAACAAGTGTAGCCAATGAGCAGCGCCCAATCAGCAGGAGGGAGTGAGGGGTGGGATGTACCTGGGGATCACAGGAAGAGCAAGTGTAGCCAATGAGCAGCGCCCGTTCAGCAGGAGGGGGTGAGGGGTGGGATGTACCTGGGGGTCACAGGAAGAGCAAGTGTAGCCAATGAGCCGCGCCTGTTCAGCAGGAGGGGGTGGGATGTACCTGGGAGTCACAGGAACAACAAGTGTAGCCAATGAGCAGCGCCCGTTCAGCAGGAGGGGGTGAGGGGTGGGATGTAGCGCCCGCAGGAGGGGGTGAGGGGTGGGATGTACCTGGGAGTCACATGAACAACAAGTGTAGCCAATGAGCGGCGCCTGTTCAGCAGGAGGGGGTGAGGGGTGGGATGTACCTGGGGGTTACAGGAAGAGCAAGTGTAGCCAATGAGCCGTGCCTGTTCAGCAGGAGGGGGTGGGATGTACCTGGGAGTCACAGGAACAACAAGTGTAGCCAATGAGCAGCGCCTGTTCAGCAGGAGGGGGTGAGGGGTGGGATGTACCTGGGAGTCACAGGAACAACAAGTGTAGCCAATGAGCAGCGCCCAATCAGCAGGAGGGAGTGAGGGGTGGGATGTACCTGGGGGTCACAGGAAGAGCAAGTGTAGCCAATGAGCAGCGCCCGTTCAGCAGGAGGGGGTGAGGGGTGGGATGTACCTGGGGGTCACAGGAAGAGCAAGTGTAGCCAATGAGCCGCGCCTGTTCAGCAGGAGGGGGTGGGATGTACCTGGGAGTCACAGGAACAACAAGTGTAGCCAATGAGCAGCGCCCGATCAGCAGGAGGGGGTGGGATGTACCTGGGGGTCAAAGGAACAACAAGTGTAGCCAATGAGCAGCGCCCGTTCAGCAGGAGGGGGTGAGGGGGTGGGATGTACCTGGGAGTCACAGGAACAACAAGTGTAGCCAATGAGCAGCGCCCGTTCAGCAGGAGGGGGTGAGGGGTGGGATGTAGCGCCCGCAGGAGGGGGTGAGGGGTGGGATGTACCTGGGAGTCACATGAACAACAAGTGTAGCCAATGAGCAGCGCATGTTCAGCAGAAGGGGGTGAGGGGTGGGATGTACCTGGGAGTCACAGGAACAACAAGTGTAGCCAATGAGCAGCGCCCAATCAGCAGGAGGGAGTGAGGGGTGGGATGTACCTGGGGGTCACAGGAAGAGCAAGTGTAGCCAATGAGCAGCGCCCGTTCAGCAGGAGGGGGTGAGGGGTGGGATGTACCTGGGGGTCACAGGAAGAGCAAGTGTAGCCAATGAGCCGCGCCTGTTCAGCAGGAGGGGGTGGGATGTACCTGGGAGTCACAGGAACAACAAGTGTAGCCAATGAGCAGCGCCCGATCAGCAGGAGGGGGTGGGATGTACCTGGGGGTCAAAGGAACAACAAGTGTAGCCAATGAGCAGCGCCCGTTCAGCAGGAGGGGGTGAGGGGGTGGGATGTACCTGGGAGTCACAGGAACAACAAGTGTAGCCAATGAGCAGCGCCCGTTCAGCAGGAGGGGGTGAGGGGTGGGATGTAACTGGAAGTCACAGGAACAACAAGTGCAGCCAATGAGCAGCGCCCGATCAGCAGGAGGGGGTGAGGGGTGGGATGTACCTGGGGGTCACAGGAAGAGCAAGTGTAGCCAATGAGCCGCGCCTGTTCAGCAGGAGGGGGTGGGATGTACCTGGGGGTCACAGGAACAACAAGTGTAGCCAATGAGCAGCGCCTGTTCAGCAGGAGGGGGTGAGGAGTGGGATGTACCTGGGAGTCACAGGAACAACAAGTGTAGCCAATGAGCAGCGCCCAATCAGCAGGAGGGAGTGAGGGGTGGGATGTACCTGGGGGTCACAGGAAGAGCAAGTGTAGCCAATGAGCAGCGCCCGTTCAGCAGGAGGGGGTGAGGGGTGGGATGTAACTGGGAGTCACAGGAACAACAAGTGCAGCCAATGAGCAGCGCCCGATCAGCAGGAGGGGGGGAGGGGTGGGATGTACCTGGGGGTCACAGGAAGAGCAAGTGTAGCCAATGAGCCGCGCCTGTTCAGCAGGAGGGGGTGGGATGTACCTGGGGGTCACAGGAACAACAAGTGTAGCCAATGAGCAGCGCCCGTTCAGCAGGAGGGGGTGAGGGGTGGGATGTACCTGGGGGTCACAGGAACAACAAGTGTAGCCGATGAGCAGCGCCCGTTCAGCAGGAGGGGGTGAGGGGTGGGATGTACCTGGGGGGGTCACAGGAACAACAAGTGTAGCCAATGAGCAGCGCCCGTTCAGCAGGAGGGGGTGAGGGGTGGGATGTACCTGGGGGTCACAGGAACAACAAGTGTAGCCAAAGAGCGGCGCCCGTTCAGCAGGAGGGGGTGGGATGTACCTGGGAGTCACAGGAACAACAAGCTTAGCCAATGAGCCGCGCCCGTTCAGCAGGAGGGGGTGAGGGGTGGGATGTACCTGGGAGTCACAGGAACAACAAGTGTAGCCAATGAGCAGCGCCTGTTCAGCAGGAGGGGGTGAGGGGTGGGATGTACATGGGAGTCACAGGAACAACAAGCGTAGCCAATGAGCTGCGCCCGATCAGCAGGAGGGGGAGAGGGGTGGGATGTACCTGGGGGTCACAGGAAGAGCAAGTGTAGCCAATGAGCAGCGCCTGTTCAGCAGGAGGGGGTGGGATGTACCTGGGGGTCACAGGAACAACAAGTGTAGCCAATGAGCAGCGCCCGTTCAGCAGGAGGGGTGAGGGGTGGGATGTACCTGGGGGTCACAGGAAGAGCAAGTGTAGCCAATAAGCCGCGCCTGTTCAGCAGGAGAGGGGTGGGATGTACCTGGGGGTCACAGGAAGAGCAAGTGTAGCCAATGAGCGGCGCCTGTTCAGCAGGAGGGGGTGAGGGGTGGGATGTACCTGGGGGTTACAGGAAGAGCAAGTGTAGCCAATGAGCCGTGCCTGTTCAGCAGGAGGGGGTGGGATGTACCTGGGAGTCACAGGAACAACAAGTGTAGCCAATGAGCAGCGCCCGTTCAGCAGGAGGGGTGAGGGGTGGGATGTACCTGGGAGTCACAGGAACAACAAGTGTAGCCAATGAGCAGCGCCCGTTCAGCAGGAGGGGGTGGGATGTACCTGGGGGTCACAGGAACAAGTGTAGCCAATGAGCAGCGCCCGTTCAGCAGGAGGGGGTGGGATGTACCTGGGGGTCACAGGAAGAGCAAGTGTAGCCAATGAGCCGCGCCTGTTCAGCAGGAGGGGGTGAGGGGTGGGATGTACCTGGGGGTCACAGGAAGAGCAAGTGTAGCCAATGAGCAGCGCCTGTTCAGCAGGAGGGGGTAAATTGTAAATTGTTGTGTCTTGTAAAGCGCACTGCTACCCGGAGGCCTCGTAGCGCTATAGACCGCTGGGGAACCCGTCCTGGCTTTCCCTGTGAGATAGTCCCTCCTGGGGGTCTCCAAGGTGAAACCAGGCATCCCCGGCGTTTGTGTGGGGCCGTTGTGGAGATGAGGCAAGCTAATGCCCAGAGTTGCCGAGTGTGCTCCCTGGTCGGAGTAGGCACCGATGCGAGAATTATCAGTCCGCTGATCCTGGTCCAAGACCCTGCCGCGTCGGGAATCGAACCCTGGTCCCGGGCCGTTCTCTGCACTCGGGTCTGCCGCCTCTAACCAGTGAGCCACACCTCTCCACTGGGATGAGGGGTGGGATGTACCTAGGAGTCACAGGAACAACAAGTGTAGCCAATGAGCAGCGCCCGTTCAGCAGGAGGGGGTGAGGGGTGGGATGTACCTGGGAGTCACAGGAAGAACAAGTGTAGCCAATGAGCAGCGCCCGTTCAGCAGGAGGGGGTGGGATGTACCTGGGAGTCACAGGAACAACAAGTGTAGCCAATGAGCCGCGCCTGTTCAGCAGGAGGGGGTGAGGGGTGGGATGTACCTGGGGGTCACAGGAAGAGCAAGTGTAGCCAATGAGCCGCGCCTGTTCAGCAGGAGGGGGTGAGGGGTGGGATGTACCTGGGGGTCACAGGAAGAGCAAGTGTAGCCAATGAGCAGCGCCTGTTCAGCAGGAGGGGGTGAGGGGTGGGATGTACCTAGGAGTCACAGGAACAACAAGTGAAGCCAATGAGCAGCGCCCGTTCAGCAGGAGGGGGTGAGGGGTGGGATGTACCTAGGGGTCACAGGAAGAACAAGTGTAGCCAATGAGCAGCGCCCGTTCAGCAGGAGGGGGTGAGGGGTGGGATGTACCTGGGAGTCACAGGAACAACAAGTGTAGCCAATGAGCAGCGCCCAATCAGCAGGAGGGAGTGAGGGGTGGGATGTACCTGGGGGTCACAGGAAGAGCAAGTGTAGCCAATGAGCAGCGCCTGTTCAGCAGGAGGGGGTGGGATGTACCTGGGAGTCACAGGAACAATAAGTGTAGCCAATGAGCCGCGCCTGTTCAGCAGGAGGGGGTGAGGGGTGGGATGTACCTGGGGGGTCACAGGAACAACAAGTGTAGCCGATGAGCAGCGCCCGTTCAGCAGGAGGGGGTGGGATGTACCTGGGAGTCACAGGAACAACAAGTGTAGCCAATGAGCAGCGCCTGTTCAGCAGGAGGGGGTGAGGGGTGGGATGTACCTGGGAGTCACAGGAACAACAAGTGTAGCCAATGAGCAGCGCCCAATCAGCAGGAGGGAGTGAGGGGTGGGATGTACCTGGGGGTCACAGGAAGAGCAAGTGTAGCCAATGAGCAGCGCCCGTTCAGCAGGAGGGGGTGAGGGGTGGGATGTACCTGGGGGTCACAGGAAGAGCAAGTGTAGCCAATGAGCCGTGCCTGTTCAGCAGAAGGGGGTGGGATGTACCTGGGAGTCACAGGAACAACAAGTGTAGCCAATGAGCAGCGCCCGTTCAGCAGGAGGGGGTGAGGGGTGGTATGTAGCGCCCGCCGGAGGGGGTGAGGGGTGGGATGTACCTGGGAGTCACATGAACAACAGGTGTAGCCAATGAGCAGCGCATGTTCAGCAGGAGGGGGTGAGGGGTGGGATGTACCTTGGAGTCACAGGAACAACAAGTGTAGCCAATGAGCAGCGCCCGATAAGCAGGAGGGGGTGAGGGGTGGGATGTACCTGGGGGTCACAGGAACAACAAGTGTAGCCAATGAGCAGCGCCCGTTCAGCAGGAGGGGGTGAGGGGTGGGATGTACCTGGGGGTCACAGGAACAACAAGTGTAGCCGATGAGCAGCGCCCGTTCAGCAGGAGGGGGTGAGGGGTGGGATGTACCTGGGGGGGTCACAGGAACAACAAGTGTAGCTAATGAGCAGCGCCCGTTCAGCAGGAGGGGGTGAGGGGTGGGATGTACCTGGGGGTCACAGGAACAACAAGTGTAGCCAAAGAGCGGCGCCCGTTCAGCAGGAGGGGGTGGGATGTACCTGGGGGTCACAGGAAGAGCAAGTGTAGCCAATGAGCAGCGCCCGTTCAGCAGGAGGGGGTGAGGGGTGGGATGTACCTGGGGGGTCACAGGAACAACAAGTGTAGCCAATGAGCAGCGCCCGTTCAGCAGGAGGGGGTGGGATGTACCTGGGAGTCACAGGAACAACAAGCTTAGCCAATGAGCCGCGCCCGTTCAGCAGGAGGGGGTGAGGGGTGGGATGTACCTGGGAGTCACAGGAACAACAAGTGTAGCCAATGAGCAGCGCCTGTTCAGCAGGAGGGGGTGAGGGGTGGGATGTACATGGGAGTCACAGGAACAACAAGCGTAGCCAATGAGCTGCGCCCGATCAGCAGGAGGGGGAGAGGGGTGGGATGTACCTGGGGGTCACAGGAAGAGCAAGTGTAGCCAATGAGCAGCGCCTGTTCAGCAGGAGGGGGTGGGATGTACCTGGGGGTCACAGGAACAACAAGTGTAGCCAATGAGCAGCGCCCGTTCAGCAGGAGGGGTGAGGGGTGGGATGTACCTGGGGGTCACAGGAAGAGCAAGTGTAGCCAATAAGCCGCGCCTGTTCAGCAGGAGAGGTGAGGGGTGGGATGTACCTGGGGGTTACAGGAAGAGCAAGTGTAGCCAATGAGCCGTGCCTGTTCAGCAGGAGGGGGTGGGATGTACCTGGGAGTCACAGGAACAACAAGTGTAGCCAATGAGCAGCGCCCGTTCAGCAGGAGGGGTGAGGGGTGGGATGTACCTGGGAGTCACAGGAACAACAAGTGTAGCCAATGAGCAGCGCCCGTTCAGCAGGAGGGGGTGGGATGTACCTGGGGGTCACAGGAACAAGTTTAGCCAATGAGCAGCGCCCGTTCAGCAGGAGGGGGTGGGATGTACCTGGGGGTCACAGGAAGAGCAAGTGTAGCCAATGAGACGCGCCTGTTCAGCAGGAGGGGGTGAGGGGTGGGATGTACCTGGGGGTCACAGGAAGAGCAAGTGTAGCCAATGAGCAGCGCCTGTTTAGCAGCAGGGGGTGAGGGGTGGGATGTACCTAGGAGTCACAGGAACAACAAGTGTAGCCAATGAGCAGCGCCCGTTCAGCAGGAGGGGGTGGGATGTACCTGGGAGTCACAGGAACAACAAGTGTAGCCAATGAGCAGCGCCCGTTCAGCAGGAGGGGGTGGGATGTACCTGGGGGTCACAGGAAGAGCAAGTGTAGCCAATGAGACGCGCCTGTTCAGCAGGAGGGGGTGAGGGGTGGGATGTACCTGGGGGTCACAGGAAGAGCAAGTGTAGCCAATGAGCAGCGCCCGTTCAGCAGGAGGGGGTGAGGGGTGGGATGTACCTGGGGGTCACAGGAAGAGCAAGTGTAGCCAATGAGCCGTGCCTGTTCAGCAGAAGGGGGTGGGATGTACCTGGGAGTCACAGGAACAACAAGTGTAGCCAATGAGCAGCGCCCGTTCAGCAGGAGGGGGTGAGGGGTGGGATGTAGCGCCCGCAAGAGGGGGTGAGGGGTGGGATGTACCTGGGAGTCACATGAACAACAAGTGTAGCCAATGAGCAGCGCATGTTCAGCAGGAGGGGGTGAGGGGTGGGATGTACCTTGGAGTCACAGGAACAACAAGTGTAGCCAATGAGCAGCGCCCGATAAGCAGGAGGGGGTGAGGGGTGGGATGTACCTGGGGGTCACAGGAACAACAAGTGTAGCCAATGAGCAGCGCCCGTTCAGCAGGAGGGGGTGAGGGGTGGGATGTACCTGGGGGTCACAGGAACAACAAGTGTAGCCGATGAGCAGCGCCCGTTCAGCAGGAGGGGGTGAGGGGTGGGATGTACCTGGGGGGGTCACAGGAACAACAAGTGTAGCCAATGAGCAGCGCCCGTTCAGCAGGAGGGGGTGAGGGGTGGGATGTACCTGGGGGTCACAGGAACAACAAGTGTAGCCAAAGAGCGGCGCCCGTTCAGCAGGAGGGGGTGGGATGTACCTGGGGGTCACAGGAAGAGCAAGTGTAGCCAATGAGCAGCGCCCGTTCAGCAGGAGGGGGTGAGGGGTGGGATGTACCTGGGGGGTCACAGGAACAACAAGTGTAGCCAATGAGCAGCGCCCGTTCAGCAGGAGGGGGTGGGATGTACCTGGGAGTCACAGGAACAACAAGCTTAGCCAATGAGCCGCGCCCGTTCAGCAGGAGGGGGTGAGGGGTGGGATGTACCTGGGAGTCACAGGAACAACAAGTGTAGCCAATGAGCAGCGCCTGTTCAGCAGGAGGGGGTGAGGGGTGGGATGTACATGGGAGTCACAGGAACAACAAGCGTAGCCAATGAGCTGCGCCCGATCAGCGGGAGAGGGGTGGGATGTACCTGGGGGTCACAGGAAGAGCAAGTGTAGCCAATGAGCAGCGCCTGTTCAGCAGGAGGGGGTGGGATGTACCTGGGGGTCACAGGAACAACAAGTGTAGCCAATGAGCAGCGCCCGTTCAGCAGGAGGGGTGAGGGGTGGGATGTACCTGGGGGTCACAGGAAGAGCAAGTGTAGCCAATAAGCCGCGCCTGTTCAGCAGGAGAGGTGAGGGGTGGGATGTACCTGGGGGTTACAGGAAGAGCAAGTGTAGCCAATGAGCCGTGCCTGTTCAGCAGGAGGGGGTGGGATGTACCTGGGGGTCACAGGAACAAGTTTAGCCAATGAGCAGCGCCCGTTCAGCAGGAGGGGGTGGGATGTACCTGGGGGTCACAGGAACAACAAGTGTAGCCAATGAGCAGCGCCTGTTCAGCAGCAGGGGGTGAGGGGTGGGATGTACCTAGGAGTCACAGGAACAACAAGTGTAGCCAATGAGCAGCGCCCGTTCAGCAGGAGGGGGTGGGATGTACCTGGGAGTCACTGGAACAACAAGTGTAGCCAATGAGCAGCGCCCGATCAGCAGGAGGGGGTGAGGGGTGGGCTGTACCTGGGGGTCACAGGAAGAGCAAGTGTAGCCAATGAGCCGCGCCTGTTCAGCAGGAGGGGGTGGGATGTACCTGGGGGTCACAGGAACAACAAGTGTAGCCAATGAGCAGCGCCCGTTCAGCAGGAGGGGTGAGGGGTGGGATGTACCTGGGGGTCACAGGAAGAGCAAGTGTAGCCAATGAGCCGCGCCTGTTCAGCAGGAGAGGTGAGGGGTGGGATGTACCTGGGGGGTCACAGGAAGAGCAAGTGTAGCCAATGAGCCGCGCCTGTTCAGCAGGAGGGGGTGAGGGGTGGGATGTACCTGGGGGTCACAGGAAGAGCAAGTGTAGCCAATGAGCCGCGCCTGTTCAGCAGGAGGGGGTGGGATGTACCTGGGAGTCACAGGAACAACAAGTGTAGCCAATGAGCAGCGCCTGTTCAGCAGGAGGGGGTGGGATGTACCGGGGAGTCACAGGAACAACAAGTGTAGCCAATGAGCAGCGCCCGTTCAGCAGCAGGGAGTGAGGGGTGGGATGTACCTGGGAGTCACAGGAACAACAAGTGTATGCAATGAGCAGCGCCCGTTCAGCAGGAGGGGGTGAGGGGTGGGATGTACCTGGGGGTCACAAGAAGAGCAAGTGTAGCCAATGAGCCGCGCCTGTTCAGCAGGAGGGGGTGGGATGTACCTGGGAGTCACAGGAACAACAAGTGTAGCCAATGAGCAGCGCCCGTTCAGGAAGTGAGGGGGTGGGATGTACCTGGGGGTCACAGGAACAACAAGTGTAGCCAATGAGCAGCGCCCGTTCAGCAGAAGGGGGTGAGGGGTGGGATGTACCTGGGTGTCACAGGAAGAGCAAGTGTAGCCAATGAGCCGTGCCTGTTCAGCAGGAGGGGGTGGGATGTACATGGGGGTCACAGGAACAACAAGTGTAGCCAATGAGCAGCGCCTGTTCAGCAGGAGGGGGTGAGGGGTGGGATGTACCTGGGAGTCACAGGAACAACAAGTGTAGCCAATGAGCAGCGCCCGATCAGCAGGAGGGGGTGAGGGGTGGGATGTACCTGGGGGTCACAGGAAGAGCAAGTGTAGCCAATGAGCCGCGCCTGTTCAGCAGGAGGGGGTGGGATGTACCTGGGGGTCACAGGAACAACAAGTGTAGCCAATGAGCAACGCCTGTTCAGCAGGAGGGGGTGGGATGTACCTGGGGGTCACAGGAACAACAAGTGTAGCCAATGAGCAGCGCCCGTTCAGCAGGAGGGGGTGAGGGGTGGGATGTACCTGGGGGTCACAGGAACAACAAGTATAGCCAATGAGCAGCGCCCGTTCAGCAGGAGGGGGTGGGATGTACCTGGGAGTCACAGGAACAACAAGTGCAGCCAATGAGCAGCGCCTGTTCAGCAGGAGGGGGTGAGGGGTGGGATGTAACTGGGAGTCACAGGAACAACAAGTGCAGCCAATGAGCAGCACCCGATCAGCAGGAGGGGGTGAGGGGTGGGATGTACCTGGGGGTCACAGGAAGAGCAAGTGTAGTCAATGAGCCGCGCCTGTTCAGCAGGAGGGGGTGGGATGTACCTGGGGGTCACAGGAACAACAAGTGTAGCCAATGAGCAGCGCCTGTTCAGCAGGAGGGGGTGAGGGGTGGGATGTACCTGGGAGTCACAGGAACAACAAGTGTAGCCAATGAGCAGCGCCCGTTCAGCAGGAGGGGGTGGGATGTACCTGGGAGTCACAGGAACAACAAGTGTAGCCAATGAGCCGCGCCTGTTCAGCAGGAGGGGGTGAGGGGTGGGATGTACCTGGGGGTCACAGGAACAACAAGTGTAGCCAATGAGCCGCGCCCGTTCAGCAGGAGGGGGTGAGGGGTGGGATGTACCTGGGGGTCACAGGAACAACAAGTGTAGCCAATGAGTAGCGCCCGTTCAGCAGGAGGGGGTGAGGGGTGGGATGTACCTGGGAGTCACAGGAACAGCAAGTGTAGCCAATGAGCAGCGCCCGTTCAGCAGAAGGGGGTGAGGGGTGGGATGTACCTGGGAGTTACAGGAACAACAAGTGTAGCCAATGAGCAGCGCCCGTTCAGCAGGAGGGGGTGGGATGTACCTGGGAGTAACAGGAACAACAAGTGTAGCCAATGAGCCGCGCCTGTTCAGCAGGAGAAGGTGAGGGGTGGGATGTACCTGGGGGTCACAGGAAGAGCAAGTGTAGCCAATGAGCCGCGCCTGTTCAGCAGGAGGGGGTGGGATGTACCTGCGAGTCACAGGAACAACAAGTGTAGCGAATGAGCAGCGCCCGATCAGCAGGAGGGGGTGAGGGGTGGGATGTACCTGGGAGTCACAGGAACAACAAGTGTAGCCAATGAGCAGCACCCGTTCAGCAGGAGGGGGTGGGATGTACCTGGGAGTCACAGGAACAACAAGTGTAGCCAATGAGCAGCGCCCGTTCAGCAGGAGGGGGTGGGATTTACCTGGGAGTCACAGGAACAACAAGTGTAGCCAATGAGCAGCGCCCGTTCAGCAGGAGGGGGTGAGGGGTGGGATGTACCTGGGGGTCAAAGGAAGAACAAGTGTAGCCAATGAGCAAGGCCCGTTCAGCAGGAGGGGGTGAGGGGTGGGATGTACCTGGGAGTCACAGGAACAACAAGTGTAGCCAATGAGCCGTGCCCGTTCAGCAGGAGGGGGTGAGGGGTAGGATGTACCTGGGAGTCACAGGTACAACAAGTGTAGCCAATGAGCCGTGCCCGTTCAGCAGGAGGGGGTGAGGGGTGGGATGTACCTGGGGGTCACAGGAAGAGCAAGTGTAGCCAATGAGCCGCGCCTGTTCAGCAGGAGGGGGTGAGGGGTGGGATGTACCTGGGGGTCACAGGAAGAGCAAGTGTAGCCAATGAGCAGCGCCTGTTCAGCAGGAGGGGGTGAGGGGTGGGATGTACCTGGGGGTCACAGGAACAACAAGTGCAGCCAATGAGCAGCACCCGTTCAGGAAGTGAGGGGGTCGGATGTACCTGGGGGTCACAGGAACAACAAGTGTAGCCAATGAGCAGCGCCCGTTCAGCAGGAGGGGGTGAGGGGTGGGATGTACCTAGGGGACACAGGAAGAACAAGTGTAGCCAATGAGCAGCGCCCGTTCAGCAGGAGGGGGTGGGATGTACCTGGGAGTCACAGGAACAACAAGTGTAGCCAATGAGCCGCGCCCGTTCAGCAGGAGGGGGTGAGGGGTGGGATGTACCTGGGGGTCACAGGAACAACAAGTGTAGCCAATGAGCAGCGCCCGTTCAGCAGGAGGGGGTGGGATGTACCTGGGAGTCACAGGAGCAACAAGTGTAGCCAATGAGCCGCGCCCGTTCAGCAGGAGGGGGTGAGGGGTGGGATGTACCTGGGGGTCACAGGAAGAGCAAGTGTAGCCAATGAGCCGCGCCTGTTCAGCAGGAAGGGGTGGGATGTATCTGCGAGTCACAGGAACAACAAGTGTAGCGAATGAGCAGCGCCCGATCAGCAGGAGGGGGTGAGGGGTGGGATGTACCTGGGAGTCACAGGAACAACAAGTGTAGCCAATGAGCAGCGCCCGTTCAGCAGGAGGGGGTGGGATGTACCTGGGGGTCACAGGAACAACAAGTGTAGCCAATGAGCCGCGCCCGTTCAGCAGGAGGGGGTGGGATGTACCTGGGGGTCACAGGAACAACAAGTGTAGCCAATGAGTAGTGCCCGTTCAGCAGGAGGGGGTGAGGGGTGGGATGTACCTGGGAGTCACAGGAACAGCAAGTGTAGCCAATGAGCAAGGCCCGTTCAGCAGGAGGGGGTGAGGGGTGGGATGTACCTGGGAGTCACAGGAACAACAAGTGTAGCCAATGAGCAGCGCCTGTTCAGCAGGAGGGGGTGAGGGGTAGGATGTACCTGGGAGTCACAGGAACAACAAGTGTAGCCAATGAGCCGCGCCCGTTCAGCAGGAGGGGGTGAGGGGTGGGATGTACCTGGGGGTCACAGGAAGAGCAAGTGTAGCCAATGAGCCGCGCCTGTTCAGCAGGAGGGGGTGAGGGGTGGGATGTACCTGGGGGTCACAGGAAGAGCAAGTGTAGCCAATGAGCAGCGCCTGTTCAGCAGGAGGGGGTGAGGGGTGGGATGTACCTGGGGGTCACAGGAACAACAAGTGCAGCCAATGAGCAGCGCCCGTTCAGGAAGTGAGGGGGTGGGATGTACCTGGGGGTCACAGGAACAACAAGTGTAGCCAATGAGCAGCGCCCGTTCAGCAGGAGGGGGTGAGGGGTGGGATGTACCTAGGGGACACAGGAAGAACAAGTGTAGCCAATGAGCAGCGCCCGTTCAGCAGGAGGGGGTGGGATGTACCTGGGAGTCACAGGAACAACAAGTGTAGCCAATGAGCCGCGCCCGTTCAGCAGGAGGGGGTGAGGGGTGGGATGTACCTGGGGGTCACAGGAACAACAAGTGTAGCCAATGAGCCGCGCCTGTTCAGCAGGAGGGGGTGAGGGGTGGGATGTACCTGGGGGTCACAGGAAGAGCAAGTGTAGCCAATGAGCCGCGCCTGTTCAGCAGGAGGGGGTGGGATGTACCTGCGAGTCACAGGAACAACAAGTGTAGCGAATGAGCAGCGCCCGTTCAGCAGGAGGGGGTGGGATGTACCTGGGAGTCACAGGAACAACAAGTGTAGCCAATGAGCAGCGCCCGTTCAGCAGGAGGGGGTGGGATGTACCTGGGGGTCACAGGAACAACAAGTGTAGCCAATGAGCCGCGCCCGTTCAGCAGGAGGGGGTGAGGGGTGGGATGTACCTGGGGGTCACAGGAACAACAAGTGTAGCCAATGAGCAGCGCCCGTTCAGCAGGAGGGGTGGGATGTACCTGGGGGTCACAGGAACAACAAGTGTAGCCAATGAGCCGCGCCCGTTCAGCAGGAGGGGGTGAGGGGTGGGATGTACCTGGGGGTCACAGGAACAACAAGTGTAGCCAATGAGTAGCGCCCGTTCAGCAGGAGGGGGTGAGGGGTGGGATGTACCTGGGAGTCACAGGAACAGCAAGTGTAGCCAATGAGCAGCGCCCGTTCAGCAGAAGGGGGTGAGGGCTGGGATGTACCTGGGGGTCACAGGAACAACAAGTGTAGCCAATGAGTAGCGCCCGTTCAGCAGGAGGGGGTGAGGGGTGGGATGTACCTGGGAGTCACAGGAACAGCAAGTGTAGCCAATGAGCAGCGCCTGTTCAGCAGAAGGGGGTGAGGGGTGGGATGTACCTGGGAGTCACAGGAACAACAAGTGTAGCCAATGAGCAGCGCCTGTTCAGCAGAAGGGGGTGAGGGGTGGGATGTACCTGGGAGTCACAGGAACAACAAGTGTAGCCAATGAGCAGCGCCCGTTCAGCAGGAGGGGGTGGGATGTACCTGGGAGTCACAGGAACAACAAGTGTAGCCAATGAGCAGCGCCCGTTCAGCAGGAGGGGGTGGGATGTACCTGGGAGTCACAGGAACAACAAGTGTAGCCAATGAGCCGCGCCTGTTCAGCAGGAGGGGGTGAGGGGTGGGATGTACCTGGGGGTCACAGGAAAAACAAGTGTAGCCAATGAGCCGCGCCCGTTCAGCAGGAGGGGGTGAGGGGTGGGATGTACCTGGGAGTCACAGGAACAGCAAGTGTAGCCAATGAGCAGCGCCTGTTCAGCAGGAGGGGGTGAGGGGTGGGATGTACCTGGGAGTCACAGGAAGAGCAAGTGTAGCCAATGAGCAGCGCCTGTTCAGCAGGAGGGGGTGAGGGGTGGGATGTACCTGGGAGTCACAGGAAGAGCAAGTGTAGCCAATGAGCCGCGCCTGTTCAGCAGGAGGGGGTGGGATGTACCTGGGGGTCACAGGAACAACAAGTGTAGCCAATGAGCAGCGCCTGTTCAGCAGGAGGGGGTGGGATGTACCTGGGGGTCACAGGAACAACAAGTGTAGCCAATGAGCAGCGCCTGTTCAGCAGGAGGGGGTGGGATGTACCTGGGGGTCACAGGAACAACAAGTGTAGCCAATGAGCAGCGCCCGTTCAGCAGGAGGGGGTGGGATGTACCTGGGGGTCACAGGAACAACAAGTGTAGCCAATGAGCAGCGCCCGTTCAGCAGGAGGGGGTGGGATGTACCTGGGGGTCACAGGAACAACAAGTATAGCCAATGAGCAGCGCCCGTTCAGCAGGAGGGGGTGGGATGTACCTGGGAGTCACAGGAACAACAAGTGTAGCGAATGAGCAGCGCCCGATCAGCAGGAGGGGGTGGGATGTACCTGGGGGTCACAGGAACAACAAGTGTAGCCAATGAGCAGCGCCCGTTCAGCAGGAGGGGGTGGGATGTACCTGGGGTCACAGGAACAACAAGTATAGCCAATGAGCAGCGCCCGTTCAGCAGGAGGGGGTGGGATGTACCTGGGGGTCACAGGAACAACAAGTGTAGCCAATGAGCAGCGCCCGTTCAGCAGGAGGGGGTGGGATGTACCTGGGGGGTCACAGGAACAACAAGTATAGCCAATGAGCAGCGCCCGTTCAGCAGGAGGGGGTGGGATGTACCTGGGAGTCACAGGAACAACAAGTGTAGCCAATGAGCAGCGCCCGTTCAGCAGGAGGGGGTGGGATGTACCTGGGAGTCACAGGAACAACAAGTGTAGCCAATGAGCCGCGCCTGTTCAGCAGGAGGGGGTGAGGGGTGGGATGTACCTGGGGGTCACAGGAAGAGCAAGTGTAGCCAATGAGCCGCGCCTGTTCAGCAGGAGGGGGTGGGATGTACCTGGGGGTCAGAGGAACAACAAGTGTAGCCAATGAGCAGCGCCTGTTCAGCAGGAGGGGGTGAGGGGTGGGATGTACCTGGGAGTCACAGGAAGAGCAAGTGTAGCCAATGAGCCGCGCCTGTTCAGCAGGAGGGGGTGGGATGTACCTGGGGGTCACAGGAACAACAAGTGTAGCCAATGAGCAGCGCCTGTTCAGCAGGAGGGGGTGGGATGTACCTGGGGGTCACAGGAACAACAAGTGTAGTAAATGAGCAGCGCCCGTTCAGCAGGAGGGGGTGAGGGGTGGGATGTACCTGGGGGTCACAGGAACAACAAGTATAGCCAATGAGCAGCGCCCGTTCAGCAGGAGGGGGTGGGATGTACCTGGGAGTCACAGGAACAACAAGTGTAGCCAATGAGCAGCGCCCGTTCAGCAGGAGGGGGTGGGATGTACCTGGGAGTCACAGGAACAACAAGTGTAGCCAATGAGCCGCGCCTGTTCAGCAGGAGGGGGTGAGGGGTGGGATGTACCGGGGAGTCACAGGAACAACAAGTGTAGCCAATGAGCCGCGCCTGTTCAGCAGGAGGGGGTGGGATGTACCTGCGAGTCACAGGAACAACAAGTGTAGCGAATGAGCAGCGCCCGATCAGCAGGAGGGGGTGAGGGGTGGGATGTACCTGGGGGTCACAGGAAGAGCAAGTGTAGCCAATGAGCCGCGCGTGTTCAGCAGGAGGGGGTGGGATGTACCTGCGAGTCACAGGAACAACAAGTGTAGCGAATGAGCAGCGCCCGATCAGCAGGAGGGGGTGAGGGGTGGGATGTACCTGGGGGTCACAGGAAGAGCAAGTGTAGCCAATGAGCCGCGCGTGTTCAGCAGGAGGGGGTGGGATGTACCTGCGAGTCACAGGAACAACAAGTGTAGCGAATGAGCAGTGCCCGATCAGCAGGAGGGGGTGAGGGGTGGGATGTACCTGGGGGTCACAGGAAGAGCAAGTGTAGCCAATGAGCCGCGCCTGTTCAGCAGGAGGGGGTGAGGGGTGGGATGTACCTGGGGGGTCACAGGAACAACAAGTGTAGCCGATGAGCAGCGCCCGTTCAGCAGGAGGGGGTGGGATGTACCTGGGAGTCACATGAACAACAAGTGTAGCCAATGAGCAGCGCCTGTTCAGCAGGAGGGGGTGAGGGGTGGGATGTACCTGGGAGTCACAGGAACAACAAGTGTAGCCAATTAGCAGCGCCCGATAAGCAGGAGGGGGTGAGGGGTGGGATGTAACTGGGAGTCACAGGAACAACAAGTGTAGCCAATGAGCCGCGCCCGTTCAGCAGGAGGGCTGAGGGGTGGGATGTACCTGGGAGTCACAGGAACAACAAGTGCAGCCAATGAGCAGCGCCCGATCAGCAGGAGGGGGTGAGGGGTGGGATGTACCTGGGGGTCACAGGAAGAGCAAGTGTAGCCAATGAGCCGCGCCTGTTCAGCAGGAGGGGGTGGGATGTACCTGGGGGTGACAGGAACAACAAGTGTAGCCAATGAGCAGCGCCTGTTCAGCAGGAGGGGGTGAGGGGTGGGATGTACCTGGGAGTCACAGGAACAACAAGTGTAGCCAATGAGCAGCGCCCGTTCAGCAGGAGGGGGTGAGGGGTGAGATGTACCTGGGGGTCACTGGAAGAGCAAGTGTAGCCAATGAGCCGCGCCTGTTCAGCAGGAGAGGTGAGGGGTGGGATGTACCTGGGGGTCACAGGAAGAGCAAGTGTAGTCAATGAGCCGCGCCTGTTCAGCAGGAGGGGGTGAGGGGTGGGATGTACCGGGGAGTCACATGAACAACAAGTGTAGCCAATGAGCAGCGCCCGTTCAGCAGGAGGGGGTGAGGGGTGGGATGTACCTGGGGGTCACAGGAAGAGCAAGTGTAGCCAATGAGCCGCGCCTGTTCAGCAGGAGAGGTGAGGGGTGGGATGTACCTGGGGGTCACAGGAAGAGCAAGTGTAGCCAATGAGCAGCGCCTGTTCAGCAGGAGGGGGTGGGGTGTACCTGGGAGTCACAGGAACAACAAGTGTAGCCAATGAGCAGCGCCTGTTCAGCAGGAGGGGGTGGGATGTACCGGGGAGTCACAGGAACAACAAGTGTAGCCAATGAGCAGCGCCCGTTCAGCAGCAGGGAGTGAGGGGTGGGATGTACCTGGGAGTTACAGGAACAACAAGTGTATCCAATGAGCAGCGCCCGTTCAGCAGGAGGGGGTGAGGGGTGGGATGTACCTGGGAGTCACAGGAACAACAAGTTTAGCCAATGAGCAGCACCCGTTCAGCAGGAGGGGGTGGGATTTACCTGGGAGTCACAGGAACAACAAGTGTAGCCAATGAGCCACGCCCGTTCAGCAGGAGGGGGTGAGGGGTGGGATGTACCTGGGGGTCACAGGAAGAGCAAGTGTAGCCAATGAGCCGCGCCTGTTCAGCAGGAGGGGGTGAGGGGTGGGATGTACCTGGGGGTCACAGGAAGAGCAAGTGTAGCCAATGAGCAGCGCCTGTTCAGCAGGAGGGGGTGGGATGTACCTGGGGGGTCACAGGAAGAGCAAGTTTAGCCAATGAGCTGCGCCTGTTCAGCAGGAGGGGGTGGGATGTACCTGGGAGTCACAGGAACAACAAGTGTAGCCAATGAGCAGCGCCCGTTAAGCAGGAGGGGGTGAGGGGTGGGATGTACCTGGGGGTCACAGGAAGAACAAGTGTAGCCAATGAGCAGCGCCTGATCAGCAGGAGGGGGTGAGGGGTGGGATGTACCTGGGGGTCACAGGAAGAACAAGTGTAGCCAATGAGAGGCGCCTATTCAGCAGGAGGGGGTGGGATGTACCTGGGGGTCACAGGAAGAACAAGTGTAGCCAATGAGCAGCGCCCGATCAGCAGGAGGGGGTGAGGGGTGGGATGTACCTGGGGGTCACAGGAAGAACAAGTGTAGCCAATGAGAGGCGCCTGTTCAGCAGGAGAGGGTGGGATGTACCTGGGGGTCACAGGAAGAGCAAGTGTAGCCAATGAGCAGCGCCTGTTCAGCAGGAGGGGGTGAGGGGTGGGATGTACCGGGGAGTCAAGGGAACAACAAGTGTAGCCAATGAGCAGCGCCCATTCAGCAGGAGGGGGTGAGGGGTGGGATGTACCTGGGGGGTCACAGGAAGAACAAGTGTAGCCAATGAGCTGCGCCCGTTGAGCAGGATGAGGGGTGGGATGTACCTGGGAGTCACAGGAACAACAAGTGTAGCCAATGAGCAGCGCCCGTTCAGCAGGAGGGGGTGAGGGGTGGGATGTACCTGGGGGGGGTCACAGGAACAACAAGTGTAGCCAATGAGCAGCGCCCGATCAGCAGGAGGGGGTGAGGGGTGGGATGTACCTGGGGGTCACAGGAAGAACAAGTGTAGCCAATGAGCAGCGCCCGATCAGCAGGAGGGGGTGAGGGGTGGGATGTACCTGGGGGTCACAGGAAGAACAAGTGTAGCCTATAAACAGCGCCCGTTCAGCAGGAGGGGGTGAGGGGTGGGGTCTCAGGAAAAACAAGTGTAGCCAATGAGCAGCGCCCGATTCGTAGGTGAGGGGGTGGGATGAATGTGGGGACAGGGGGCGGGGCGCAGCTGGGGTGCTTTTGGAGCACCCGTGTCATAGCACACTTATTTAGAGACAGCACATTTTTTATTGAAATGGCCACTATATATTTGCACAGAAAAATAGTTTTACTGGTAAGAATATAAAGTGTCAAAACAAATATGTGAAAATCAGGTTTCAATGAATATGTACCAGTTGCGCATCACCAAGTAAAATGTCGATGTCTGGATTTCTTTTGATCCAATTAAAATATGTTTCCCTCACCCTTCGAAAGTACAAAAAAGATTAATTTGTGCTTTCCTAATTGCTGCTATAATTTAAATAGTGCAAATTTCGTTTGCCAATATTTAAATGTTGTGTGTAACCGACCTGCAGGACGGTCACCAGATCACCACCACTAACCCCTCTCACTCTGCAAGTTGGGAGATCTGGCGAGTGTGAAGACGCCGGTTTGGAGATCAGGGGGCAGGCGAGTGTGAAGACGCTGGTTTGGAGATCAGGGGGCTGGTGAGTGTGAAGACGCTGGTTTGGAGATCAGGGGGCTGGTGAGTGTGAAGCCGCCGGTTTGGAGATCAGGGGGCTGGCGAGTGTGAAGACGCTGGTTTGGAGATCAGGGGGCTGGCGAGTGTGAAGACGCTGGTTTGGAGATCAGGGGGCTGGCGAGTGTGAAGACGCCGGTTTGGAGATCAGGGGGCTGGTGAGTGTGAAGACATGGGTTTGGAGATCAGGGGGCTGATGAGTGTGAAGACGCTGGTTTGGAGATCAGGGGGCTGGTGAGTGTGAAGACGCTGGTTTGGAGATCAGGGGGCTGGCGAGTGTGAAGACGCCGGTTTGGAGATCAGGGGGCTGGTGAGTGTGAAGACGCTGGTTTGGAGATCAGGGGGCTGGCGAGTGTGAAGACGCCGGTTTGGAGATCAGGGGGCTGGTGAGTGTGAAGACATGGGTTTGGAGATCAGGGGGCTGATGAGTGTGAAGACGCTGGTTTGGAGATCAGGGGGCTGGTGAGTGTGAAGACGCTGGTTTGGAGATCAGGGGGCTGGTGAGTGTGAAGACGCTGGTTTGGAGATCAGGGGGCTGGTGAGTGTGAAGACATGGGTTTGGAGATCAGGGGGCTGATGAGTGTGAAGACGCTGGTTTGGAGATCAGGGGGCTGATGAGTGTGAAGACGCTGGTTTGGAGATCAGGGGGCTGGTGAGTGTGAAGACGCTGGTTTGGAGATCAGGGGGCTGGTGAGTGTGAAGACGCTGGTTTGGAGATCAGGGGGCTGGTGAGTGTGAAGACGCTGGTTTGGAGATCAGGGGGCTGGTGAGTGTGAAGACGCTGGTTTGGAGATCAGGGGGCTGGTGAGTGTGAAGACGCTGGTTTGGAGATCAGGGGGCTGGTGAGTGTGAAGTCGCTGGTTTGGAGATCAGGGGGCTGGCGAGTGTGAAGACGCTGGTTTGGAGACCTGGGGGCTAGCGGGTGTGAAGACGCTGGTTTGGAGATCAGGGGGCTGGTGAGTATGAAGACGCCGGTTTGGAGATCTGGGGGCTAGCGAGTGTGAAGACATATGTTTTGAGATCTTGGGGCTGGTGAGTGTGAAGACGCTGGTTGGGAGATCTGGGGGCTATAGAGTGTGAAGACCTGGGTTGCAGACAGCAGGGGCTGTAAGTAGCCCTGAGTTTTAAAGTCTGCCTGCAGGGGTCTGAGGATGGTATTACCTCGGCTCAGTTGAGAAGCATTCGCTCCAAGAATGATTTGTTGAAGAAATGACATTTGTTATTAAATGCGGTTTAAAGTTAGTAACCCGATCTCTTGCTGTGCAGAGCACGTAGGGACACGGTGAGGAGAAGGGTGGGGCGGGCTGTGTGGTGTACATGGGTGGTTCCCACGCCCCCTGCCCCCACCAGGATCAGCATCCAGAATTCCTGTTTGTAAATCCCAGTTCCCTGTTTCACCGCCATTGTTCTACATGCCTGATCTCCCAGCAGTCACCAGCAGCTCTCCCAGCAGTCACATGCAGCTCTCCCAGCAGTCACATGCAGCTCTCCCAGCAGTCACATGCAGCTCTCCCAGCAGTCACAAGCAGCTCTCCCAGCAGTCACCAGCAGCTCTCCCAGCAGTCACCAGCAGCTCTCCCAGCAGTCACCAGCAGCTCTCCCAGCAGTCACCAGCAGCTCTCCCAGCAGTCACCAGCAGCTCTCCCAGCAGTCACAAGCAGCTCTCACAGCAGTCACAAGCAGCTCTCACAGCAGTCACAAGCAGCTCTCACAGCAGTCACAAGCAGCTCTCACAGCAGTCACAAGCAGCTCTCACAGCAGTCACAAGCAGCTCTCACAGCAGTCACAAGCAACTCTCACAGCAGTCACAAGCAACTCTCACAGCAGTCACAAGCAACTCTCACAGCAGTCACAACCAACTCTCACAGCAGTCACAAGCAACTCTCACAGCAGTCACACGCAACTCTCACAGCAGTCACACGCAACTCTCACAGCAGTCACACGCAACTCTCACAGCAGTCACACGCAACTCTCACAGCAGTCACACGCAACTCTCACAGCAGTCACAAGCAACTCTCACAGCAGTCACAAGCAACTCACAGCAGTCACTAGCAGCTCTCACTAGCAGCTCTCACTAGCAGCTCTCACTAGCAGCTCTCACTAGCAGCTCTCACTAGCAGCTCTCACTAGCAGCTCTCACTAGCAGCTCTCACTAGCAGCAAGGTAATAGCAAAACGGATTAGGTAAATTCATCTCGTGATACATTACAAAAAAATACATTCTAAAGGCTAAGAGGGCTACATTTACAGGTGGGGATAAACTGATGCAATGAAGCTGTTTACAGGCAGAAATGTAGCAGTTTACAGGTGGTAGCGACTGGCGAGAGGCAGTTTACAGGTGCAGTGATGTAGTTGTTTATAGGTGGCACAAAGCAATTGTTATGGGTTCTGCTATGTAATATCTGACAGGTGGGGATGCGAAGCAGCAGTTTACAGGCGGCAGCGGGTGATGCAAAGCACCAGGTTACCATCAACTGCGGGTGATGCAAAGCAGCAGTGGGTCACAGCAGTCACCTGCAGCAGTCAGTCACCTGCAGCAGTCAGTCACCTGCAGCAGTCAGTCACCTGCAGCAGTCAGTCACCTGCAGCAGTCAGTCACCTGCAGCAGTCAGTCACCTGCAGCAGTCAGTCACCTGCAGCAGTCAGTCACCTGCAGCTGCACCTGCAGTCACCTAGAAGGAACAAGGAGGTATAAACATCCAAGTTGCCCCGAGATCACTCCATGACAATTCTAGAGTAATCATTAACAACAAGGAGGAATAAATCCAGGTCCCCCCGGGATCACTCCAGGACGATTCTAAAGTAATCATTAGCAAGGAGGTATACACACCCAGATCACCCCTGGTTCACTCCATTACAATTCTAGAAGGAACAAGGAGGTATAAATCCAGGTCACCCCGGGATCACTCCATGACAATTCTAGAGTAATCATTAGCAAGGAGGTATAAACATCCAGATCACCCCTATTTCACCCCATGACAATTCTAGAGTAATCATTAGCAAGGAGGTATAAATATCCAGATCACCCCTGGTTCACTCCATGACAATTCTAGAGTAATCATTAGCAAGGAGGTATACACATCCAGATCACCCCTGGTTCACTCCATGACAATTCTAGAAGGAACAATGAGGTATAAACATAGAGATCACCACTGGTTCACTCCATGACAATTCTAGAGTAATCATTAGCAAGGAGGTATAAATATCCAGATCACCCCTGGTTCACTCCATGACAATTCTAGAGTAATCATTAGCAAGGAGGTATACACATCCAGATCACCCCTGGTTCACTCCATGACAATTCTAAAGTAATCATTAGCAAGGAGGTATACACATCCAGATCACCCCTGGTTCACTCCATGACAATTCTAGAGTAATCATTAGCAAGGAGGTATACACATCCAGAACACCCCTGGTTCACTCCATGACAATTCTAGAAGGAACAAGGAGGTATAAATCCAGGTCACCCCGGGATCACTCTAGGACGATTCTAGAAGGAACAAGGAGGTATAAACATCCAGATCACTCCTGGTTCACGCCATGACAATTCTAGAAGGAACAAGGAGGTATACACATCCAGAACACCCCTGGTTCACTCCATGACAATTCTAGAGTAATCATTAGCAAGGAGATATAAACATCCAGATCACCCCTGGATCACTCCATGACAATTCTAGAAGGAACAAGGAGGTATAAACATCCAGATCACCCCTGGTTCACTCCATGACAATTCTAGAAGGAACAAGGAGGTATAAACATCCAAGTTGCCCTGAGATCACTCCATGACAATTCTAGAGTAATCGTTAACAAGGAGGTATAAATCCAGGTCCCCCCGGGATCACTCCAGGACGATTCTAGAAGGAACAAGGAGGTATAAACATCCAGATCACCCATGGTTCACTCCATGACAATTCTAGAGTAATCATTAGCAAGGACGTATAAACATCCAGATCACCCATGGTTCACTCCATGACAATTCTAGAGTAATCATTAGCAAGGAGGTATAAACATCCAGATCACCCATGGTTCACTCCATGACAATTCTAAAGTAATCATTAGCAAGGAGGTATAAACATCGAGATCACCCCGGGATCACTCCATGACAATTCTAGAGTAATCATTAGCAAGGAGGTATAAACATCCAGATCACCCCTGTTTCACCCCATGACAATTCTAGAGTAATCATTAGCAAGGAGGTATAAATATCCAGATCACCCCTGGTTCACTCCATGACAATTCTAGAGTAATCATTAGCAAGGAGGTATAAACATCGAGATCACCCCTGGTTCACTCCATGACAATTCTAGAGTAATCATTAGCAAGGAGGTATAAACATCGAGATCACTCTTGGTTCACTCCATGACAATTCTAGAGTAATCATTAGCAAGGAGGTATAAACATCCAGATCACCCATGGTTCACTCCATGACAATTCTAAAGTAATCATTAGCAAGGAGGTATAAACATCCAGATCACCCCTGGTTCACTCCATGACAATTCTAAAGTAATCATTAGCAAGGAGGTATAAACATCGAGATCACCCCTGGTTCACTCCATGACAATTCTAGAGTAATCATTAGCAAGGAGGTATAAACATCGAGATCACTCTTGGTTCACTCCATGACAATTCTAGAGTAATCATTAGCAAGGAGGTATAAACATCGAGATCACTCTTGGTTCACTCCATGACAATTCTAGAGTAATCATTAGCAAGGAGGTATAAACATCGAGATCACCCCTGGTTCACTCCATGACAATTCTAGAGTAATCATTAGCAAGGAGGTATAAACATCGAGATCACTCTTGGTTCACTCCATGACAATTCTAGAGTAATCATTAGCAAGGAGGTATAAACATCGAGATCACCCCTGGTTCACTCCATGACAATTCTAGAGTAATCATTAGCAAGGAGGTATAAACATCGAGATCACTCTTGGTTCACTCCATGACAATTCTAGAGTAATCATTAGCAAGGAGGTATAAACATCCAGATCACTCATGGTTCACTCCATGACAATTCTAAAGTAATCATTAGCAAGGAGGTATAAACATCCAGATCACCCCTGGTTCACTCCATGACAATTCTAGAGTAATCATTAGCAAGGAGGTATAAACATCGAGATCACCCCTGGTTCACTCCATGACAATTCAAAAGTAATCATTAGCAAGGAGGTATAAACATCCAGATCACCCCTGGTTCACTCCATGACAATTCTAGCGTAATCATTAGCAAGGAGGTATAAACATCCAGATCACCCCTGGTTCACTCCATGACAATTCTAAAGTAATCATTAGCAAGGAGGTATAAACATCGAGATCACCCCTGGTTCACTCCATGACAATTCTAGAGTAATCATTAGCAAGGAGGTATAAACATCGAGATCACTCTTGGTTCACTCCATGACAATTCTAGAGTAATCATTAGCAAGGAGGTATAAACATCGAGATCACCCCTGGTTCACTCCATGACAATTCTAGAGTAATCATTAGCAAGGAGGTATAAACATCGAGATCACTCTTGGTTCACTCCATGACAATTCTAGAGTAATCATTAGCAAGGAGGTATAAACATCGAGATCACCCCTGGTTCACTCCATGACAATTCTAGAGTAATCATTAGCAAGGAGGTATAAACATCGAGATCACTCTTGGTTCACTCCATGACAATTCTAGAGTAATCATTAGCAAGGAGGTATAAACATCGAGATCACTCTTGGTTCACTCCATGACAATTCTAAAGTAATCATTAGCAAGGAGGTATAAACATCCAGATCACCCCTGGTTCACTCCATGACAATTCTAGAGTAATCATTAGCAAGGAGGTATAAACATCCAGATCACCCCTGGTTCACTCCATGACAATTCTAGAGTAATCATTAGCAAGGAGGTATAAACATCCAGATCACCCCTGGTTCACTCCATGACAATTCTAAAGTAATCATTAGCAAGGAGGTATAAACATCCAGATCACCCCTGGTTCACTCCATGACAATTCTAGAGTAATCATTAGCAAGGAGGTATAAACATCCAGATCACCCCTGGTTCACTCCATGACAATTCTAAAGTAATCATTAGCAAGGAGGTATACACATCCAGATCACTCATGGTTCACTCCATGACAATTCTAGAAGGAACAAGGAGGTATAAACATCCAGATCACCCCTGAATCATTTCATGACAATTCTAGAAGGAACAAGGAGGTATAAACATCCAGATCACCCCTGGATCACTCCATGACAATTCTAGAAGGAACAAGGAGGTATAAACATCCAAGTTGCCCCGAGATCACTCCATGACAATTCTAGAGTAATCATTAACAACAAGGAGGTATAAATCCAGGTCCTCCCGGGATCACTCCAGGACGATTCTAGAGTAATCATTAGCAAGGAGGTATACACACCCAGATCACCCATGGTTCACTCCATGACAATTCTAAAGTAATCATTAGCAAGGAGGTATAAACATCGAGATCACCCCTGGTTCACTCCATGACAATTCAAAAGTAATCATTAGCAAGGAGGTATAAACATCCAGATCACCCCTGGTTCACTCCATGACAATTCTAGAGTAATCATTAGCAAGGAGGTATAAATCCAGGTCACCCCGGGATCCCTCCATGACAATTCTAGAGTAATTATCTAAACATAACAATGGGGTAACATCCAGGTCACCCTGGATCACGCAAGGACGAATCTTGATGATATACTTTGAGCTGAACACTCTCGACCGATGATTCGCATCCTTGCCACATGTGCCATAATGTACTTTGGGTAGAACACCCTTGACTGGTCACGTAGAGGCCTTCAACTTGTTACCCACATCCTCGCCACATATGGAAAGGGAATTGTGGCTCTACGATGAAGGTCATCACTCATACTTTGGAATACTTTTCCTAGATTTCATTTCCATGTTTCACTCTATTCAATTTGGCCTGTTTAAGTTACCTCAATAATATTCATCTTTTCTTATTTTTAAAAGGACGCTTCAGGCTGTGTTCCTATCCTGCAGCTCTCAACCCCATCCCCCAATTTAGTTAACACATTTGCCTTTTTACACCCTTAACCTTAAGGTGACATTGACTGATGAGCTCAGCCCACGCTACCTGAAAGTAGCCACGCCTATAAAGGTGCCTGCAGCCCACCTGGCTTTAGGTGCGAGGACACCAATCTCAGGCCCAGTAACAGGGGCTTCCGAAGTACCAAGGCAGCCAATACTCGCGTCGAGGAGCCTTTTACCTTGGTCTCTTCGCAGTTTGTTCTTGTGAAAGAACGGGGCGCTAATCTTACCGGATCTTGTGAGGAAAGGGGGAGTGGGTGTTAATACCAGTCTATTACTTGGCTGAGCACTCTTAGGGAATGAGTGCCCATGTGCAGGGGGTGGGTTACACTGGCCCCTTGTGGCATGGTAGTAGTAATGCACCCAGCTCATGCTCCTGGCTCACTCAATAGGTAATGAAAGGGGTCTATAATCAGATGTGTCGTGCGCAGAAGCCTTCCCATCTGAAACATTAGTATTAGCCAACTATAGGGGGGATGGGAAATGGGCGGACATATACAATACTGCGCACTACACGCAAGACATTTACAAAGAACTAAGCGTAGCATTAACCTCACTTGAGGATCAGGGCTGCAAACATTTCCAGACCATGGTCGTCCATGAAAAATTACTTTCTAGACTGAAAGAATTCTTTCAAAAAGAAAATAATTGTAAAACTCTCCCCAAAATGCATGAATGGATTAGCCATGATCGTATAGAGGCTAAATCAGCACTTGTCAGGGCTATAAAAAGTAAGAGTAGGACCATCATAACTGCATGCAGACAAAGGTAAGTAAACACCATTAAAATCAGCAAGACCCAGTTGGAAAAGATGAAACGCATGGTGGGTGCGCGGACCACGCATGGTGGGTGCGCGGACCACGCATGGTGGGTGCGCGGACCACGCATGGTGGGTGCGCGGACCACGCATGGTGGATGCACGGACCACGCATGGTGGATGCACGGACCACGCATGGTGGATGCACGGACCACGCATGGTGGATGCACGGACCACGCATGGTGGATGCACGGACCACGCATGGTGGGTGTACGGACCACGCATGGTGGGTGTACGGACCACGCATGGTGGGTACACGGACCACGCATGGTGGGTACACGGACCACGCATGGTGGGTACACGGACCACGCATGGTGGGTGCACGGATCATCCATGGTTGCATTACATATCTGACGGACTGCAAGATGGATTCTCCAATAATGGCTGGCTCCAGGGTGACTATCTGCAGGCGAGAGACTCCTTGCAAAAACCCCTATGGGCTGATGCAATGTGAAAGATTCAGTCTTTTCAGTAAAATATATGGCCTGAGGAGGCAAGAATTAGGCCTAATAGTTTTAGTCTGTACAGAACAATCAACTACTACATGGGGTGTAGCAATCCTGGCGAAGAATTAAATACAAGGGACACGAAGAGCATTGGCAGACAAGCATGGGAGATGGGCTATAGCAGAATGTAAGATCGGAAGGCAGATCTATACGATATGTTCCATATACGGCTCTGATTTTGATGAGGCCCTCATAATTGAATGGTTAAAGGTTGAGCTGGCATTATGGCCAGTCCCATTAATTGTATGTGGTGATCTAAATATACATCTTGAGCCTGGTATGCTGCAAGATGAAAGTATATCTTATAAAGGGAGGAAACCAAGGGTATTTAGGCTTTACAGCTGCTGCTGGTGGATCATGGATTGGTGGATACCTGGGCCATGCTGAGAGGCATGCATCCAGGGTATTCTTTTTACTCCCATCCACATAAGAAATTAATAAGGCTTGATTATTTTTTGTGTCGGGTTGTCTGCTTTCAGGAGCCAAAATACAGGTGTACCCACGGGTGTCCTCAGACAAAGGACCCCAAGTGCTGAATCTGAGAATGTCTAGGACTGGATCAAGCCGCGTTCTTACTCATTCGATAAGAAATTATTATTGGATGGGAGCTATGTGACACACATGCAGACATGGGTTGAGCAATTTTTTTTCCATAAACCGCAATACAGCAAGGAGTGGGAGTGTATGGGATGCTTTTAAATTGGGGTTTAGGGGAGAGACCCTTAGCTTCGGCCTATATAAGCAAAAGCAAATACAAGCGGTTTCACAGGGATTATATGCTTCTTAAATGGTAGCTGAATAAAAACTTGTGCAGGGCATACATGCGGGTCAGGAGATTGCAGACCTCCAAATGGAAGTAGCTCAGGGTAAAGCAAAAATAAATCTATATTGGAGGAAAGAGATAGCTAAGAAATATTCTATTAACACAAAATTAAATTATGAATATGGGGAAGCAACTGGACGCTGCCTGGCGCAGAGGTTTAGATCTAAAGAAGCAGCTCAGAGGAGTTGCTCTATGGTAGATTCAAGGGGGGGAAATAGTAGAAACTGATACTGGGATTTTAAAGGTGTTTCAGGATTTCCATGAGGTATTATACACTAGTGAGGGTTTTGATTCCCATGTAGGAGAATCCCTGTTACAGAATAGTTGTAGTCATTTGGACACACAAGAGGCAGAATTGTTAGAAGCCCCTATTACTATGGAGGAATTGAAAATAGCTACCAATGGCTTCCATAGCAGCAAGGCCCGACTAACTCCCATTGGAAGTTTATAAAACTTTTTGGGGAGTTTTAAAGACCGAAATGTTAGTCACCGTTCAACAGGCCCAAGCTGGAGCTGCCCCTCTATCATGGGATGAGGCTAGCATTATAGTTTTTTTTTTAAAAAGACAAACCGGCTGATCATCCTGGCTCATATCGGCCGATATCGCTTTTAAATGCAGATGGCAATATCTATGCCAAGTTTTTAGCGACCAGGTTGGCCGAAGTAATAACCCGGTTAGTATCATTGCGGCAACATGGGTTTATCCCTGAGAGGGGGACAACCAATCATATTAACAGGGTTGTAACCATGTTAGACATAGCTAGTACAGCGGGGAGTGAACTTAGCTTGATATTATTAGACGACGAAAAGGCATTAGACCGGGTCACTTGGTAATTTTTATGGGCTGTGTTGCACTGCGTAGGTTTCAAAGTGAACTTTATTATGGCTATACAAGCTTTATATCGTCGTCTATTAGCTAAAGTCTGTATTATGGGTCTCGAATCAAGCCCAGTACACATCTCGCAGGGAACTAGGCAGGGATGTCCCTGCTCTCCCTTGTTGTTTTCATTGTATATAGAGCAGTTTTTAAAAATGCTAGAACAAAGTGCAGGGATAGAGTCGGTAATATGGAGGCCGGAGCGCTACAGTGTGTTTGCATACGCAGACGATGTTACAGTGGTAACCCCGAATCCCAGCACGGCCATGCCAGAAATTGAACGGTTGGCACTAGAGTTTGGGGCTGCCTCAGGATACAAACTTAATGTGGCAAAAACACAGATTCTATGTTCTAACACTTTTGCATTTGAAGACCCGCGGGTTGTGAGTGAGGTAACATACCTGGGTGTCAAGTTCAGGACCCGCTTAAAATCACTGGTCGAGAATAATTGGGGGAGCATTTTAAATGGTGTACAGAAGCAATTGGACCGGTGCAAGTGTTTACATCTTTTACTTGTGGGACGTTGTAATGTCCTTAAAATGCTGATACTACCCAAGGTTTTATATTTTTTTAGATCTGTGCAGCTAGAAATCCCCTGCAACCAGCTTGCAGTATTACAGTCAATATGTGCCAGGTTCCTTTGGGCTCAAGGTAAATCTCGCAGAGCTATGCGCTATATGACACTCCCTCGTGAGAAGGGAAGCTGGGCCGTGCCAGATTTTACTCTATATCACTATGTATGTATATTGCAATATATGAATATTTTATTATTCGGTGGTGAACCAGTTAGCGCTGCTGAAGCCCCATCAATATATCAAATGCTACTTGGTAGTGATGCAAAAAAATAGATTGTTTATTAACGTAGAGCCAAGCTACTTTAAGAAAACCAGGTTTAAGGTTTTAAACACAGCTTATAAGGTGTGGAAAGCCATGCGAAAGCAGTATGGGATAGAGAGGATGTCTCAGTATACCCTCCTCACAGACACTTCTCCCACCGATATTTTGGGATAGGATCATAGATAGATGGCGGACTAAAGGGATTCATTATTTAGGAGATCTATATTTTAACGAAAGTTTAATGTCTTTTGATATGTTAACAGACAAATTTCATCTTAATAGGACTGAATTTTTTTAATATCTAGAAGTGCGTATCTAGGGAAACATCAATTGAAAATCTGAGTAAATCCTGTCATTGAAGCTGTGAGGAAGAATGCACTCATTGGGATATTGTCGAATATATTGTTAGACACAAAGGGTAGTGATTTAGAGATTCATAACACTAAATGGGATGATAGGCCGGGTGTACTGGCTTGCGGATAGAAACCTCCATTGAATTAGCAGGGAAATTGTTAATATCTGTGAATCTCCAAGCACAACACTATAAGTCCGTGTTTAATCTTGATTACACCCCAGCCAAGCTGTTTAATTGGGGGGCGTGGGGGGCAAAAGATGTGAAATGTTTCCAATGCGGATCAGAAGATGCCGATATTGTACACATCTTTTTTACATGTAGGTACTTAATGAACTTGTTTGGGCACATAGAGAAGTTTTTAGCGGAAATTCTGGGGGTCCCAGTCAGTTTGTCTCCTGCTCAGGTATTGTTGGGGGTAGCTGAGAGACGTATCAAATCAACTGGCATATAAATACAAGTACCTAATTTTTCTTGCGACAGCTGTGGTTCGGCTATGCATTGCCTCAATGTGGCTCCAGAAAGATGTGCCTACTTTTGAACTTTGGAGGGCTCAATTTCTCTCCATATTTAATATAGAATATAGCATATACGAAGTTAAGGGTATTCGGAAAAAGAAATTGGGCATGGAGATATGGGGGCCAGTGGTGTCTTATACGAATGAATGGGGCATTAGCTCGAGGAGATATATATATGACCTTATACACCTGCACTTTAATAAACTCTGTATTTTGTACTGCTACCCTTTTCTATGTATCATGAAATATGTGTGTTTTAAGACATCTTATTGTATCTTAACCACATCGCTGCTGTGGTTATTTTTCCCCTGTGCTGGAAATTGCCAATTTGCAGTTGTCATGACGAGCTCAGCTCATCATCAGCACAGCTCAACTGTGCCTCATGACGAGCTGAGCTCGTCATGAGCATGGAAGGGGTTAAACCATTGTTTTTAAAACATTGTAACTTGTGGTAACTCTAGGATTAATGAAATATATATATATATATATATATCCTGGAAATTATGGATACCAAACCAAATATATGGTGTGCAACTCGGTGGGAAAAGCTAAAGGAAGAGCGGGTCTTGGAAGGGAAGATATTGGAATGGGTAATATAGTATTACTAGCGACAAATGTATAATGGTGGCAGGTGATCTTAATTGTTCTTTTGAACGTTTTCCTAGTCTTGACAAAGACGGATATGGGGAAATCGGACAAATTTGGAATATTCCACTATTATCTATCCCTCCAATTAAAAAAGTCACCGAGGCCGCAATGCAGTGGTTAGGCCTCTGCCTTGAATGGGATCTGCGCGCAGCTAACGGTAGAACTAAATCAGATTCGATGGGAAAGGTCACTTTTGACAACTCCCAGCACTCGAGCCGTATTGACTACTTCTTAATAAAGATAAGTTCTGGAAAATCCTAGAGGACATGGAAGTAGTCTCAAGACCAGAAAGTGACCATAACCCCCTGGCAATAAAGTTATCACTGAATGAGGGTCTTAGATTGGACTCTGCATCTACTACCGTTACAGCCGAGGCTGTTCTCACGAATGATTGTAGAAGGGTACGTTGGACTAGGTTTATAGACAACCCTACCGTATTAGAAAGGGTTGCGGTGGAGGTCTCAGCAGCCACCAATTCGATGGTACCCATAGTTAACGAAGGCACTTCCCTTGAAGAAATAGGGTTGATCCATGAGTCTCTTTTTAATAAGATTAAAACTTTTTTTAACGAACCCACAAAAGGAAGGAAAAATGGTCAAGTACCAACTAGGACCAAATGGTATGATAAATCTTGTCGTCTTGCCCATAGCACCCTAATAGCTGCTATTAAATCCAAGTCAGCCAATGATATTAGGCTAGCTAGGGTTAATTATAAGAAAGTACTTAAAGAGGCAAAAACCAACTGGGACGAACAGCGCTGGTTAGATTTATACCAAGCAAGCACCTCATCTATGGGAGGTTGTGAGGTGGGGAGGGACTGGGGATTTGAAAGTCCCTGTTAACCATGTGCCTGCAGAACAATGGGTCAAGCACTACGCGACGCAGTTTAGCAACACGGAACGGATCTCCCATATTTGGGAAGATGCCAGTGTACAGACTGCGGTGCCCATACTTGATCACATTGTCTTCACTGAAACAGAAACTGTAGTTGCTCTCAAACAATTCCAGAAAGGTAAGGCCCCCGGTATGGACTGTGTCCCAGCGGACCTTTTTAAGCATGACCAGGTGCATTGGGTTCCGTACATAACTACCCTAGCAAATGCGATAGCTAGAGGGACCAGGATCCCAAATTCGTGGAAAGGGGCAGAGATCCTGCCCGTGTATAAAAAAGGGGACAAAACTGATGCAGGAAACTACCGACCCATCAGTCTTATTGATGCCCTACAAAAGGTAGTGGCTAGAATGCTTTTAGGAAAAATCGACTCCTGGATGACTGAAGCGGACATTCTCTCTCCATTACAAGCTGGCTTTAGGGCTCACATTAGTACTGTAGATCAGATTTTAAGATTTGTTATTATCTACTGGAAAACTGTGTTTTTGAGAGGTGGCACGATATACGCTGCATTTGTGGACCTCAAATCAGCGTTTGATTTGGTCCCCTGAGGAAAGATGTGGGCTGCCTTAAGAAAGATGGGTGTTCCTTCTGCGCTCCTAGAATTTACCATCAGGATGCACGAGGGAAACTTTGCTAGAGTTAGGTGGGGTCGCCGGGCCAGGTCACAGAATCCTTCCCCGTGACTCGTGGAGTGGGACAGGGCTGTGTCCTGGCCCCCACCCTTTACATACTTTTTATTAATCAAGTGGTTAAGTTTCTCTCAGATACCCCTACCGATGCTCCAACACTGGGTGGGACTAAATTCCCCCTTTTAATTTTTGCTGACGACACGCTTATATTGGCTAAAACACAGAAGGGTCTGCAGGTAGCTATAAACAGATTTGTGGATTTCTGTAATGAGAACGATTTAGAAATTAACATTAATAAAACCAAATTTATGGTCTTGACAAAGAAAAAACCACAGAGGGGCAATGGTACGATGAACGGGTCTAGTCTGGAACAGGTTGAAGTTATGACTTATCTTGGTGTGACAATGGACTATAGATTTCGCTGGAAAGAGCAAATAGCGGCGCTTAGCCTGAAATTTACGCGTCTGTCCGGTTGTCTGGTGAAGGAGCAGCGGAGTTCTCTGACTAAAAGGGTATTGCCCGCTCTTAAAATTTATAGCGCAAAAATCAGCTCTGCCATATTATACGGGGCTGATATATGGGGCTGTGTGGACTTGGCTGTCCTTGATAGGATTCAGAACAAATTTTTTCGAAATCTAGTCAGTCTTCCCCCATCAACACCCGCTTTACCACTTTCAATGGATATGGGGTTTCATTCCATTAAACATCAAGCCCAGTACAGGATGGTGGCGTTATGGAGACGCATATGGTCCACACCGGAACTTGCCATGTTTGCCCAAGAGCTTCAGGATGTTAGATCGCAACAGGGGGCAGGTGAAATTCCATGGTTTAAGTCAATTAGAAATACTCTTATCGGAATGGGCCTTCCCCTATTGTGGTCTGAGCCGGGCTCTCACATCTTTCCCTCTAAGAAAGATTTTAAATCTCTCTTCTGGTCCATGGTTAAAGAAGAACACGTTGCTCTTTCAGAGAAACCGAACCTGACCGGTCTGTTTCTGCTTCATAAAATAGTCCCTCATACCGAGTGCTTTTGGGATGTAATACTCAAAACCTTAGATAGGAAACTTTACTCTCAGTTCCATCTAGGTACACTGCCATTAAGGGCCTTCACTAGTGGTTGGCAGAAGTCGGTGACTTCACTTTGTCCATGTTGTATTGAGCATAAAGAAACAATAGGTCATTTCTTGTTTGTTTGTAATGCTTACCGTGAACCACGCCACAAGTGGCTAAAGCCTATATGCTATAGATTAAAGACCCGGTCGAGTAGTGAAGCCTTGCTCATTCTAAGAACTAACACCTCTGAATGGCTTTCCATTGGATTGGCCAAATTCCTTGGATGGGCTTGGTTATTAAGGTCTAAGACAGTTCGTAACATCCCGTCATGAAAAACCCATACAGCACGTTAGTCTACTAGATTGTGACTCTGACCAGTATGATGTTGTGTCTTTCTATATTTACTTGTTCAATAATAATCTTCTCTTGCCGTCTTTATGTACATATTTAATTGAGGTTTTTAATCAACTCTTAATTTTTGCTCTTTATTTATTTATTTATTTTTTTTTTTTCTCCTCAAATCTTTTTATTGTTGCCACCTGGTTGTGTCTACAAACCTTCATACTTTGTGCTGTACATACCCTTACCTCCTGTCCGCCACCTTCCCCACCCCCCCCTCCCTCAACCCCCCTTTTCCCCCCCCCTCCCCTTGCTAACCCCCCCCCCCTGTTACAGGCAAATAGGTCAATCTTGACCTATGTGTGGCTGCTCCCTACTGTAGTGTCGCCTCCTTCTCCTACCAAGTTGCTCCCATTAAAATATACCGTACTCTTGAAGTTTTCATATACATCCTCTGCTGTCTCCGAATCCTTATTTTTCCTACTTTTCTGATTCTCTGTAATCTCAGCGAGGTATTCACCTGCCTTTACTTCCGAGAAAAACATTCTGGTGCGTCCCCCTGTGATAACTTTTAGTTTAGATGGATACATCAAGTATGCCTCAGAGCCCTGCCGTTGGAACGGAGTGATGAGCTGCCTTAATTTCCACCTCCTTTCCACCGTAGTATGACAAAAGTCAGGTCTAGTAAAAAAGGTAATTCCTTCCACTGACTTTTTCCTATCTGGTCTTGCAGTCTCCATAATTTCCTGCCTAACCAAAAAGTTACCAAAAAAAAACCAGCATTGCTCTAGGTAAACTATTCTGATTCGCTCCTCTTTCTCCCTTCTGTTTTAGTGGAAATCTGTGCGCTCTCTGTACTTCCAGCTCCCATTGCCACTGTGCCTCTGGGTAGGCATCTTTTAATAGTTTAATCATAAACCCCCTTGGGTCCTTCCCTTCCAATCCTTCCTCTAAGCCCAAAAAGCGTAAGTTGTTCCGCCTTTGGCGATTTTCAAAATCTTCCAGTTTCCACTGTAAGTCCTCGATCACTTTTCCTTGCTCTGTTCTTGCGTTCTGCCAGTCCGTTACTTCATCTTCCAGCCTTCCAGTCCTCTCTTCTACTTGTTCCACCCTACCTTCCACTTCCACATATTTCCTACTCAATTTCCTAATGCTTGCTTGAATTTTCTTAGTGTCTTGTCTCGCTCTTCTACTTTCTAGGCGAGCCTCTAGGTGCATTTGTTTCAGCATGGAAAACATTCCATCCAGAGTCGCTTGAGGTGGTATGTCAGATGCGTCTTGAGGTGTATTTAAAGGATAGTTCTCGGGTACGTCTCCCGGGTCCTGTTCCTGATACATTTTGGCGGTACTACCATAATCCCATAGCAGCTTCCTATTTGTACTTGACGCAGCTCGATCTAAGTCTCTTTCTCGCCTTATCATAGTTCTTCTTCTCTTCTTTTGTGTTTCCTTACTCCTATGCTCACTTGCAGGAGATTCCTCTGATTCAGATCCTGATGAGAGATCTGTAATGCTGCCCTCCTCCTCTGACCCCAACAGAGAAGAGTCTGAGCCCTCAGTCACTGAATAAAATTTTTCTGCCTCCGGAGAACGTACTCTCCTTCCTTTAGCCCCCTTTGTTGCGCGGCTATCTAGGCTTCTCATACTTCCCCAGTTAGACTGTGCCATGTCAATTTTGTCTGTGGGTGTAAGTGCCATATTTACTTCCATGAGTGCTTCAAGCATTAGTGCATTGTTATTGTTTGCTGGAGCCACCAGCTCCTCTAGCTGCCACTTGCCAGGCTTACCAGTGTTATTTGCTGCCACTGCCACTGTCTCTGTCTCTGTCTCAGCGTCCTCGCCTCTATTCCTCTTTTCGCCTTTGATCTCAAGCCCGACTCCAAAACGGCATCACAAGAGACCCGGGCGGGAACTCCTGGAACCAAAGGGCAACCGCAACAACCACAGCAGCAGAGGCGCTCGCAATCAGACAACGGAGCGCAAAAACATATTAACACGGTACCTGTTCCAAGTAGAGATCTGCGACAGTCTACGGTCACAGAGGCGTTTGCAGGAAGAAATCAGCCCTCAATCGTGGTAACGGGAAGCACCGTAGACCCGGCAACAAAGGCAAACGCGGAAAGCGTCCTCGCCGACCGCGAGGACGCAAGTACGGCGGTTGCTAGGCAACCGGCGCTGCAGACTGATACGCATCAGGCGGGAGCCGCGGGAGCCTCGCAGGCAGAGGAGAACGCTGTGAAGGCCGGCTTAATTTTTGCTCTTTACGTTTAACTTTTATATAATGTCTTTGATTATGTAATACTGTCAGTACTTATATGTATGTAAATATTTTGTCTTTTATGAAGAATATTCGAAATAAAGACGTTAAAAACTGAACTGGAATGGGTTCTGAATAAGATTACCTGGGAATGAGACTTGCTAATCCCCATAATTAGAAGTCCCAGATTAAACTGAGCTCACTGACCCAAAGTCTGGAGCTTGGGGTATCATTCGGATCGCCAATCCAGCCTCATTCAATCCCATCTCCCTGGCCTTGGTGGTCTACAAGAAACAAGCCTGTGCAGCAGCTCTTTATGGAACAGAATTGTGGGGTTGCTGCAAGCCAGATCCGCGTGACAAAATTAAATATTCCTTCATCCAAACACCGTACAAACTCCTGACTAGTGTACCATGACTCACATTAGGACTGGACTTTAATTTAAAATCAATTACTGACATGGTCAACTTAAAACCAGTTTATACTGGATCAAGAGAAACTGGCACCCTACAGAGACGGTCTTGAAGACATGATGGGTGAGCATCGGTCACACTCAATCCACTGGCCGAGCAGGTTAGGCTTGTGTGAGTTCTGGCTGCACCCTACAGAGACGGTCTTGAAGACATGATGGGTGAGCATCGGTCACACTCAATCCACTGGCCGAGCAGGTTAGGCTTGTGTGAGTTCTGGCTGCACCCTACAGAGATGGTCTTGAAGACATGGGTGAGCATCGGTCGCACTCAATCCTCTGGCCGAGCAGGTGAGGCTTGTGTGAGTTCTGGCTGCACCCTACAGAGACGGTCTTGAAGACATGATGGGTGAGCATCGGTCGCACTCAATCCACTGGCCAAGCAGGTTAGGCTTGTGTGAGTTCTGGTTGCACCCTACAGAGACGGTCTTGAAGACATGATGGGTGAGCATCGGTCACACTCAATCCATTGGCCGAGCAGGTGAGGCTTGTGTGAGTTCTGGCTGCACCCTACAGAGACGGTCTTGAAGACATGATGGGTGAGCATCGGTCACTCAATCCTCTGGCCGAGCAGGTTAGGCTTGTGTGAGTACTGGCTGCACCCTACAGAAAGGTCTTGAAGACATGATGGGAGAGCATCAGTCGCACTCAATCCACTGGCCGAGCAGGTTAGGCTTGTGTGAGTTCTGGCTGCACCCTACAGAGTCAGTCTTGAAGCCATGATGGGTGAGCATCAGTCACACTCAATCCACTGGCCGAGCAGGTTAGGCTTGTGTGAGTTCCGGCTGCACCCTACAGAGACGGTCTTGAAGACATGATGGGTGAGCATCGGTCACACTCAATCCACTGGCCGAGCAGGTTAGGCTTGTGTGAGCGCTGGCTGCACCCTACAGAGTCAGTCTTGAAGACATGATGGGTGAGCATCGGTCACACTCAATCCTCTGGCCGAGCAGGTTAGGCTTGTGTGAGTTCCGGCTGCACCCTACAGAGACGGTCTTGAAGACATGATGGGTGAGCATCGGTCACTCAATCCACTGGCCGAGCAGGTTAGGCTTGTCTGAGTTCTGGCTGCACCCTACAGAGACGGTCTTGAAGACATGATGGGTGAGCATCGGTCACACTCAATCCACTGGCCGAGCAGGTTAGGCTTGTGTGAGTTCTGGCTGCACCCTACAGAGACGGTCTTCAAGACATGATGGGTGAGCATCGGTCGCACTCAATCCTCTGGCCGAGCAGGTTAGACTTTTGTGAGTTCCGGCTGCACCCTAAAGAGACGGTCTTGAAGACATGATGGGTGAGCATCGGTCACTCAATCCACTGGCCGAGCAGGTTAGGCTTGTGTGAGTTCTGGCTGCACCCTACAGAGACGGTCTTGAAGACATGATGGGTGAGCATCGATCACTCAATCCACTGGCCGAGCAGGTGAGGCTTGTGTGAGTTCCGGCTGCACCCTACAGAGACGGTCTTGAAGACATGATGGGAGAGCATCGGTCACACTCAATCCACTGGCCGAGCAGGTTAGGCTTGTGTGAGTTCTTGCTGCACCCTACAGAGACGGTCTTGAAGACATGATGGGTGAGCATCAGTCCCACTCAATCCTCTGGCCGAGCAGGTTAGGCTTGTGTGAGTTCTGGCTCTACCCTACAGAGACGGTCTTGAAGACATGATGGGTGAGCATCGGTCACACTCAATCCTCTGGCCGAGCAGGTTAGGCTTGTGTGAGTTCTGGCTGCACCCTACAGAGACGGTCTTGAAGACATGATGGGTGAGCATCGGTCACACTCAATCCATTGGCCGAGCAGGTGAGGCTTGTGTGAGTTCTGGCTGCACCCTACAGAGACGGTCTTGAAGACGTAATGGGTGAGCATCGGTCACACTCAATCCTCTGGCGGAGCAGGTTAGGCTTGTGTGAGTTCTGGCTGCACCCTACAGAGACGGTCTTGAAGACATGATGGGTGAGCATCGGTCGCACTCAATCCTCTGGCCGAGCAGGTTAGGCTTGTGTGAGTTCTGGCTCTACCCTACAGAGACGGTCTTGAAGACATGATGGGTGAGCATCGGTCGCACTCAATCCTCTGGCTGAGCAGGTTAGGCTTGTGTGAGTTCTGGCTCTACCCTACAGAGACGGTCTTGAAGACATGATGGGTGAGCATCGGTCGCACTCAATCCTCTGGCCGAGCAGGTTAGGCTTGTGTGAGTTCTGGCTGCACCCTACAGAGACGGTCTTGAAGACATGATGGGTGAGCATCGGTCGCACTCAATCCACTGGCCGAGCAGGTTAGGCTTGTGTGAGTTCTGGCTGCACCCTACAGAGACGGTCTTGAAGACATGATGGGTGAGCATCGGTCACACTCAATCCTCTGGCCGAGCAGGTTAGGCTTGTGTGAGTTCTGGCTCTACCCTACAGAGACGGTCTTGAAGACATGATGGGTGAGCATCGGTCGCACTCAATCTTCTGGCCGAGCAGGTTAGGCTTGTGTGAGTTCTGGCTGCACCCTACAGAGACGGTCTTGAAGACATGATGGGTGAGCATCGGTCACTCAATCCACTGGCCGAGCAGGTTAGGCTTGTGTGAGTTCCGGCTGCACCCTACAGAGACAGTCTTGAAGACATGATGGGTGAGCATCAGTCACTCAATCCACTGGACGAGCAGGTTAGGCTTGTGTGAGTACTGGCTTCACCCTACAGAGACGGTCTTGAAGACATGATGGGTGAGCATCGGTCGCACTCAATCCACTGGCCGAGCAGGTTAGGCTTTTGTGAGTTCCGGCTGCACCCTACAGAGACGGTCTTGAAGACATGATGGGTGAGCATCCGTCACACTCAATCCACTGGCCGAGCAGGTTAGGCTTGTGTGAGTTCTGGCTGCACCCTACAGAGACGGTCTTAAAGACATGATGGGTGAGCATCGGTCACTCAATCCACTGGCCGAGCAGGTTAGGCTTGTGTGAGTTCCGGCTGCACCCTACAGAGACGGTCTTGAAGACATGATGGGAGAGCATCGGTCACACTCAATCCACTGGCCGAGCAGGTTAGGCTTGTGTGAGTTCTGGCTGCACCCTACAGAGACGGTCTTGAAGACATGATGGGTGGGCATCAGTCGCACTCAATCCTCTGGCCGAGCAGGTTAGGCTTGTGTGAGTTCTGGCTCTACCCTACAGAGACGGTCTTGAAGACATGATGGGTGAGCATCGGTCACACTCAATCCACTGGCCGAGCAGGTTAGGCTTGTGTGAGTTCTGGCTGCACCCTACAGAGACGGTCTTGAAGACATGATGGGTGAGCATCGGTCACACTCAATCCTCTGGCCGAGCAGGTTAGGCTTGTGTGAGTTCTGGCTGCACCCTACAGAGACGGTCTTGAAGACATGATGGGTGAGCATCAGTCGCACTCAATCCTCTGGCCGAGCAGGTTAGGCTTGTGTGAGTTCTGGCTGCACCCTACAGAGACGGTCTCGAAGACATGATGGGTGAGCATCGGTCACTCAATCCTCTGGCCGAGCAGGTTACGCTTGTGTGAGTTCCGGCTGCACCCTACAGAGACGGTCTTGAAGACATGATGGGTGAGCATCCGTCACTCAATCCTCTGGCCGAGCAGGTTAGGCTTGTGTGAGTTCTGGCTGCACCCTACAGAGACGGTCTTGAAGACATGATGGGTGAGCATCGGTCGCACTCAATCCACTGGCCGAGCAGGTTAGGCTTTTGTGAGTTCCGGCTGCACCCTACAGAGACGGTCTTGAAGACATGATGGGTGAGCATCCGTCACACTCAATCCACCGGCCGAGCAGGTTAGGCTTGTGTGAGTTCTGGCTTCACCCTACAGAGACGGTCTTGAAGACATGATGGGTGAGCATCGGTCACACTCAATCCTCTGGCCGAGCAGGTTACGCTTGTGTGAGTTCTGGCTGCACCCTACAGAGACGGTCTTGAAGACATGATGGGTGAGCATCCGTCACTCAATCCTCTGGCCGAGCAGGTTAGGCTTGTGTGAGTTCTGGCTGCACCCTACAGAGACGGTCTTGAAGACATGATGGGTGAGCATCGGTCACACTCAATCCTCTGGCCGAGCAGGTTAGGCTTGTGTGAGTTCTGGCTCTACCCTACAGAGACGGTCTTGAAGACATGATGGGTGAGCATCGGTCACACTCAATCCTCTGGCCGAGCAGGTTAGGCTTGTGTGAGTACTGGCTGCACCCTACAGAGACGGTCTTGAAGACATGATGGGTGAGCATCGGTCACACTCAATCCACTGGCCGAGCAGGTGAGGCTGGTGTGAGTTCTGGCTGCACCCTACAGAGACGGTCTTGAAGACGTAATGGGTGAGCATCGGTCACACTCAATCCTCTGGCCGAGCAGGTTAGGCTTGTGTGAGTTCTGGCTGCACCCTACAGAGACGGTCTTGAAGACATGATGGGTGAGCATCGGTCGCACTCAATCCTCTGGACGAGCAGGTTAGGCTTGTGTGAGTTCTGGCTGCACCCTACAGAGACGGTCTTGAAGACATGATGGGTGAGCATCGGTCACACTCAATCCTCTGGCCGAGCAGGTTAGGCTTGTGTGAGTTCTGGCTCTACCCTACAGAGACGGTCTTGAAGACATGATGGGTGAGCATCGGTCGCACTCAATCCTCTGGCCGAGCAGGTTAGGCTTGAGTGAGTTCTGGCTCTACCCTACCGAGACGGTCTTGAAGACATGATGGGTGAGCATCGGTCGCACTCAATCCCCTGGCCGAGCAGGTTAGGCTTGTGTGAGTTCTGGCTGCACCCTACAGAGACGGTCTTGAAGACATGATGGGTGAGCATCGGTCGCACTCAATCCACTGGCCGAGCAGGTTAGGCTTGTGTGAGTTCTGGCTGCACCCTACAGAGACGGTCTTGAAGACATGATGGGTGAGCATCGGTCACACTCAATCCTCTGGCCGAGCAGGTTAGGCTTGTGTGAGTTCTGGCTCTACCCTAAAGAGACGGTCTTGAAGACATGATGGGTGAGCATCGGTCGCACTCAATCCTCTGGCCGAGCAGGTTAGGCTTGTGTGAGTTCTGGCTGCACCCTACAGAGACGGTCTTGAAGACATGATGGGTGAGCATCGGTCACTCAATCCACTGGCCGAGCAGGTTAGGCTTGTGTGACTTCCGGCTGCACCCTACAGAGACGGTCTTGAAGACATGATGGGTGAGCATCGGTCACTCAATCCACTGGACGAGCAGGTTAGGCTTGTGTGAGTACTGGCTGCACCCTACAGAGACAGTCTTGAAGACATGATGGGTGAGCATCGGTCGCACTCAATCCACTGGCCGAGCAGGTTAGGCTTTTGTGAGTTCCGGCTGCACCCTACAGAGACGGTCTTGAAGACATGATGGGTGAGCATCCGTCACACTCAATCCACCGGCCGAGCAGGTTAGGCTTGTGTGAGTTCTGGCTGCACCCTACAGAGACGGTCTTGAAGACATGATGGGTGAGCATCGGTCACTCAATCCACTGGCCGAGCAGGTTAGGCTTGTGTGAGTTCTGGCTGCACCCTACAGAGACGGTCTTGAAGACATGATGGGTGAGCATCGGTCACACTCAATCCACTGGCCGAGCAGGTTAGGCTTGTGTGAGTTCTGGCTGCACCCTACAGAGATGGTCTTGAAGACATGGGTGAGCATCGGTCGCACTCAATCCTCTGGCCGAGCAGGTGAGGCTTGTGTGAGTTCTGGCTGCACCCTACAGAGACGGTCTTGAAGACATGATGGGTGAGCATCGGTCGCACTCAATCCACTGGCCAAGCAGGTTAGGCTTGTGTGAGTTCTGGTTGCACCCTACAGAGACGGTCTTGAAGACATGATGGGTGAGCATCGGTCACACTCAATCCATTGGCCGAGCAGGTGAGGCTTGTGTGAGTTCTGGCTGCACCCTACAGAGACGGTCTTGAAGACATGATGGGTGAGCATCGGTCACTCAATCCTCTGGCCGAGCAGGTTAGGCTTGTGTGAGTACTGGCTGCACCCTACAGAAAGGTCTTGAAGACATGATGGGAGAGCATCAGTCGCACTCAATCCACTGGCCGAGCAGGTTAGGCTTGTGTGAGTTCTGGCTGCACCCTACAGAGTCAGTCTTGAAGCCATGATGGGTGAGCATCAGTCACACTCAATCCACTGGCCGAGCAGGTTAGGCTTGTGTGAGTTCCGGCTGCACCCTACAGAGACGGTCTTGAAGACATGATGGGTGAGCATCGGTCACACTCAATCCACTGGCCGAGCAGGTTAGGCTTGTGTGAGCGCTGGCTGCACCCTACAGAGTCAGTCTTGAAGACATGATGGGTGAGCATCGGTCACACTCAATCCTCTGGCCGAGCAGGTTAGGCTTGTGTGAGTTCCGGCTGCACCCTACAGAGACGGTCTTGAAGACATGATGGGTGAGCATCGGTCACTCAATCCACTGGCCGAGCAGGTTAGGCTTGTCTGAGTTCTGGCTGCACCCTACAGAGACGGTCTTGAAGACATGATGGGTGAGCATCGGTCACACTCAATCCACTGGCCGAGCAGGTTAGGCTTGTGTGAGTTCTGGCTGCACCCTACAGAGACGGTCTTCAAGACATGATGGGTGAGCATCGGTCGCACTCAATCCTCTGGCCGAGCAGGTTAGACTTTTGTGAGTTCCGGCTGCACCCTAAAGAGACGGTCTTGAAGACATGATGGGTGAGCATCGGTCACTCAATCCACTGGCCGAGCAGGTTAGGCTTGTGTGAGTTCTGGCTGCACCCTACAGAGACGGTCTTGAAGACATGATGGGTGAGCATCGATCACTCAATCCACTGGCCGAGCAGGTGAGGCTTGTGTGAGTTCCGGCTGCACCCTACAGAGACGGTCTTGAAGACATGATGGGAGAGCATCGGTCACACTCAATCCTCTGGCCGAGCAGGTTAGGCTTGTGTGAGTTCTGGCTCTACCCTACAGAGACGGTCTTGAAGACATGATGGGTGAGCATCGGTCACACTCAATCCTCTGGCCGAGCAGGTTAGGCTTGTGTGAGTTCTGGCTGCACCCTACAGAGACGGTCTTGAAGACATGATGGGTGAGCATCGGTCACACTCAATCCATTGGCCGAGCAGGTGAGGCTTGTGTGAGTTCTGGCTGCACCCTACAGAGACGGTCTTGAAGACGTAATGGGTGAGCATCGGTCACACTCAATCCTCTGGCGGAGCAGGTTAGGCTTGTGTGAGTTCTGGCTGCACCCTACAGAGACGGTCTTGAAGACATGATGGGTGAGCATCGGTCGCACTCAATCCTCTGGCCGAGCAGGTTAGGCTTGTGTGAGTTCTGGCTCTACCCTACAGAGACGGTCTTGAAGACATGATGGGTGAGCATCGGTCGCACTCAATCCTCTGGCTGAGCAGGTTAGGCTTGTGTGAGTTCCGGCTGCACCCTACAGAGACGGTCTTGAAGACATGATGGGTGAGCATCCGTCACACTCAATCCACTGGCCGAGCAGGTTAGGCTTGTGTGAGTTCTGGCTGCACCCTACAGAGACGGTCTTAAAGACATGATGGGTGAGCATCGGTCACTCAATCCACTGGCCGAGCAGGTTAGGCTTGTGTGAGTTCCGGCTGCACCCTACAGAGACGGTCTTGAAGACATGATGGGAGAGCATCGGTCACACTCAATCCACTGGCCGAGCAGGTTAGGCTTGTGTGAGTTCTGGCTGCACCCTACAGAGACGGTCTTGAAGACATGATGGGTGGGCATCAGTCGCACTCAATCCTCTGGCCGAGCAGGTTAGGCTTGTGTGAGTTCCGGCTGCACCCTACAGAGACAGTCTTGAAGACATGATGGGTGAGCATCAGTCACTCAATCCACTGGACGAGCAGGTTAGGCTTGTGTGAGTACTGGCTTCACCCTACAGAGACGGTCTTGAAGACATGATGGGTGAGCATCGGTCGCACTCAATCCACTGGCCGAGCAGGTTAGGCTTTTGTGAGTTCCGGCTGCACCCTACAGAGACGGTCTTGAAGACATGATGGGTGAGCATCCGTCACACTCAATCCACTGGCCGAGCAGGTTAGGCTTGTGTGAGTTCTGGCTGCACCCTACAGAGACGGTCTTAAAGACATGATGGGTGAGCATCGGTCACTCAATCCACTGGCCGAGCAGGTTAGGCTTGTGTGAGTTCCGGCTGCACCCTACAGAGACGGTCTTGAAGACATGATGGGAGAGCATCGGTCACACTCAATCCACTGGCCGAGCAGGTTAGGCTTGTGTGAGTTCTGGCTGCACCCTACAGAGACGGTCTTGAAGACATGATGGGTGGGCATCAGTCGCACTCAATCCTCTGGCCGAGCAGGTTAGGCTTGTGTGAGTTCTGGCTCTACCCTACAGAGACGGTCTTGAAGACATGATGGGTGAGCATCGGTCACACTCAATCCACTGGCCGAGCAGGTTAGGCTTGTGTGAGTTCTGGCTGCACCCTACAGAGACGGTCTTGAAGACATGATGGGTGAGCATCGGTCACACTCAATCCTCTGGCCGAGCAGGTTAGGCTTGTGTGAGTTCTGGCTGCACCCTACAGAGACGGTCTTGAAGACATGATGGGTGAGCATCAGTCGCACTCAATCCTCTGGCCGAGCAGGTTAGGCTTGTGTGAGTTCTGGCTGCACCCTACAGAGACGGTCTCGAAGACATGATGGGTGAGCATCGGTCACTCAATCCTCTGGCCGAGCAGGTTACGCTTGTGTGAGTTCCGGCTGCACCCTACAGAGACGGTCTTGAAGACATGATGGGTGAGCATCCGTCACTCAATCCTCTGGCCGAGCAGGTTAGGCTTGTGTGAGTTCTGGCTGCACCCTACAGAGACGGTCTTGAAGACATGATGGGTGAGCATCGGTCACTCAATCCACTGGACGAGCAGGTTAGGCTTGTGTGAGTACTGGCTTCACCCTACAGAGACGGTCTTGAAGACATGATGGGTGAGCATCGGTCACACTCAATCCTCTGGCCGAGCAGGTTACGCTTGTGTGAGTTCTGGCTGCACCCTACAGAGACGGTCTTGAAGACATGATGGGTGAGCATCCGTCACTCAATCCTCTGGCCGAGCAGGTTAGGCTTGTGTGAGTTCTGGCTGCACCCTACAGAGACGGTCTTGAAGACATGATGGGTGAGCATCGGTCACACTCAATCCTCTGGCCGAGCAGGTTAGGCTTGTGTGAGTTCTGGCTCTACCCTACAGAGACGGTCTTGAAGACATGATGGGTGAGCATCGGTCACACTCAATCCTCTGGCCGAGCAGGTTAGGCTTGTGTGAGTACTGGCTGCACCCTACAGAGACGGTCTTGAAGACATGATGGGTGAGCATCGGTCACACTCAATCCACTGGCCGAGCAGGTGAGGCTGGTGTGAGTTCTGGCTGCACCCTACAGAGACGGTCTTGAAGACATGATGGGTGAGCATCCGTCACTCAATCCTCTGGCCGAGCAGGTTAGGCTTGTGTGAGTTCTGGCTGCACCCTACAGAGACGGTCTTGAAGACATGATGGGTGAGCATCGGTCACACTCAATCCACTGGCCGAGCAGGTGAGGCTGGTGTGAGTTCTGGCTGCACCCTACAGAGACGGTCTTGAAGACGTAATGGGTGAGCATCGGTCACACTCAATCCTCTGGCCGAGCAGGTTAGGCTTGTGTGAGTTCTGGCTGCACCCTACAGAGACGGTCTTGAAGACATGATGGGTGAGCATCGGTCGCACTCAATCCTCTGGACGAGCAGGTTAGGCTTGTGTGAGTTCTGGCTGCACCCTACAGAGACGGTCTTGAAGACATGATGGGTGAGCATCGGTCACACTCAATCCTCTGGCCGAGCAGGTTAGGCTTGTGTGAGTTCTGGCTCTACCCTACAGAGACGGTCTTGAAGACATGATGGGTGAGCATCGGTCGCACTCAATCCTCTGGCCGAGCAGGTTAGGCTTGAGTGAGTTCTGGCTCTACCCTACCGAGACGGTCTTGAAGACATGATGGGTGAGCATCGGTCGCACTCAATCCCCTGGCCGAGCAGGTTAGGCTTGTGTGAGTTCTGGCTGCACCCTACAGAGACGGTCTTGAAGACATGATGGGTGGGCATCAGTCGCACTCAATCCTCTGGCCGAGCAGGTTAGGCTTGTGTGAGTTCTGGCTCTACCCTACAGAGACGGTCTTGAAGACATGATGGGTGAGCATCGGTCACACTCAATCCACTGGCCGAGCAGGTTAGGCTTGTGTGAGTTCTGGCTGCACCCTACAGAGACGGTCTTGAAGACATGATGGGTGAGCATCGGTCACACTCAATCCTCTGGCCGAGCAGGTTAGGCTTGTGTGAGTTCTGGCTGCACCCTACAGAGACGGTCTTGAAGACATGATGGGTGAGCATCAGTCGCACTCAATCCTCTGGCCGAGCAGGTTAGGCTTGTGTGAGTTCTGGCTGCACCCTACAGAGACGGTCTTGAAGACATGATGGGTGGGCATCAGTCGCACTCAATCCTCTGGCCGAGCAGGTTAGGCTTGTGTGAGTTCTGGCTCTACCCTACAGAGACGGTCTTGAAGACATGATGGGTGAGCATCGGTCGCACTCAATCCCCTGGCCGAGCAGGTTAGGCTTGTGTGAGTTCTGGCTGCACCCTACAGAGACGGTCTTGAAGACATGATGGGTGGGCATCAGTCGCACTCAATCCTCTGGCCGAGCAGGTTAGGCTTGTGTGAGTTCTGGCTCTACCCTACAGAGACGGTCTTGAAGACATGATGGGTGAGCATCGGTCACACTCAATCCACTGGCCGAGCAGGTTAGGCTTGTGTGAGTTCTGGCTGCACCCTACAGAGACGGTCTTGAAGACATGATGGGTGAGCATCGGTCACACTCAATCCTCTGGCCGAGCAGGTTAGGCTTGTGTGAGTTCTGGCTGCACCCTACAGAGACGGTCTTGAAGACATGATGGGTGAGCATCAGTCGCACTCAATCCTCTGGCCGAGCAGGTTAGGCTTGTGTGAGTTCTGGCTGCACCCTACAGAGACGGTCTCGAAGACATGATGGGTGAGCATCGGTCACTCAATCCTCTGGCCGAGCAGGTTACGCTTGTGTGAGTTCCGGCTGCACCCTACAGAGACGGTCTTGAAGACATGATGGGTGAGCATCCGTCACTCAATCCTCTGGCCGAGCAGGTTAGGCTTGTGTGAGTTCTGGCTGCACCCTACAGAGACGGTCTTGAAGACATGATGGGTGAGCATCGGTCACTCAATCCACTGGACGAGCAGGTTAGGCTTGTGTGAGTACTGGCTTCACCCTACAGAGACGGTCTTGAAGACATGATGGGTGAGCATCGGTCACACTCAATCCTCTGGCCGAGCAGGTTACGCTTGTGTGAGTTCTGGCTGCACCCTACAGAGACGGTCTTGAAGACATGATGGGTGAGCATCCGTCACTCAATCCTCTGGCCGAGCAGGTTAGGCTTGTGTGAGTTCTGGCTGCACCCTACAGAGACGGTCTTGAAGACATGATGGGTGAGCATCGGTCACACTCAATCCTCTGGCCGAGCAGGTTAGGCTTGTGTGAGTTCTGGCTCTACCCTACAGAGACGGTCTTGAAGACATGATGGGTGAGCATCGGTCACACTCAATCCTCTGGCCGAGCAGGTTAGGCTTGTGTGAGTACTGGCTGCACCCTACAGAGACGGTCTTGAAGACATGATGGGTGAGCATCGGTCACACTCAATCCACTGGCCGAGCAGGTGAGGCTGGTGTGAGTTCTGGCTGCACCCTACAGAGACGGTCTTGAAGACGTAATGGGTGAGCATCGGTCACACTCAATCCTCTGGCCGAGCAGGTTAGGCTTGTGTGAGTTCTGGCTGCACCCTACAGAGACGGTCTTGAAGACATGATGGGTGAGCATCGGTCGCACTCAATCCTCTGGACGAGCAGGTTAGGCTTGTGTGAGTTCTGGCTGCACCCTACAGAGACGGTCTTGAAGACATGATGGGTGAGCATCGGTCACACTCAATCCTCTGGCCGAGCAGGTTAGGCTTGTGTGAGTTCTGGCTCTACCCTACAGAGACGGTCTTGAAGACATGATGGGTGAGCATCGGTCGCACTCAATCCTCTGGCCGAGCAGGTTAGGCTTGAGTGAGTTCTGGCTCTACCCTACCGAGACGGTCTTGAAGACATGATGGGTGAGCATCGGTCGCACTCAATCCCCTGGCCGAGCAGGTTAGGCTTGTGTGAGTTCTGGCTGCACCCTACAGAGACGGTCTTGAAGACATGATGGGTGAGCATCGGTCGCACTCAATCCACTGGCCGAGCAGGTTAGGCTTGTGTGAGTTCTGGCTGCACCCTACAGAGACGGTCTTGAAGACATGATGGGTGAGCATCGGTCACACTCAATCCTCTGGCCGAGCAGGTTAGGCTTGTGTGAGTTCTGGCTCTACCCTAAAGAGACGGTCTTGAAGACATGATGGGTGAGCATCGGTCGCACTCAATCCTCTGGCCGAGCAGGTTAGGCTTGTGTGAGTTCTGGCTGCACCCTACAGAGACGGTCTTGAAGACATGATGGGTGAGCATCGGTCACTCAATCCACTGGCCGAGCAGGTTAGGCTTGTGTGACTTCCGGCTGCACCCTACAGAGACGGTCTTGAAGACATGATGGGTGAGCATCGGTCACTCAATCCACTGGACGAGCAGGTTAGGCTTGTGTGAGTACTGGCTGCACCCTACAGAGACAGTCTTGAAGACATGATGGGTGAGCATCGGTCGCACTCAATCCACTGGCCGAGCAGGTTAGGCTTTTGTGAGTTCCGGCTGCACCCTACAGAGACGGTCTTGAAGACATGATGGGTGAGCATCCGTCACACTCAATCCACCGGCCGAGCAGGTTAGGCTTGTGTGAGTTCTGGCTGCACCCTACAGAGACGGTCTTGAAGACATGATGGGTGAGCATCGGTCACTCAATCCACTGGCCGAGCAGGTTAGGCTTGTGTGAGTTCTGGCTGCACCCTACAGAGACGGTCTTGAAGACATGATGGGTGAGCATCGGTCACACTCAATCCACTGGCCGAGCAGGTTAGGCTTGTGTGAGTTCTGGCTGCACCCTACAGAGATGGTCTTGAAGACATGGGTGAGCATCGGTCGCACTCAATCCTCTGGCCGAGCAGGTGAGGCTTGTGTGAGTTCTGGCTGCACCCTACAGAGACGGTCTTGAAGACATGATGGGTGAGCATCGGTCGCACTCAATCCACTGGCCAAGCAGGTTAGGCTTGTGTGAGTTCTGGTTGCACCCTACAGAGACGGTCTTGAAGACATGATGGGTGAGCATCGGTCACACTCAATCCATTGGCCGAGCAGGTGAGGCTTGTGTGAGTTCTGGCTGCACCCTACAGAGACGGTCTTGAAGACATGATGGGTGAGCATCGGTCACTCAATCCTCTGGCCGAGCAGGTTAGGCTTGTGTGAGTACTGGCTGCACCCTACAGAAAGGTCTTGAAGACATGATGGGAGAGCATCAGTCGCACTCAATCCACTGGCCGAGCAGGTTAGGCTTGTGTGAGTTCTGGCTGCACCCTACAGAGTCAGTCTTGAAGCCATGATGGGTGAGCATCAGTCACACTCAATCCACTGGCCGAGCAGGTTAGGCTTGTGTGAGTTCCGGCTGCACCCTACAGAGACGGTCTTGAAGACATGATGGGTGAGCATCGGTCACACTCAATCCACTGGCCGAGCAGGTTAGGCTTGTGTGAGCGCTGGCTGCACCCTACAGAGTCAGTCTTGAAGACATGATGGGTGAGCATCGGTCACACTCAATCCTCTGGCCGAGCAGGTTAGGCTTGTGTGAGTTCCGGCTGCACCCTACAGAGACGGTCTTGAAGACATGATGGGTGAGCATCGGTCACTCAATCCACTGGCCGAGCAGGTTAGGCTTGTGTGAGTTCTGGCTGCACCCTACAGAGACGGTCTTCAAGACATGATGGGTGAGCATCCGTCACTCAATCCTCTGGCCGAGCAGGTTAGGCTTGTGTGAGTTCTGGCTGCACCCTACAGAGACGGTCTTGAAGACATGATGGGTGAGCATCGGTCACACTCAATCCACTGGCCGAGCAGGTTAGGCTTGTGTGAGTTCTGGCTGCACCCTACAGAGACGGTCTTCAAGACATGATGGGTGAGCATCGGTCGCACTCAATCCTCTGGCCGAGCAGGTTAGACTTTTGTGAGTTCCGGCTGCACCCTAAAGAGACGGTCTTGAAGACATGATGGGTGAGCATCGGTCACTCAATCCACTGGCCGAGCAGGTTAGGCTTGTGTGAGTTCTGGCTGCACCCTACAGAGACGGTCTTGAAGACATGATGGGTGAGCATCGATCACTCAATCCACTGGCCGAGCAGGTGAGGCTTGTGTGAGTTCCGGCTGCACCCTACAGAGACGGTCTTGAAGACATGATGGGAGAGCATCGGTCACACTCAATCCTCTGGCCGAGCAGGTTAGGCTTGTGTGAGTTCTGGCTCTACCCTACAGAGACGGTCTTGAAGACATGATGGGTGAGCATCGGTCACACTCAATCCTCTGGCCGAGCAGGTTAGGCTTGTGTGAGTTCTGGCTGCACCCTACAGAGACGGTCTTGAAGACATGATGGGTGAGCATCGGTCACACTCAATCCATTGGCCGAGCAGGTGAGGCTTGTGTGAGTTCTGGCTGCACCCTACAGAGACGGTCTTGAAGACGTAATGGGTGAGCATCGGTCACACTCAATCCTCTGGCGGAGCAGGTTAGGCTTGTGTGAGTTCTGGCTGCACCCTACAGAGACGGTCTTGAAGACATGATGGGTGAGCATCGGTCGCACTCAATCCTCTGGCCGAGCAGGTTAGGCTTGTGTGAGTTCTGGCTCTACCCTACAGAGACGGTCTTGAAGACATGATGGGTGAGCATCGGTCGCACTCAATCCTCTGGCTGAGCAGGTTAGGCTTGTGTGAGTTCCGGCTGCACCCTACAGAGACGGTCTTGAAGACATGATGGGTGAGCATCCGTCACACTCAATCCACTGGCCGAGCAGGTTAGGCTTGTGTGAGTTCTGGCTGCACCCTACAGAGACGGTCTTAAAGACATGATGGGTGAGCATCGGTCACTCAATCCACTGGCCGAGCAGGTTAGGCTTGTGTGAGTTCCGGCTGCACCCTACAGAGACGGTCTTGAAGACATGATGGGAGAGCATCGGTCACACTCAATCCACTGGCCGAGCAGGTTAGGCTTGTGTGAGTTCTGGCTGCACCCTACAGAGACGGTCTTGAAGACATGATGGGTGGGCATCAGTCGCACTCAATCCTCTGGCCGAGCAGGTTAGGCTTGTGTGAGTTCTGGCTCTACCCTACAGAGACGGTCTTGAAGACATGATGGGTGAGCATCGGTCACACTCAATCCACTGGCCGAGCAGGTTAGGCTTGTGTGAGTTCTGGCTGCACCCTACAGAGACGGTCTTGAAGACATGATGGGTGAGCATCGGTCACACTCAATCCTCTGGCCGAGCAGGTTAGGCTTGTGTGAGTTCTGGCTGCACCCTACAGAGACGGTCTTGAAGACATGATGGGTGAGCATCAGTCGCACTCAATCCTCTGGCCGAGCAGGTTAGGCTTGTGTGAGTTCTGGCTGCACCCTACAGAGACGGTCTCGAAGAGATGATGGGTGAGCATCGGTCACTCAATCCTCTGGCCGAGCAGGTTACGCTTGTGTGAGTTCCGGCTGCACCCTACAGAGACGGTCTTGAAGACATGATGGGTGAGCATCCGTCACTCAATCCTCTGGCCGAGCAGGTTAGGCTTGTGTGAGTTCTGGCTGCACCCTACAGAGACGGTCTTGAAGACATGATGGGTGAGCATCGGTCACTCAATCCACTGGACGAGCAGGTTAGGCTTGTGTGAGTACTGGCTTCACCCTACAGAGACGGTCTTGAAGACATGATGGGTGAGCATCGGTCACACTCAATCCTCTGGCCGAGCAGGTTACGCTTGTGTGAGTTCTGGCTGCACCCTACAGAGACGGTCTTGAAGACATGATGGGTGAGCATCCGTCACTCAATCCTCTGGCCGAGCAGGTTAGGCTTGTGTGAGTTCTGGCTGCACCCTACAGAGACGGTCTTGAAGACATGATGGGTGAGCATCGGTCACACTCAATCCTCTGGCCGAGCAGGTTAGGCTTGTGTGAGTTCTGGCTCTACCCTACAGAGACGGTCTTGAAGACATGATGGGTGAGCATCGGTCACACTCAATCCTCTGGCCGAGCAGGTTAGGCTTGTGTGAGTACTGGCTGCACCCTACAGAGACGGTCTTGAAGACATGATGGGTGAGCATCGGTCACACTCAATCCACTGGCCGAGCAGGTGAGGCTGGTGTGAGTTCTGGCTGCACCCTACAGAGACGGTCTTGAAGACGTAATGGGTGAGCATCGGTCACACTCAATCCTCTGGCCGAGCAGGTTAGGCTTGTGTGAGTTCTGGCTGCACCCTACAGAGACGGTCTTGAAGACATGATGGGTGAGCATCGGTCGCACTCAATCCTCTGGACGAGCAGGTTAGGCTTGTGTGAGTTCTGGCTGCACCCTACAGAGACGGTCTTGAAGACATGATGGGTGAGCATCGGTCACACTCAATCCTCTGGCCGAGCAGGTTAGGCTTGTGTGAGTTCTGGCTCTACCCTACAGAGACGGTCTTGAAGACATGATGGGTGAGCATCGGTCGCACTCAATCCTCTGGCCGAGCAGGTTAGGCTTGAGTGAGTTCTGGCTCTACCCTACCGAGACGGTCTTGAAGACATGATGGGTGAGCATCGGTCGCACTCAATCCCCTGGCCGAGCAGGTTAGGCTTGTGTGAGTTCTGGCTGCACCCTACAGAGACGGTCTTGAAGACATGATGGGTGAGCATCGGTCGCACTCAATCCACTGGCCGAGCAGGTTAGGCTTGTGTGAGTTCTGGCTGCACCCTACAGAGACGGTCTTGAAGACATGATGGGTGAGCATCGGTCACACTCAATCCTCTGGCCGAGCAGGTTAGGCTTGTGTGAGTTCTGGCTCTACCCTACAGAGACGGTCTTGAAGACATGATGGGTGAGCATCGGTCGCACTCAATCCTCTGGCCGAGCAGGTTAGGCTTGTGTGAGTTCTGGCTGCACCCTACAGAGACGGTCTTGAAGACATGATGGGTGAGCATCGGTCACTCAATCCACTGGCCGAGCAGGTTAGGCTTGTGTGACTTCCGGCTGCACCCTACAGAGACGGTCTTGAAGACATGATGGGTGAGCATCGGTCACTCAATCCACTGGACGAGCAGGTTAGGCTTGTGTGAGTACTGGCTGCACCCTACAGAGACAGTCTTGAAGACATGATGGGTGAGCATCGGTCGCACTCAATCCACTGGCCGAGCAGGTTAGGCTTTTGTGAGTTCCGGCTGCACCCTACAGAGACGGTCTTGAAGACATGATGGGTGAGCATCCGTCACACTCAATCCACCGGCCGAGCAGGTTAGGCTTGTGTGAGTTCTGGCTGCACCCTACAGAGACGGTCTTGAAGACATGATGGGTGAGCATCGGTCACTCAATCCACTGGCCGAGCAGGTTAGGCTTGTCTGAGTTCTGGCTGCACCCTACAGAGACGGTCTTGAAGACATGATGGGTGAGCATCGGTCACACTCAATCCACTGGCCGAGCAGGTTAGGCTTGTGTGAGTTCTGGCTGCACCCTACAGAGACGGTCTTGAAGACATGATGGGTGAGCATCGGTCACTCAATCCACTGGCCGAGCAGGTTAGGCTTGTGTGAGTTCCGGCTGCACCCTACAGAGACGGTCTTGAAGACATGATGGGTGAGCATTGGTCACTCAATCCACTGGACGAGCAGGTTAGGCTTGTGTGAGTACTGGCTGTACCCTACAGAGACGGTCTTGAAGACATGATGGGTGAGCATCGGTCGCACTCAATCCACTGGCCGAGCAGGTGAGGCTTGTGTGAGTTCTGGCTGCACCCTACAGAGACGTCTTGAAGACATGATGGGTGAGCATCGGTCACTCAATCCTCTGGCCGAGCAGGTTAGGCTTGTGTGAGTTCTGGCTGCACCCTACAGAGACGGTCTTGAAGACATGATGGGTGAGCATCGGTCGCACTCAATCCTCTGGCCGAGCAGGTGAGGCTTGTGCGAGTTCTGGCTGCACCCTACAGAGACGGTCTTGAAGACATGGGTGAGCCTCGGTGGCACTCAATCCTCTGGCCGAGCAGGTGAGGCTTGTGTGAGTTCTGGCTGCACCCTACAGAGACGGTCTTGAAGACATGATGGGTGAGCATCAGTCGCACTCAATCCACTGGCCGAGCAGGTTAGGCTTGTGTGAGTTCTGGCTGCACCCTACAGAGACAGTCTTGAAGACATGATGGGTGAGCATCGGTCACTCAATCCACTGGCCGAGCAGGTTACGCTTGTGTGAGTTCCGGCTGCACCCTACAGAGACGGTCTTGAAGACATGATGGGAGAGCATCGGTCACACTCAATCCACTGGCCGAGCAGGTTAGGCTTGTGTGAGTTCTGGCTGCACCCTACAGAGACGGTCTTGAAGACATGATGGGTGGGCATCAGTCGCACTCAATCCTCTGGCCGAGCAGGTTAGGCTTGTGTGAGTTCTGGTTTTACCCTACAGAGACGGTCTTGAAGACATGATGGGTGAGCATCGGTCACACTCAATCCACTGGCCGAGCAGGTTAGGCTTGTGTGAGTTCTGGCTGCACCCTACAGAGACGGTCTTGAAGACATGATGGGTGAGCATCGGTCACACTCAATCCTCTGGCCGAGCAGGTTAGGCTTGTGTGAGTTCTGGCTGCACCCTACAGAGACGGTCTTGAAGACATGATGGGTGAGCATCAGTCGGACTCAATCCTCTGGCCGAGCAGGTTAGGCTTGTGTGAGTTCTGGCTGCACCCTACAGAGACGGTTTCGAAGACATGATGGGTGAGCATCGGTCACTCAATCCTCTGGCCGAGCAGGTTACGCTTGTGTGAGTTCCGGCTGCACCCTACAGAGACGGTCTTGAAGACATGATGGGTGAGCATCCGTCACTCAATCCTCTGGCCGAGCAGGTTAGGCTTGTGTGAGTTCTGGCTGCACCCTACAGAGACGGTCTTGAAGACATGATGGGTGAGCATCGGTCACTCAATCCTCTGGCCGAGCAGGTTACGCTTGTGTGAGTTCCGGCTGCACCCTACAGAGACGGTCTTGAAGACATGATGGGTGAGCATCAGTCGCACTCAATCCACTGGCCGAGCAGGTTAGGCTTGTGTGAGTTCTGGCTGCACCCTACAGAGACGGTCTTGAAGACATGATGGGTGAGCATCGGTCACACTCAATCCACTGGCCGAGCAGGTGAGGCTTGTGCGAGTTCTGGCTGCACCCTACAGAGACGGTCTTGAAGACATGGGTGAGCATCGGTCGCACTCAATCCTCTGGCCGAGCAGGTGAGGCTTGTGTGAGTTCTGGCTGCACCCTACAGAGACGGTCTTGAAGACATGATGGGTGAGCATCGATCACTCAATCCACTGGCCGAGCAGGCGAGGCTTGTGCGAGTTCTGGCTGCACCCTACAGAGACGGTCTTGAAGACATGATGGGTGAGCATCGGTCACACTCAATCCTCTGGCCGAGCAGGTTAGGCTTGTGTGAGTTCTGGCTCTACCCTACAGAGACGGTCTTGAAGACATGATGGGTGAGCATCGGTCACACTCAATCCTCTGGCCGAGCAGGTTAGGCTTGTGTGAGTACTGGCTGCACCCTACAGAGACGGTCTTGAAGACATGATGGGTGAGCATCGGTCACACTCAATCCACTGGCCGAGCAGGTGAGGCTGGTGTGAGTTCTGGCTGCACCCTACAGAGACGGTCTTGAAGACGTAATGGGTGAGCATCGGTCACACTCAATCCTCTGGCCGAGCAGGTTAGGCTTGTGTGAGTTCTGGCTGCACCCTACAGAGACGGTCTTGAAGACATGATGGGTGAGCATCGGTCGCACTCAATCCTCTGGACGAGCAGGTTAGGCTTGTGTGAGTTCTGGCTGCACCCTACAGAGACGGTCTTGAAGACATGATGGGTGAGCATCGGTCACACTCAATCCTCTGGCCGAGCAGGTTAGGCTTGTGTGAGTTCTGGCTCTACCCTACAGAGACGGTCTTGAAGACATGATGGGTGAGCATCGGTCGCACTCAATCCTCTGGCCGAGCAGGTTAGGCTTGAGTGAGTTCTGGCTCTACCCTACCGAGACGGTCTTGAAGACATGATGGGTGAGCATCGGTCGCACTCAATCCCCTGGCCGAGCAGGTTAGGCTTGTGTGAGTTCTGGCTGCACCCTACAGAGACGGTCTTGAAGACATGATGGGTGAGCATCGGTCGCACTCAATCCACTGGCCGAGCAGGTTAGGCTTGTGTGAGTTCTGGCTGCACCCTACAGAGACGGTCTTGAAGACATGATGGGTGAGCATCGGTCACACTCAATCCTCTGGCCGAGCAGGTTAGGCTTGTGTGAGTTCTGGCTCTACCCTACAGAGACGGTCTTGAAGACATGATGGGTGAGCATCGGTCGCACTCAATCCTCTGGCCGAGCAGGTTAGGCTTGTGTGAGTTCTGGCTGCACCCTACAGAGACGGTCTTGAAGACATGATGGGTGAGCATCGGTCACTCAATCCACTGGCCGAGCAGGTTAGGCTTGTGTGACTTCCGGCTGCACCCTACAGAGACGGTCTTGAAGACATGATGGGTGAGCATCGGTCACTCAATCCACTGGACGAGCAGGTTAGGCTTGTGTGAGTACTGGCTGCACCCTACAGAGACAGTCTTGAAGACATGATGGGTGAGCATCGGTCGCACTCAATCCACTGGCCGAGCAGGTTAGGCTTTTGTGAGTTCCGGCTGCACCCTACAGAGACGGTCTTGAAGACATGATGGGTGAGCATCCGTCACACTCAATCCACCGGCCGAGCAGGTTAGGCTTGTGTGAGTTCTGGCTGCACCCTACAGAGACGGTCTTGAAGACATGATGGGTGAGCATCGGTCACTCAATCCACTGGCCGAGCAGGTTAGGCTTGTCTGAGTTCTGGCTGCACCCTACAGAGACGGTCTTGAAGACATGATGGGTGAGCATCGGTCACACTCAATCCACTGGCCGAGCAGGTTAGGCTTGTGTGAGTTCTGGCTGCACCCTACAGAGACGGTCTTGAAGACATGATGGGTGAGCATCGGTCACTCAATCCACTGGCCGAGCAGGTTAGGCTTGTGTGAGTTCCGGCTGCACCCTACAGAGACGGTCTTGAAGACATGATGGGTGAGCATTGGTCACTCAATCCACTGGACGAGCAGGTTAGGCTTGTGTGAGTACTGGCTGTACCCTACAGAGACGGTCTTGAAGACATGATGGGTGAGCATCGGTCGCACTCAATCCACTGGCCGAGCAGGTGAGGCTTGTGTGAGTTCTGGCTGCACCCTACAGAGACGTCTTGAAGACATGATGGGTGAGCATCGGTCACTCAATCCTCTGGCCGAGCAGGTTAGGCTTGTGTGAGTTCTGGCTGCACCCTACAGAGACGGTCTTGAAGACATGATGGGTGAGCATCGGTCGCACTCAATCCTCTGGCCGAGCAGGTGAGGCTTGTGCGAGTTCTGGCTGCACCCTACAGAGACGGTCTTGAAGACATGGGTGAGCCTCGGTGGCACTCAATCCTCTGGCCGAGCAGGTGAGGCTTGTGTGAGTTCTGGCTGCACCCTACAGAGACGGTCTTGAAGACATGATGGGTGAGCATCAGTCGCACTCAATCCACTGGCCGAGCAGGTTAGGCTTGTGTGAGTTCTGGCTGCACCCTACAGAGACAGTCTTGAAGACATGATGGGTGAGCATCGGTCACTCAATCCACTGGCCGAGCAGGTTACGCTTGTGTGAGTTCCGGCTGCACCCTACAGAGACGGTCTTGAAGACATGATGGGAGAGCATCGGTCACACTCAATCCACTGGCCGAGCAGGTTAGGCTTGTGTGAGTTCTGGCTGCACCCTACAGAGACGGTCTTGAAGACATGATGGGTGGGCATCAGTCGCACTCAATCCTCTGGCCGAGCAGGTTAGGCTTGTGTGAGTTCTGGTTTTACCCTACAGAGACGGTCTTGAAGACATGATGGGTGAGCATCGGTCACACTCAATCCACTGGCCGAGCAGGTTAGGCTTGTGTGAGTTCTGGCTGCACCCTACAGAGACGGTCTTGAAGACATGATGGGTGAGCATCGGTCACACTCAATCCTCTGGCCGAGCAGGTTAGGCTTGTGTGAGTTCTGGCTGCACCCTACAGAGACGGTCTTGAAGACATGATGGGTGAGCATCAGTCGGACTCAATCCTCTGGCCGAGCAGGTTAGGCTTGTGTGAGTTCTGGCTGCACCCTACAGAGACGGTTTCGAAGACATGATGGGTGAGCATCGGTCACTCAATCCTCTGGCCGAGCAGGTTACGCTTGTGTGAGTTCCGGCTGCACCCTACAGAGACGGTCTTGAAGACATGATGGGTGAGCATCCGTCACTCAATCCTCTGGCCGAGCAGGTTAGGCTTGTGTGAGTTCTGGCTGCACCCTACAGAGACGGTCTTGAAGACATGATGGGTGAGCATCGGTCACTCAATCCTCTGGCCGAGCAGGTTACGCTTGTGTGAGTTCCGGCTGCACCCTACAGAGACGGTCTTGAAGACATGATGGGTGAGCATCAGTCGCACTCAATCCACTGGCCGAGCAGGTTAGGCTTGTGTGAGTTCTGGCTGCACCCTACAGAGACGGTCTTGAAGACATGATGGGTGAGCATCGGTCACACTCAATCCACTGGCCGAGCAGGTGAGGCTTGTGCGAGTTCTGGCTGCACCCTACAGAGACGGTCTTGAAGACATGGGTGAGCATCGGTCGCACTCAATCCTCTGGCCGAGCAGGTGAGGCTTGTGTGAGTTCTGGCTGCACCCTACAGAGACGGTCTTGAAGACATGATGGGTGAGCATCGATCACTCAATCCACTGGCCGAGCAGGCGAGGCTTGTGCGAGTTCTGGCTGCACCCTACAGAGACGGTCTTGAAGACATGGGTGAGCCTCGGTCGCACTCAATCCTCTGGCCGAGCAGGTGAGGCTTGTGTGAGTTCTGGCTGCACCCTACAGAGACGGTCTTGAAGACATGATGGGTGAGCATCGGTCACTCAATCCTCTAGCCGAGCAGGTTAGGCTTGTGTGAGTTCTGGCTGCACCCTACAGAGACGGTCTTGAAGACATGATGGGTGAGCATCGGTCACTCAATCCACTGGCCGAGCAGGTTAGGCTTGTGTGAGTTCCGGCTGCACCCTACAGAGACGGTCTTGAAGACATGATGGGTGAGCATTGGTCACTCAATCCACTGGACGAGCAGGTTAGGCTTGTGTGAGTACTGGCTGCACCCTACAGAGACGGTCTTGAAGACATGATGGGTGAGCATCGGTCGCACTCAATCCACTGGCCGAGCAGGTTAGGCTTGTGTGAGTTCTGGCTGCACCCTACAGAGACGGTCTTGAAGACATGATGGGTGAGCATCGATCACTCAATCCACTGGCCGAGCAGGTGAGGCTTGTGCGAGTTCTGGCTGCACTCTACAGAGACGGTCTTGAAGACATGGGTGAGCATCGGTCGCACTCAATCCTCTGGCCGAGCAGGTGAGGCTTGTGTGAGTTCTGGCTGCACCCTACAGAGACGGTCTTGAAGACATGATGGGTGAGCATCGATCACTCAATCCACTGGCCGAGCAGGCGAGGCTTGTGCGAGTTCTGGCTGCACCCTACAGAGACGGTCTTGAAGACATGATGGGTGAGCATCGGTCGCACTCAATCCACTGGCCGAGCAGGTTAGGCTTGTGTGAGTTCTGGCTGCACCCTACAGAGACGGTCTTGAAGACATGATGGGTGAGCATCGGTCACACTCAATCCTCTGGCCGAGCAGGTTAGGCTTGTGTGAGTTCTGGCTCTACCCTACAGAGACGGTCTTGAAGACATGATGGGTGAGCATCAGTCACTCAATCCACCGGCCGAGCAGGTTAGGCTTGTGCGAGTTCTGGCTGCACCCTACAGAGACGGTCTTGAAGACATGATGGGTAAGCATCGGTCACTCAATCCACCGGCCGAGCAGGTTAGGCTTGTGCGAGTTCTGGCTGCATCCTACAGAGACGGTCTTGAAGACATGATGGGTGAGCATCGGTCACTCAATCCACTGGCCGAGCAGGTTAGGCTTGTGTGAGTTCTGGCTGCACCCTACAGAGACGGTCTTGAAGACATGATGGGTGAGCATCGGTCACACTCAATCCTCTGGCCGAGCAGGTTAGGCTTGTGTGAGTTCTGGCTGCACCCTACAGAGACGGTCTTGAAGACATGATCGGTGAGCATCGGTCACACTCAATCCTCTGGCCGAGCAGGTTAGGCTTGTGTGAGTTCTGGCTGCACCCTACAGAGACGGTCTTGAAGACATGATGGGTGAGCATCGGTCACACTCAATCCTCTGGCCGAGCAGGTTAGGCTTGTGTGAGTTCTGGCTGCACCCTACAGAGACGGTCTCGAAGACATGATGGGTGAGCATCGGTCACTCAATCCTCTGGCCGAGCAGGTTACGCTTGTGTGAGTTCCGGCTGCACCCTACAGAGACGGTCTTGAAGACATGATGGGTGAGCATCCGTCACTCAATCCTCTGGCCGAGCAGGTTAGGCTTGTGTGAGTTCTGGCTGCACCCTACAGAGACGGTCTTGAAGACATGATGGGTGAGCATCGGTCACTCAATCCTCTGGCCGAGCAGGTTACGCTTGTGTGAGTTCCGGCTGCACCCTACAGAGACGGTCTTGAAGACATGATGGGTGAGCATCAGTCGCACTCAATCCACTGGCCGAGCAGGTTAGGCTTGTGTGAGTTCTGGCTGCACCCTACAGAGACGGTCTTGAAGACATGATGGGTGAGCATCGGTCACACTCAATCCACTGGCCGAGCAGGTGAGGCTTGTGCGAGTTCTGGCTGCACCCTACAGAGACGGTCTTGAAGACATGGGTGAGCATCGGTCGCACTCAATCCTCTGGCCGAGCAGGTGAGGCTTGTGTGAGTTCTGGCTGCACCCTACAGAGACGGTCTTGAAGACATGATGGGTGAGCATCGGTCGCACTCAATCCACTGGCCGAGCAGGTTAGGCTTGTGTGAGTTCTGGCTGCACCCTACAGAGACGGTCTTGAAGACATGATGGTTGAGCATCGATCACTCAATCCACTGGCCGAGCAGGTGAGGCTTGTGCGAGTTCTGGCTGCACCCTACAGAGACGGTCTTGAAGACATGGGTGAGCATCGGTCGCACTCAATCCTCTGGCCGAGCAGGTGAGGCTTGTGTGAGTTCTGGCTGCACCCTACAGAGACGGTCTTGAAGACATGATGGGTGAGCATCGGTCACTCAATCCACTGGCCGAGCAGGTTAGGCTTGTGTGAGTTCTGGCTGCACCCTACAGAGACGGTCTTGAAGACATGATGGGTGAGCATCGGTCACACTCAATCCTCTGGCCGAGCAGGTTAGGCTTGTGTGAGTTCTGGCTGCACCCTACAGAGACGGTCTTGAAGACATGATGGGTGAGCATCGGTCACACTCAATCCTCTGGCCGAGCAGGTTAGGCTTGTGTGAGTTCTGGCTGCACCCTACAGAGACGGTCTTGAAGACATGATGGGTGAGCATCGGTCACACTCAATCCTCTGGCCGAGCAGGTTAGGCTTGTGTGAGTTCTGGCTGCACCCTACAGAGACGGTCTTGAAGACATGGGTGAGCATCGGTCGCACTCAATCCTCTGGCCGAGCAGGTGAGGCTTGTGTGAGTTCTGGCTGCACCCTACAGAGACGGTCTTGAAAACATGATGGGTGAGCATCGGTCACACTCAATCCTCTGGCCGAGCAGGTTAGGCTTGTGTGAGTTCTGGCTGCACCCTACAGAGACGGTCTTGAAGACTTGATGGGTGAGCATCGGTCACACTCAATCCACTGGCCGAGCAGGTGAGGCTTGTGTGAGTTCTGGCTGCACCCTACAGAGACGGTCTTGAAGACATGATGGGTGAGCATCGGTCACTCAATCCACTGGCCGAGCAGGTTAGGCGTGTGCGAGTTCTGGCTGCACCCTACAGAGACGGCCTTGAAGACATGGGTGAGCATCGGTCGCACTCAATCCTCTGGCCGAGCAGGTGAGGCTTGTGTGAGTTCTGGCTGCACCCTACAGAGACGGTCTTGAAGGCATGATGGGTGAGCATCGGTCAATCAATCCACTGGCCGAGCAGGTTAGGCGTGTGTGAGTTCTGGCTGCACCCTACAGAGACGGTCTTGAAGACATGATGGGTGAGCATCGGTCACACTCAATCCACTGGCCGAGCAGGTGAGGCTTGTGCGAGTTCTGGCTGCACCCTACAGAGACGGTCTTGAAGACATGGGTGAGCATCGGTCGCACTCAATCCTCTGGCCGAGCAGGTGAGGCTTGTGTGAATTCTGGCTGCACCCTACAGAGACGGTCTTGAAGACATGATGGGTGAGCATCAGTCGCACTCAATCCACTGGCCGAGCAGGTTAGGCTTGTGTGAGTTCTGGCTGCACCCTACAGAGACGGTCTTGAAGACATGATGGGTGAGCATCGGTCACTCAATCCACCGGCCGAGCAGGTTAGGCTTGTGCGAGTTCTGGCTGCACCCTACAGAGACGGTCTTGAAGACATGATGGGGGAGCATCGGTCACTCAATCCACCGGCCGAGCAGGTTAGGCTTGTGCGAGTTCTGGCTGCACCCTACAGAGACGGTCTTGAAGACATGATGGGTGAGCATCGGTCACTCAATCCACTGGCCGAGCATGTTAGGCTCGTGTGAGTTCTGGCTGCACCCTACAGAGACGGTCTTGAAGACATGGGTGAGCATCGGTCGCACTCAATCCTCTGGCCGAGCAGGTGAGGCTTGTGTGAGTTCTGGCTGCACCCTACAGAGACGGTCTTGAAGACATGATGGGTGAGCATCGGTCACTCAATCCTCTGGCCGAGCAGGTGAGGCGTGTGTGAGTTCTGGCTGCACCCTACAGAGACGGTCTTGAAGACATGGGTGAGCATCGGTCGCACTCAATCCTCTGGCCGAGCAGGTGAGGCTTGTGTGAGTTCTGGCTGCACCCTACAGAGAAGGTCTTGAAGACCTGATGGGTGAGCATCGGTCACTCAATCCACTGGCCGAGCAGGTTAGGCTTGTGTGAGTTCTGGCTGCACCCTACAGAGACGGTCTTGAAGACATGATGGGTGAGCATCGATCACTCAATCCACTGGCCGAGCAGGTTAGGCGTGTGTGAGTTCTGGCTGCACCCTACAGAGACGGTCTTGAAGACATGATGGGTGAGCATCGGTCACACTCAATCCACTGGCCGAGCAGGTTAGGCTTGTGTGAGTTCTGGCTGCACCCTACAGAGACTGTCTTGAAGACATGATGGGTGAGCATCGGTCACTCAATCCACTGGCCGAGCAGGTTAGGCGTGTGTGAGTTCTGGCTGCACCCTACAGAGACGGTCTTGAAGACATGATGGGTGAGCATCGGTCACACTCAATCCACTGGCCGAGCAGGTGAGGCTTGTGTGAGTTCTGGTTGCACCCTACAGAGACGGTCTTGAAGACATGATGGGTGAGCATCGGTCACACTCAATCCTCTGGCCGAGCAGGTTAGGCTTGTGTGAGTTCTGGCTGCACCCTACAGAGACGGTCTTGAAGACATGATGGGTGAGCATCGGTCGCACTCAATCCACTGGCCGAGCAGGTTAGGCTTGTGTGAGTTCTGGCTGCACCCTACAGAGACGGTCTTGAAGACATGATGGGAGAGCATCGGTCGCACTCAATCCACTGTCCGAGCAGGTTAGGCTTGTGTGAGTTCTGGCTGCACCCTACAGAGACGGTCTTGAAGACATGATGGGTGAGCATCGGTCGCACTCAATCCACTGGCCGAGCAGGTTAGGCTTGTGTGAGTTCTGGCTGCACCCTACAGAGACGGTCTTGAAGACATGATGGGTGAGCATCGGTCACACTCAATCCTCTGGCCGAGCAGGTTAGGCTTGTGTGAGTTCTGGCTGCACCCTACAGAGACGGTCTTGAAGACATGATGGGTGAGCATCGGTCACTCAATCCTCTGGCCGAGCAGGTTAGGCGTGTGTGAGTTCTGGCTGCACCCTACAGAGACGGTCTTGAAGACATGATGAGTGAGCATCGGTCGCACTCAATCCACTGTCCGAGCAGGTTAGGCTTGTGTGAGTTCTGGCTGCACCCTACAGAGACGGTCTTGAAGACATGATGGGTGAGCATCGGTCGCACTCAATCCACTGTCCGAGCAGGTTAGGCTTGTGTGAGTTCTGGCTGCACCCTACAGAGACGGTCTTGAAGGCATGATGGGTGAGCATCGGTCACTCAATCCACTGGCCGAGCAGGTTAGGCTTGTGTGAGTTCTGGCTGCACCCTACAGAGACGGTCTTGAAGACATGATGGGTGAGCATCGGTCACTCAATCCACTGGCCGAGCAGGTTAGGCTTGTGTGAGTTCTGGCTGCACCCTACAGAGACGGTCTTGAAGGCATGATGGGTGAGCATCGGTCGCACTCAATCCGCTGGCCGAGCAGGTTAGGCTTGTGTGAGTTCTGGCTGCACCCTACAGAGACGGTCTTAAAGACATGATGGGTGAGCATCGGTCACTCAATCCACTGGCCGAGCAGGTGAGGCTTGTGTGAGTTCTGGCTGCACCCTACAGAGACGGTCTTGAAGACATGATGGGTGAGCATCGGTCACTCAATCCACTGGCCGAGCAGGTTAGGCTTGTGTGAGTTCTGGCTGCACCCTACAGAGACGGTCTTGAAGACATGATGGGTGAGCATCGGTCACTCAATCCACTGGCCGAGCAGGTTAGGCTTGTGTGAGTTCTGGCTGCACCCTACAGAGACGGTCTTGAAGGCATGATGGGTGAGCATCGGTCGCACTCAATCCGCTGGCCGAGCAGGTTAGGCTTGTGTGAGTTCTGGCTGCACCCTACAGAAAGGTCTTTAAGACCTGGGCGCAGGGCAGGGGCTGCACACACTCCAGGCTAGAGAGGCATGGAGCAGTCACACGGGAAGGGCTGTACACACTCCAGGCTGGAGAGGCATGGAGCAGTCACACGGGAAGGGCTGTACACACTCCAGGCTGGAGAGGCATGAACCAGTCACACAGGAAGGGCTGTACACACTCCAGGCTGGAGAGGCATGGAGCAGTCACACAGGAAGGGCTGTACACACTCCAGGCTGGAGAGGCATGGAGCAGTCACACGGGAAGGGCTGTACACACTCCAGGCTGGAGAGGCATGGAGCAGTCACACGGGAAGGGCTGTACACACTCCAGGCTGGAGAGGCATGGAGCAGTCACACGGGAAGGGCTGTACACACTCCAGGCTGGAGAGGCATGAACCAGTCACACAGGAAGGGCTGTACACACTCCAGGCTGGAGAGGCATGGAGCAGTCACACAGGAAGGGCTGTACACACTCCAGGCTGGAGAGGCACAGAGCAGTCCGAGTGGTAGGGTGAGAGCCGCAGCAGGCAGTATGGGGGTCGCTGCTGCAGCAGCAGGGTGGACGCAGCGATGGTCACTTCGAGGGTCTGTGGGCGATGCTTCCGGGTACTAGGCCAGGGGACACAGCCTGCCTGCGTCACATTCTGGACTTGTCCCCCTTATTTCTCAGATATCCCTTTTTTATTAGGCATTTTAACAACGAAAATACAAATAAAATACAAACTGGTTTCATGCGGTCCATGTCTCATTTGTGAGAGGGTCCAGCGCGTTGTGGATACATAAGGCTGGTCGAACAAATGCACAACACGGCTGCTGATGGCATATTAGCTGTGTGATAGTTCAAAGGACATTAGTTCTTTAATTATAAACAACCAAGATAGTGCTAGCATCTCCTGGGTGTGGCGACTGAGCAGATAACGTTCAGGTTTAGCAATAGATGTCAGGGAGTCGTCACCCTCAGGCAGGGCTGTGATGGCCTCGCACGATTCTTGCGGGGGTTTCTGTCTGCGCCTCTTTCAAAGGGACAATAAGTAATGGGATAGATGAAGAATAAATGAAAAGCAGGCAGGACGGGGGCCGGAGTAGAAGGCAGCAATGGAACCAGAAAGGGGCCATTCATCGGCAGGGGTGCAAGGGTCGGAGATGGAGTCTGGGACTCTTGTGTGTGAGGGGGGGGGGGGGGGTCAGTCCTGGTATTATCACCCCCTCGAGGGGGTTTAAAGACTAGCTCTACCCCTTTGAAAGGTCCCTGAACCTGGGCGGGGGCCCAGGGCGCACAGGCGCAAAGGGCAGAACACCCCCTAAACAAGCACCCAGAAGGCCCCGGGCCTCATAAAGCGCACTTTATCTCCCTTGAAAAGAGCCTGGCGAGCCCAGATGCCCCCCGGGCATCTTTAAATACCCTCTTCCTGGCCTCGGCGGCATCCGGTGCCAGCCGGCCGCAGACGGACGGTTTGCCCGCAGGGAGGCCAGGATTCCGGGATGAACTGAGCACTTCCTTCTGCTGGGACGGAGGGGGGAGGGGGGGGGGGGGGAGCCGTTAGGAGAGCCAGGGATGCCGGGGGCAGCCGGAAGGAAGGCTGCGGAGCCAGCCATGCGTGTCAGCCCGACCTGGCACCCAGTGTCAGGTGAGGGGCAATGCCAACTGACGGCAGCAGAGTAAAGTGCCGGGTACTGCCACCTGACAGCCAGAGAATGCTGGCAGGGCAGGGAGAGAGGGCAAAAATGCTAGCCAGACCCCCCGCACGCATGGGTAGCCACACAATGTGCTAAGCGCCAAGGATGCTAGTCACATCCACATGGCAGACAAAAGCAGGACACAGCAGGCTGAGGGGCTACTGATGCCAGCCAGAGGAAGCCTAAAACTAGGCTGTAGTGTTTCTGAAGGCCAACCAGAGTGATGCCAAGGCCAGAGTGAAACCTACCCCACTGCCAAAGGAAGGAGACATAAGGCAGCACATGAGGGTGACCAGAGGGGGCAGCAGAGCGCACAGTTCATTCAACATGTCTGCTCAGACTGCAGCCGTCGCACCTAACACCCAATGCCAGTGGACTCAAGCTCATTGTTGGACAGGCCACATGAAGGGCCGCTCTCCCCCGGCCCAACCAGGCCTGAGCCCAGTCCCGCAAGTACCACACACCACCATTGCACGTCCTCCGTCCCCTCAGGGACCCCTGCCCTCGAGCCTGCCGACCTCGAGGGTCCGATCCACTGCCGGCCCACGCGCCCAGCCTGGGGCGCCATCTTGGACACTCCACCACGAGGCCGCCTGGCCCCCGATCGACCTCAACCCTGGGCCTGGCCCGGCCTCAGACATTCCGGCACCACCCTCCACCCAGGAGGTGAGCGGGCTACTTGGCAAGTCAATGGGAGAAAGAGGTGCCGATGGCTCTCCCCCACCAAGTGCCGCTCGCCCATCGCCTCCCCGGGCGCTGGCTCCACCCCCCTGCTGGGTGTCTGGACTCCCCCATCCCGGACCTCCCGACCTCCAAGTGCGAGGGTCCGGACATCAAAGCACGCCAGCCCTATAACTGGGGCAGCTCCAGAGCAGGAAGGCAGTTGTATCTTGGAGTCGAGAGACGTAAAGAGGAACTCATCCTGGACGGACTACTGGCGCTGCCATAGCTCTGTCCTGTGCACCATCGTCCTGCCTGTTGGCGCTGCCACAGCCGTCGTAACCTTCATCCTTCATCGTCGTCGGGATCTGCTGGCGTGGCCGCGGACCGTTGTAACCGTCATCTTCCACCGGGACCTGCAGGCTCCGCCGCAGACCGTCGTCCTTCCTTCATCCATCTCGGGACCTGCTTGGCTCCTCCACGGCCCGATCATCTAGAACGCCGAGCTCGAGGATTGAGAGCTATTTTGTACTCATTGGTAACTAAGACTGTCCCGCTACCCCTTTCCTAAACCAGAGACTAGAACCGAGGGGACCCCTGAGTCCAGACCTCCTTGTATCCATCCTCGTAACCTAAGAATTGCATATAAAGTCTCGTTAACCTTCAACCTTGTGTGGTGTCCGTCTGTGGGGGGGAAGTTACTTATCTGTACAGTCGTTGGAGACGGCTCTCCCTGGAGACCTCTCCCCGTAACCTCGGCCGACCCTCCCGGTCCGTCTAACATTGGTGGCAGCGGTGGGATCCGAATCACCGCATAAACGTACAGAGAGTAGCTCACCCCACGACGAAGTCACAATGACCACGAAAGAGAGCGGATCAACCGAGAAATTCCAAATGGAGAAATTGGAGGAGTACAACCATCGTGAACTTAAACAATTCTGCATCGAACTGGGTATCGCTACCACCGGACTGAGTACCAAGGACGATTTTAAGCATGCCCTAGAATCTTGGGCAGAAACCGGGGCTGCCGGAACCCCTGATCAAAGCACCGTAGAAAAAACGACCACGGCCCCGGAAGGGCAAAGAACGGGTCTCTCGCAAGGCGAGATCCAGGAAAGAGAAAGGACCCGACTACACGAACTAGAAATGGCCCGACTTAAAATGGACGTTGAACTTAAGTTGGCCGAACAAAAAATCAACTTAGAGCACCTGCGTCTCCGAGAAGAAAGAGAGGAGAAACAGAGACAAAGGGAGCTCGAGGAAAAAAAACTAGCGTACGAACACGAACGAAACCTAGCCGAGATCAACCTACGCAAGCAGAATAAAGAAGCAGGGGTACCCGAGCGACCCCCCACCTCAGGGGCCACAGACAAAAAGGTACACATCCCCAAGGATGTTGTCCGAGAATACTTCAGAGAGGACGACATCCAGCAATGGTTTAAAGCCTATGAAATCGCTATGACTGCACACCGGATCGATAGAAGCGACTGGGGAGCCGGTCTCTGGGGAAGATTCCTCAATGAGGGCCACGACACCCTACTACAGCTCCCGGACCACCAGATGACCTCCTACGACCATATGAAAGCGGCCCTCCTCACCCGCTATGGTCTCACACCCGAGATGTACCGTCAGAGGTTCCGAGACTGCACCCGCATCCCGGGTACAACTTGGGTGGACTATGTAACCTACTTTAGCCGAGCCTTCGAGGGCTGGATCCGAGGAAGCAACGTCACGACCTACGAGCAACTATTTAACCTGATGGTATGGGAGCATCTGTCGAACAATTGCTTCATTGAACTCCGCCAACACCTCCTCGACAGCAAGTTAACGGATCCCCGGCAGCTCGCAGCCGAAGCTGACCGGTGGGAGATCACCAGAGTGGGCCGGAATGGGTCCTACGAACAGAACCGGAACAACAATGGTCAGCACCGACCCAGAGGAGGAGGAGGGGGCCAAGGGCGAGGAAGAGACAACGCCCCGGTCGCCCCCGCTACCAACACCACCCCCCCGGCCAACCGGGGCAGCACCCCAGCGCGACCGGGGTACAGAGCCAATGTCACGTGTCACCGATGTCAACGAGTCGGCCACTATGCGAACGACCCAAACTGCCCGCAGTACCAGAGCCCAAGACCCCGCCAAGTGGCCGCTGCAGCCCTAGGGGAAGAACAGATCTCCGAGGAACAGGAAGAGTACGAACAAGAGCATCAAGAGTGGGAGCCAGCCGCCATGACTCTAGCCTGCTTAGGGGGGAAAGACATGGTCCCGCGGGTCCCCCTACCCGCTAACACCCAGAAGTACAGCCAATGGGTGAGCATCAATGGACACCAGGCCGAAGCCCTTCGTGACACCGGGGCCAGTGTAACAGCCGTCCGCTGTCACCTGGTGGCCCCAGAACAGTATCTACCGAACATTCTCTGCCCTGTACGATCAGCCGATAACTCGGAGAGCCTGTGTCGGATGGCCTGCGTCCCCTTCGAATGGGGGGGGGTCTCCGGCATGTTGAAAGTGACGGTCCGAGACGATGCCCCCGTAGACTGCCTCCTGGGCAATGACCTGGAAAGCTCTCCGTGGGCCGCCGTGGAGCGAAAGGAACACCTGGGGATGTTGGGCGTCCCAGACTGGGCGTGCGTCACCACCCGTTCCATGGCCGCCCGTGCCAACCACCAGCCAGAAGAACCCGAATGGCCGGCGCCACCGCCTTCGGTCGCCCCGGCCGAAAACACCGACCGTAACATTCCCGCCGAACCAGCTCAACCTACCGACCTCGCTAACCTCGACCAGTGGCCTCAAGAAGGGGGGCCCACGCAAGAACAATTTCGCAAAGAACAGAAGACCTGTCCCTCCCTCAAGGGACTCCGCCAGCAAGCGCTCGCCCAAAGCGCAGGGGATACCCCCGGAACTCATTGGGTCTACTGGGACAATGATCTGCTGTACAGCGAGCAAAGAATCGCCGAGCTGGGGAGCAACCGAGTACTAGTGGTACCCCTCCGTTTCAGAGACTTCCTGTTAAACCTGGCCCACGATGTCCCCCTGGCAGGACATCTGGGACAAGATAAAACCTACAGTCGCCTAGTGACCCACTTCTTCTGGCCCAAAATGAGAAACGATGTGCACCAGCATTGCCGATCTTGCCCCACGTGCCAAGCCAGTGGGAAGAGCGGCCGCAAACTAAAGGCTCCCCTGCAACCTTTTCCCGTGGTCACTACCCCGTTTGAGAGAGTCGGAATAGACATTGTGGGGCCCTTGGACCCACGCACAAAACAAGGCCATCGATTCATCCTGGTGCTAGTGGACCACGCCACCCGCTACCCTGAGGCTGTTCCTCTGCGAACTGTGACAGCCCCGGTGGTCGGCCGGGCCCGGATGGGGATCTTCTCCCGTGTGGGCTTCCCCCGAGAAGTCGTCAGCGACAGAGGCACGAACTTTATTTCCAAATACATGAAGTCCCTCTGGCAACAGTGCGGGGTCACCTACAGATTCACAACCCCCTATCACCCTCAAGGGAACGGACTCGTTGAGCGGTTCAACCGCACGCTAAAGGGAATGATCGGGGGGTTGGAAGAGCCCCTCCGTCGCCAGTGGGATGTGCTGCTGCCGTGCCTCCTCTTCGCATATCGAGAAGTCCCCCAGAAATCCCTGGGCTTCAGCCCATTTGAACTGCTATATGGACACCCAGTGCGAGGGCCGCTCAGTCTCGTCAAAGAAGGCTGGGAGATGCCTCCGCTAAAGAACCCTCCAGATGTCTTCCGGTACCTCCTCACCCTCCGCAACCAGACCCGGCGGTTCAGAGAACTAGCGAAGGCCAACCTAGAGGCCAGTCAAGAGGACATGAAAAAATGGTATGACCAGAATGCCTCATCCATTGAATTCGAACCTGGCCAACAGGTATGGGTGATGTCCCCCACTGAGCCATGCGCCCTGCAAGACAAATGGACGGGGCCCTTCAAAGTAATAGAGCGCAAGGGTCCTGCCACTTATCTCATCGACATGGAATCCTCCTGGAACCCTCTCCGGGTCCTCCACGCTAACAGACTAAAGCCCCACTTTGTGCGAACAGAGCTCAGCCTCCTGATGGCCACAGACACTGGGGTTGAAGAAGACTCCGAGCCTCTCCCTGACCTCCTACGGACTCAAGAGCAAGACGGCTCCGTGGATGGGGTCCGGCTCTCAGAGGCCCTCACCAGAGAACAACGCCAGGAGTGTCAAGCCCTCCTATCACAGTTCGCCAGCCTGTTCTCCCTCACCCCGGGTGTCACTTCCTGGTGTGTGCACGATGTGGATACCGGGGACAGCCCCCCTATCCGCCACCGGGCCTACCGCGTGCCAGACCGGGTACGGGCCTGCATCCAGGAAGAAATAGCCAAGATGCTCACGATCGGGGTCATCGAGCCCTCAGACAGTCCCTGGGCCAGCCCTGTCGTACTGGTCCCCAAAGCAGCTGCCCCCGGCACCACACCCGAACTCCGGTTCTGCGTCGACTACCGGGGCTTGAATGCGGTCACCAGAACAGACGCGCACCCCATCCCCCGGGCAGATGAACTAGTCGACCGAATGGGAGCTGCCCGCTACCTCAGCATCTTCGACTTGACAGCAGGCTATTGGCAGATCGGCCTCACACCCCGGGCGCAAGAACGTTCTGCCTTCTCCACCCCCGATGGCCATTACCATTTCACGGTCATGCCCTTCGGCATGAAGAATGCCCCAGCAACATTCCAACGGCTCGTCAATCAGGTCCTGGCGGGGCTCGAAGGATTCAGCGCCGCCTACCTAGACGACATCGCTGTATACAGCCACCATTGGACCGAGCACCTCCACCACCTCCGAGCAGTGCTGCAAGCCCTTCAGCGAGCTGGCCTCACGATCAAGGCCAGCAAGTGTCAAATTGGGCAAGGGTCTGTAACCTACCTCGGACACCAGGTGGGAAGCGGCCTAGTGGCCCCGCTACAGCTGAAAATTGCCGCCATCCAGGCCTGGCAGCCCCCCATCACCCAAACCGAGGTACGAGCCTTCCTGGGCCTCACGGGCTACTACCGAAGGTTCGTAAAAGACTATGGTACCATAGTGGGGCCCCTCACAGAACTCACGTCAAAGAACCAGCCCAAGAAAGTCACCTGGACCCCAGAGTGTCAAACTGCATTTGAACAATTAAAGGCCGCCATGTGTTCCGCCCCTGTGCTCCAGGCCCCAGACTACAGCCGGGAGTTCGTCGTCCAGACGGACGCCTCCGACCAGGGCATTGGGGCAGTCCTGTCTCAAGTGAACACCGAAGGCCTTGATCAACCGGTGGCCTTCATCAGCCGGAGACTCCTACCACGGGAGCAACGCTGGAGCACCATAGAGAGGGAAGCCTTCGCTGTGGTATGGGCCCTCAAGAAGCTCCGGCCCTACCTTTTCGGCACCCACTTTCGGGTGCAGACCGACCACCGACCCCTGCAATGGCTGATGCATATGCGGGGGGAGAACCCAAAGTTGCTACGCTGGTCCATCTCCTTGCAAGGTATGGACTTCACAGTCGAACACCGGCCTGGGCCAGATCACGCCAACGCGGATGGCCTGTCCCGGTTTTTCCGCCTCGACGAGGAGAGTCCCCAAGAGGATGGGTAACTCTCCCCGCCTTCAGCTGGGGGGGACGCATGTTGGACAGGCCACATGAAGGGCCGCTCTCCCCCGGCCCAACCAGGCCTGAGCCCAGTCCCGCAAGTACCACACACCACCATTGCACGTCCTCCGTCCCCTCAGGGACCCCTGCCCTCGAGCCTGCCGACCTCGAGGGTCCGATCCACTGCCGGCCCACGCGCCCAGCCTGGGGCGCCATCTTGGACACTCCACCACGAGGCCGCCTGGCCCCCGATCGACCTCAACCCTGGGCCTGGCCCGGCCTCAGACATTCCGGCACCACCCTCCACCCAGGAGGTGAGCGGGCTACTTGGCAAGTCAATGGGAGAAAGAGGTGCCGATGGCTCTCCCCCACCAAGTGCCGCTCGCCCATCGCCTCCCCGGGCGCTGGCTCCACCCCCCTGCTGGGTGTCTGGACTCCCCCATCCCGGACCTCCCGACCTCCAAGTGCGAGGGTCCGGACATCAAAGCACGCCAGCCCTATAACTGGGGCAGCTCCAGAGCAGGAAGGCAGTTGTATCTTGGAGTCGAGAGACGTAAAGAGGAACTCATCCTGGACGGACTACTGGCGCTGCCATAGCTCTGTCCTGTGCACCATCGTCCTGCCTGTTGGCGCTGCCACAGCCGTCGTAACCTTCATCCTTCATCGTCGTCGGGATCTGCTGGCGTGGCCGCGGACCGTTGTAACCGTCATCTTCCACCGGGACCTGCAGGCTCCGCCGCGGACCGTCGTCCTTCCTTCATCCATCTCGGGACCTGCTTGGCTCCTCCACGGCCCGATCATCTAGAACGCCGAGCTCGAGGATTGAGAGCTATTTTGTACTCATTGGTAACTAAGACTGTCCCGCTACCCCTTTCCTAAACCAGAGACTAGAACCGAGGGGACCCCTGAGTCCAGACCTCCTTGTATCCATCCTCGTAACCTAAGAATTGCATATAAAGTCTCGTTAACCTTCAACCTTGTGTGGTGTCCGTCTGTGGGGGGGAAGTTACTTATCTGTACAGTCGTTGGAGACGGCTCTCCCTGGAGACCTCTCCCCGTAACCTCGGCCGACCCTCCCGGTCCGTCTAACACTCATCTTCAATCGAAACAAAGCACCAGATCTGCGCTCAAATATTGGCATGGACAGGATGATCACAGACTCCTCGACGAGCAGTCCGGGACCAGACCCCTAGACGGACGAGCGGTCCGGGACCAGACCCCTAGACGGACGAGCGGTCCGGGACCAGACCCCTGGACGGACGAGCGGCCCGGGACCAGACCCCTAGACGGACGAGCGGTACAGGACCAGACCCCTAGACAAACGAGCGGTCCGGGACCAGACCCCGAGACAGACGAGCGGTCCTGGACCAGTCCCCGAGACGGACGAGCGGTCAAGGACCAGACCCCGAGACGGACGAGCGGTCCGGGACCAGACCCCTTGACGAGCGAGCGGTCCGGGACCAGACTCCTTGACGAGCGAGCGGTCCGGGACCAGACTCCTTGACGAGCGAGCGGTCCGGGACCAGACCCCTTGACGAGCGAGCGGTCCGGGACCAGACCCCTTGACGAGCGAGCGGTCCGGGACCAGACCCCTAGACGGACAAGCGGTCCGGGACCAGACCCCTAGACGGACAAGCGGTCCGGGACCAGACCCCTAGACGGACGAGCGGTCCGGGACCAGACCCCTAGACGGACGAGCGGTCCGGGACCAGACCCCTAGACGGACGAGCGGTCCGGGACCAGACCCCTAGACGGACGAGCGGTCCGGGACCAGACCCCTAGACGGACGAGCGGGCCGGGACCAGACCCCTAGACGGACGAGCGGCCCGGGACCAGACCCCTAGACGGACGAGCGGCCCGGGACCAGACCCCTAGACGGACGAGCGGCCCGGGACCAGACCCCTAGACGGACGAGCGGCCCGGGACCAGACCCCTAGACGGACGAGCGGCCCGGGACCAGACCCCTAGACGGACGAGCGGCCCGGGACCAGACCCCTAGACGGGCAAGCAGTCCTGGACCAGACCCCTAGACGGGCAAGCGGTCCTGGACCAGACCCCTTGACGAGCGAGCGGACCTGGACCGGACCCCTTGACGAGCGAGCGGTCCGGGACCAGACCCCTTGACGAGCGAGCGGTCCGGGACCAGACTCCTTGACGAGCGAGCGGTCCGGGACCAGACCCCTTGATGAGCGAGCGGTCCGGGACCAGACCCCTTGACGAGCGAGCGGTCCGGGACCAGACCCCTAGACGGACAAGCGGTCCGGGACCAGACCCCTAGACGGACAAGCGGTCCGGGACCAGACCCCTAGACGGACGAGCGGTCCGGGACCAGACCCCTAGACGGACGAGCGGTCCGGGACCAGACCCCTAGACGGACGAGCGGTCCGGGACCAGACCCCTAGACGGACGAGCGGGCCGGGACCAGACCCCTAGACGGACGAGCGGCCCGGGACCAGACCCCTAGACGGACGAGCGGCCCGGGACCAGACCCCTAGACGGACGAGCGGCCCGGGACCAGACCCCTAGACGGACGAGCGGCCCGGGACCAGACCCCTAGACGGACGAGCGGCCCGGGACCAGACCCCTAGACGGACGAGCGGCCCGGGACCAGACCCCTAGACGGGCAAGCAGTCCTGGACCAGACCCCTAGACGGGCAAGCGGTCCTGGACCAGACCCCTTGACGAGCGAGCGGACCTGGACCGGACCCCTTGACGAGCGAGCGGTCCGGGACCAGACCCCTTGACGAGCGAGCGGTCCGGGACCAGACCCCTTGACGAGCGAGCAGTCCTGGACCAGACCCCTAGACGGGCAAGCAGTCCTGGACCAGACCCCTAGACGGGCAAGCAGTCCTGGACCAGACCCCTAGACGGGCAAGCAGTCCTGGACCAGACCCCTAGACGGGCAAGCAGTCCTGGACCAGACCCCTTGGCGAGCGAGCGGACCTGGACCAGACCCCTTGACGAGCGAGCGGTCCGGGACCAGACCCCTTGACGAGCGAGCAGTCCTGGACCAGACCCCTTGACAAGCGAGCGGTCCAAGACCAGACCCCTTGACAAGCGAGCGGTCCAAGACCAGACCCCTTGACGAGCGAGCGGTCCTGAAAGAGACCCCTTGACGAGCGAGCGGTCCTGAAAGAGACCCCTTGACGAGCGAGCGGTCCTGAAAGAGACCCCTTGACGAGCGAGCGGTCCTGAAAGAGACCCCTTGACGAGCGAGCGGTCCTGAAAGAGACCCCTTGACGAGCGAGCGGTCCTGAAAGAGACCCCTTGACGAGCGAGCGGTCCTGAAAGAGACCCCTTGACGAGCGAGCGGTCCAGAAAGAGACCCCTTGACGAGCGAGCGGTCCTGGAAGAGACCACTTGACGAGCGGTCCTGGAAGAGACCCCTTGACGAGCGGTCCTGGAAGAGACCCCTTGACAAGCGGTCCTGGAAGAGACCCCTTGACAAGCGGTCCTGGAAGAGACCCCTTGACGAGCGGTCCGGGAAGAGACCCCTTGACGAGCGGTCCGGGAAGAGACCCCTTGACGAGCGGTCCGGGAAGAGACCCCTTGACGAGCAGCCGGGAAGAGACCCCTTGACGAGCGGTCCGGGAAGAGACCCCTTGACGAGCGGTCCGGGAAGAGACCCCTTGACGAGCGGTCCGGGAAGAGACCCCTTGACGAGCGGTCCGGGAAGAGACCCCTTGACGAGCGGTCCGGGAAGAGACTTCCTGACGAGCGGTCCTGGAAGAGACCTCTTGACGAGCGGTCCTGGAAGAGACCTCTTGACGAGCGGTCCTGGAAGAGACCTCTTGACGAGCGGTCCTGGAAGAGACCTCTTGACGAGCGGTCCTGGAAGAGACCCCTTGACAAGTGGTCCTGGGCGAGGATCTGTGCTGTGAGTGGGATGTGCACAAACCCCTTAATAAGCGGTCCTGGAAGATACCCCTTAATGAGCGGTCCTGGACAAGGGTCTACACTGCGCATGGGCTCAACACAGACCTCTTGACAAGTGGTCCTGGACAAGGGTTTATGCTACACATGGGATGTCAAAAGCCCCCCAGACAAACAGTCCCGGATAATCTCTTGTTGAGGTATTTGGGTCCGATGTTGAGTGATTTGTAGGCGTGGGTGAGGAGTTTGAAGGTGACCCTCTTCTCAAGGGGAGCCAGTGGCAGTCTCGTAGGTGTTGGATCATGTGTTTGTGACGTGGTGTCACGAGGATGAGTCTGGCTCCGGCGTTCTGGATGGTTATGAGTTTGTGTACAAGGGTCCTGTTGATTCCAGCGTAAAGGGTGTTACCGTAGGCCAGTCTGCTGGTTATGAGTGCATGGGTGACTGTTTTCCTGCAATCAGGGGGGATCCATTTTAAGATCTTTTGGAGGATGCGCAGGCGGTTGAAGCTGGTGGAGGTGACGGAGTTGATCTAGCGGTTCATGGCGAGGGAGGAGTCGAGGATGATGCCTAGGTTCCGTGGGTGGGTGGGCTCCCAAGGACGGCGTGCCACCAGGCGTTGTACCAGGCAGAGGTGGAGGGTCCAAGGAAAAGGACCTCGGTCTTCTAGGGGGTGAGCTCTGGGATGTGCACAGACCCTTGACGAGCTGTCCTTGACCAGGGTCTATGTTGTGTGTGCCAAACCCATCGAGGTAAACACAGAATGTGCCTGTCACGGCGAGGGGAGCACACAATGTGCCAGTGTCAGTCCCAGCGAGGGGAGCACACAATGTGCCAGTCCCGGCAAGGGGAGCACATAATGTGCCAATCCCAGCGAGGGGGCACACAATATGCCAATCCCAGCGAGGGGGCACACAATATGCCAATTCCAGCGAGGGGGCGGCACAATGTGCCAAACCGTGAGAGGGGAGCACACAATGTGCCAAAACATGAGAGGGGAGCACACAATGTGCCAATCCCAGCAAGGGGAGCACACAATGTGCCAGTGTCAGTCTCAGCGAGGGGAGCACACAATGTGCCAGTCCCGGCAAGGGGAGCACATAATGTGCCAATCCCAGCGAGGGGGCACACAATATGCCAATCCCAGCGAGGGGGCGGCACAATATGCCAATTCCAGCGAGGGGGCAGCACAATGTGCCAAACCGTGAGAGGGGAGCACACAATGTGCCAAAACATGAGAGGGGGGCACACAATGTGCCAATCCCAGCAAGGGGGGCACACAATGTGCCAATCCCAGCAAGGGGAGCGCACAATGTGCCAATCCCAGCAAGGGGAGCGCACAATGTGCCAATCCCAGCAAGGGGAGCGCACAATGTGCCAAACCGTGAGAGGGGAGCACACAATGTGCCAAACCCTGAGAGGGGAGCACACAATGTGCCAGTCCCGGCGAGGGGAGCACACACTGTGCCAGTCCCGGCGAGGGGAGCACACACTGTGCCAGTCCCGGCGAGGGGAGCACACAATGTGCCAGTCCCGGCGAGGGGAGCACACAATGTGCCAGTCCCAGCGAGGGGAGCACACAATGTGCTCGTCCCGGCGAGGGGAGCACACAATGTGCCAAACCGTGAGAGGGGAGCACACAATGTGCCAAACCGTGAGAGGGTAGCACACAATGTGCCAAACCGTGAGAGGGTAGCACACAATGTGCCAATCCCAGCGAGGGGGCGGCACAATGTGCCAATCCCAGCGAGGGGGCGGCACAATGTGCCAAACCCAGCAGGGGGGCGGCCACACAATGTGCCAATCCCAGCAAGGGGAGCACACAATGTGCCAATCCCAGCAAGGGGAGCACACAATGTGCCAATCCCAGCAAGGGGAGCACACAATGTGCCAATCCCAGCAAGGGGGGCACACAATGTGCCAATCCCAGCAAGGGGGGCACACAATGTGCCAATCCCAGCAAGGGGGGCACACAATGTGCCAATCCCAGCAAGGGGGGCACACAATGTGCCAATCCCAGCAAGGGGGGCACACAATGTGCCAATCCCAGCAAGGGGGGCACACAATGTGCCAATCCCAGCAAGGGGGGCACACAATGTGCCAATCCCAGCAAGGGGAGCACACAATGTGCCAATCCCAGCAAGGGGGACCCACAATGTGCCAATCCCAGCAAGGGGAGCACACAATGTGCCAATCCCAGCAAGGGGAGCACACAATGTGCCAATCCCAGCAAGGGGAGCACACAATGTGCCAATCCCAGCAAGGGGGGCACACAATGTGCCAATCCCAGCAAGGGGAGCGCACAATGTGCCAATCCCAGCAAGGGGAGCACACAATGTGCCAATCCCAGCAAGGGGAGCACACAATGTGCCAATCCCAGCAAGGGGAGCGCACAATGTGCCAATCCCAGCAAGGGGAGCACACAATGTGCCAATCCCAGCAAGGGGAGCACACAATGTGCCAATCCCAGCAAGGGGAGCACACAGTGTGCCAATCCCAGCAAGGGGAGCACACAGTGTGCCAATCCCAGCAAGGGGAGCACATCCCCCTCCCAACCCCCTGTGGCATTTCCCATCCCCCACCCAGTGTCCCAGTGTCCCATTGCCCACAACCCCCTCTGGTGGCGTGTCTCACAAGTGTCAGTGTTCTGTGGGTTATAGGAGTACCAGCAATACCCTCATGAATGTCAGTAGATCTTTGAGAGATAGGATTACCAGCAATACTCTCGCGAATGTCAGTCGTTCTATTGGCAGTAGTATTACCAACAATACTCTTGCGAATGTCAGTCGTTCTGTGGACTATAGAATTACCAGTGAAACCCTAGCGAATGTCAGGTGTTCTGTTGGCAGTAGGATTACCAGAGATACTCTTGCGAATTTCAGTGGTGCTGTGAGCTATAGGATTACTAGCGATACCCTCGCAAATGTCAGGCATTCTGTTGGCAGTAGGATTACCAGAGATACTCTCGCGAATGTCAGTGGTTCTGTGGACATTAGGATTACCCGAGATACCCTCGCGAATGTCAGTGTTCTGTGGGTTATAGGATTACCAGCAATACCCTCATGAATGTCGGTAGATCTTTGAGAGATAGGATTACCAGCAATACTCTCGCGAATGTCAGTCGTTCTATTGGCAGTAGTATTACCAACAATACTCTTGCGAATGTCAGTCGTTCTGTGGACTATAGAATTACCAGTGAAACCCTAGCGAATGTCAGGTGTTCTGTTGGCAGTAGGATTACCAGAGATACTCTTGCGAATTTCAGTGGTGCTGTGAGCTATAGGATTACTAGCGATACCCTCGCAAATGTCAGGCATTCTGTTGGCAGTAGGATTACCAGAGATACTCTCGCGAATGTCAGTGGTTCTGTGGGCTATGGGATTACTAGCAATGCTCTCGCGAATGTCAGTCTTCTGTGGGCTATAGGATTACCAGAGATACTCTCGCAAATGTCAGTCGTTTTGTTGGCAGTAGGATTACCAGAGATTCTCTCGCGAATGTCAGCCATTCTGTTGGCAGTAGGATTACCAGAGATACTCTTGCGAATGTCAGTGGTTCTGTGGACTATAGGATTACCAGCGATTCCCCTCTCGAATGTCGGTGGTTCTGTGGGCTATAGGATTACCAGCAATACTCTCGCGAATGTCACTGGTTCTGTGGGCTATAGGATTACCAGCGATACCCTCGCGAATGTCCGTGTTCTGTGGGCTATAAGATTACCAACAATATTCTGACAAATGTCAGTCGTTCTGTTGGCTATAGGATTACCAGCGATACCCTCGCGAATGTCAGTGGTTATGTGGGCAGTAGGATTACTAGCGATACCCTCGCAAATGTCAAGTGTTCTGTGGGCTATAGGATTACTAGCAATGCTCTTGTGAATGTCAGTGTTCTGTTGGCAGTAGGATTACCAGAGACTCTCGCTAATGTCAGGCATTCTGTTGGCAGTAGGATTACCAACAATATTCTCATGAATTTCAGTTGTTCTGTTGGCAGTAGGATTACCAGCGATACCCTCGCAAATGTCAGTGGTTCTGTGGACTATAGGATTACCAGCGATACTCTCGCGAATGTCAGTGTTCTGTGGGCAGTGGGATTACCAGAGATACTCTCACGAATGTCAGGCATTCTGTTGGCAGTAGGATTACCAACAATACTCTCGCGAATGTCAGACCTTCTGTTGGCTATAGGATTACCGGCAATACTCTCGCGAATGTCAGTCGTTCTGTTGGCTATAGGATTACCAGCAATACTCTCTGGAATGTCGGTGGTTCTGTGGGCTATAGGATTACCAGCAATACTCTCCGAATGTCAGTGGTTATGTGGACTGTAGGATTACCAGCATTACTCTCTGGAATGTCGGTGGTTCTGTGGGCTATAGGATTACCAGCAATACTCTCCGAATGTCAGTGGTTATGTGGGCAGTAGGATTACCAGCGACACCCTTGCGAATGTCGGTGATTCTGTGGGTAATAGGATTACCAGTGATACTCTTGCAAATGTCATTGTTCTGAGAACTAAAGGATTACCAGCGATACTCTTGTGAATGTCGGTGGTTCTGTGGGCGATATGATTACCAACGATAATCTCGCGAATGTCAGCAGTTGTGTGGGCAGTAGGATTACCAGAGATACTCTCGCGAATGTCAGTGATCTGTGGGCCATAGGATTACCAGAGATACTCTTGCTAATGTTGGTGGTTCTGTGAGCGGTAGGCTTACCAGAGTGTCAGTGCACCTCAATAATAACCTACACCTCCCCTACTTCAGTACTAAAACCAACACACAGCTCACAGACAGTGCACCTCGATAATGTCCTACACCGCCCCTATTATTTCACTGGGACCAAAGCACAGCTCACACAGTGCACCTTAATAACAACCTACAGGGTTCCTACTCCAGTACTGGGAGCACACTTCTATGTTTCAATTTCAATCACTGTTTTCCAGTTACTGGCTGCCCCCCTCCGTCCGCACCCTCCAGCTCTGGCTCTCGTCTCTTAACCTCTTCCATCATTCTTTCCTCAAATACTTTCTAGGCCAGCCTCCTGCTCCGCCCTTTCATCATCCTTAACTGCCACTCCTTTCAGCACCTCCGAAGATGAGGGTGCCCTGTGCAAGGGGTCTAACAGTCCCCCGCAGACCCCGCGGTACGGGGGTCCCTAGACTGAGCACCCTTGGGCGGTGTCCTGGGTAGTGCCCGCGGGTGTACACAGTGGAGGAGTGCTGTCAGCACAGGGTGCACACACTGATCTGCGGACCCTTGGGAGGGGTCCGTGCTGGTGCCCGGTGGGTGTACACGGGGTGAAGGGGTGCTGTGGGCACAGGGTGCACACACTGGTCTGAGGACCCTTGGATGGGGTCGTGGGTGATGCCCGCAGGTGTACACAGTGTGGAGGGGCGCTGTCAGCACAGGGTGCACACACTGGTCTGAGGACCCTTGGGCGGTGTCCTGGGTGGTGCCCGCGGGTGCACACACTGGGCTGAGGACCCTTGGGAGGGGTCCTGGCTGGTGCACGGTGGGTGTACACACTGGTCTGAGGACCCTTGGGTGGTGCCCGCGGGTGTACACTGGGTGGAGGGGTGCTGTCAGCACAGGGAGCACACACTGGTCTGAGGACCCTTGGGTGGGCTCCTGGGTGGTGCCCGGTGGGTGTACACGGGGTGGAGAGGTGCTTTCAGCACAGGGTGTACACACTGGTCTGAGGACCCTTGGGTGGTGCCCGCGGGTGTACACTGGGTGGAGGGGTGCTGTCAGCACAGGGAGCACACACTGGTCTGAGGACCCTTGCGTGGGGTCCTGGGTGGTGCCTGGCGGGTGTACACAGTGGAGGAGTGCTGTCAGCACAGGGAGCACACACTGGTCTAAGGATCCTTGCGTGGGGTCCTGGGTGGTGCCTTGCGAGCATACACAGTGGAGGAGTGCTGTCAGCACAGGGAGCACACACTGGTCTGAGGATCCTTGGGTGGGGTACAGGGTGGTGCCCGGCGGGTGTACACACTGGTCTGAGGACCCTTGGGTGGTGCCCCCGGGTGTACACGGGGTGGAGGGGTGCTGTGGGCACAGGGTGCACACACTGGTCTGAGGACAGCATCCCCCCATGCAGCCCACCCCGTGTACACCCGCGGGCACCAACCCCCAGGCGGGTGGAGAGGTCACAGGACTAGTTCAGCTCTCTAGAGGTTGCCAAAGGGCCCTGGTTCCGTGGAGCTGCAGCTCCCTGGCGCCAACACAGCACCGGCTCCAAGCAGCCCAACCCTCGACCAGCAGCTCCTGAGAGTTTGTGGCCTCACAGGACTGACTGCCGTCGGAATTCAAAATAACATTCCAGTGCCTGGAGGTGTGCGGGCGGCCGGGCCTGGTGTACGTGCGCTGCGTGCGCCCTGCCCGGCGCGCCCACGCAGGGCGAGGTGGGCAGCAGTGCCACCCCACACCATGGGGGGGCCTGGGAACCATCCTTGTGCCCTTCCCCACACCTGGCGGGGTGAGACCCGTGGGCTACACACGCCTCCGGGTATGTCTGACATCATGGCAGGAGGAAGATCCATGGGTGGATGGAGCGATGGGCTGCAGGAGCCGGACCCCCTGGGCTGCAGGAGCCGGACCCCCGTGGGCTGCAGGAGCCAGACCCCCGTGGGCTGCAGGAGCCAGACCCCCGTGGGCTGCAGGAGCCAGACCCCCGTGGGCTGCAGGAGCCAGACCCCCGTGGGCTGCAGGAGCCAGACCCCCGTGGGCTGCAGGAGCCAGACCCCCGTGGGCTGCAGGAGCCAGACCCCCCCGTGGGCTGCAGGAGCCAGACCCCCGTGGGCTGCAGGAGCCAGACCCCCGTGGGCTGCAGGAGCCAGACCCCCCCGTGGGCTGCAGGAGCCAGACCCCCGTGGGCTGCAGGAGCCAGACCCCCGTGGGCTGCAGGAGCCAGACCCCCCCGTGGGCTGCAGGAGCCAGACCCCCGTGGGCTGCAGGAGCCAGACCCCCGTGGGCTGCAGGAGCCAGACCCCCCCGTGGGCTGCAGGAGCCAGACCCCCGTGGGCTGCAGGAGCCAGACCCCCGTGGGCTGCAGGAGCCAGACCCCCGTGGGCTGCAGGAGCCAGACCCCCGTGGGCTGCAGGAGCCAGACCCCCGTGGGCTGCAGGAGCCAGACCCCCGTGGGCTGCAGGAGCCAGACCCCCCCGGGACTGCAGGAGCCAGACCCCCCCGGGACTGCAGGAGACAGACCCCCCCGGGACTGCAGGAGACAGACCCCCCCCTGGGCTGCAGGAGCCGGACCCCCAGGGCTGCAGGAGCCGGACCCCCAGGGCTGCAGGAGCCGGACCCCCAGGGCTGCACTCACCTGCATACATGTATGTATTCAGTGCAGCAATGACGACATCCGGCGGGAGCGAGACCCTAGAGCTGGACAGAACTGTACGTTTGATTGTATCTGGTGGTATTTAGAAGGGCAACAGGGAGGACAGAGTCCTTAATGGGCGTCCACACTCTACCCAAGGAAAATTCAGTAAGGGCACGTGAAGGCCACGTTGGGAGGCTCAGCGGGCTCTTCGTTTTCAACAGTCACTCAAGACTTCATTCACCGGCTGGCCTGTGCCTCGTGTCACCGGTCACTCACGGGCTTCCTCAATAGCACGCCTCATACTGCAATGGGCTAGCATCTCTGCTGTGCTGTCAGGGCCCAAGGTCCTTTCCAAGACACGTCAGGATGTTGTTCTACACGACAGCCTGAAGGGCCACAGAGCCTCTTCCATCCATGGACCAGGAGGGCCCCTCCACTGGGTGAGCTGCAGGTGAGACAGCACAGCTAGTCTCACCACTGCTATATTCCATATAGGTACCATATGACGCAGGTAACATTGCAACCTTTCGCCTATATTCTTCCCTACATTAAATACATAATGGTTCTTAGGGACTGACCTTTAACCTAGATATGACACTGCATTCAGAACGCTGGGTTTTCCCTAGTTCGAATCTCAAACATTATGCATGAGGTTTCTTGGAAGAACAGCAGGACTGCCTTCTCCTGTATAATATCTCTGTACAAAAGTTCAGGCCCAACGTAATCCTTAGGCCACCGGAGAGACCTGCACTGACTCCGGGTCAACAAGAGGATCACCTTCAAGCTCCTCACCCACGCATACAAGGCCCTCCACAACACCGGCCCAACATACCTCAACAGATGACTCCGCTTCTACACCCCCACCCGCCAGCTCCGCTCCGCCAGCCTCGCCCTCGCCGATGTCCCCCGCATCCAACGAACAACCTCCGGCGACAGATCCTTCTCCAACCTCGCCGCCAAGACCTGGAACACCCTCCCTTCCCACATACGGCAGACCCAAGACCTACTCGCCTTCAGAAGACTCCTCAAGACCTGGCTCTTCGAGCAGTAGCAGCACGAACAATGTCGACTCGACACACAAGGAAAATGGAGGGACAGAATTATAGCAACTGACTGACTGCTTCCACACGAGGGACCACCAAATGCATATACCTCATGAGGGGACGTGGCTTGGACGCCGATCGGGATGGCAGGGTGAGCTTGCAGCTCCGCGCGGAATCCCGCTAATTCTCCTGTCTTTGGCACCCTGGGTGAACCGAGGTCGACGCTCCTGCCCTCTGAAGGGTGAGGGGACAGCCGGGCACAGACGGAAAGTTGCTGGGGGACTGCTGGCCCCGAGGAGACCGAGTTGGGCGACGGCCGAGGTGTTGCCGAGAGTGAGAAGAAAATGGCGCCGATGAGGACGGGCAGCCCCGGACACCAACTTTGAGCCGAGTTGTCGCCGGCTGGCGGGTGGCCCTGCAGCCGATAGATCGAGACATTGGGGACAGAGGCGCCAGCTCCTGAGGTCGGGGAACAGTGAATCGCCCGCCCGGGCATTGTGGTCCCTCGCTGGCCGCCATCTCTGTCTCCTTCTTCCCCCCTCAGGCTTCCGAGGGGACCGGCGGAACAGTGCCCGCCACGCTGGCCATTGGTCCTGAGGGCATCGGTGGCGGCGCTTGACCCTGCTCAGTGTCAGGTAGTTCGCGCCGGACTACGAGCGCAGAAGCTGGTCGGCTTGCTGGCCTGTGACGCAGTATCCTGAAATGGCGGCGGCCGGAGGGCTGGTGGCCGAGGAGCGCGCTGAGGGGGACCTGGCGGCATCGTCCCGGATGGGCGAGACTCCCCCGCCGGAGTTGGATCAGGAGCAGCGGCTGCACCGACGTCTAGACGCCATACTCGACGCGATCACCTCGACCAAGGGGGCGCTGCACCAGGACATTGCACAAGTGGCCACGGGACTGGGGCTACTGCGAGCTGACCATGCGAAGCTGGCAGATAGGGTCAAGGACCATGATCAGTTGCTGTTGGACCTGAAGCCGTCGGTGGTGACCGCAGAACACAGGATCACGGACATATTAGCCCGGTTGGACTCGCTGGAACGACGGGCGGAGGATGCAGAAGGCCGCAACAGGCGAAACAACGTGCGGGTCGTAGGCCTGCCGGAACGAATTGAGGGGGAGGATGCGGTGGCCTACATGGAGAACTGGTTTCGCACAGAGGTGGCACCGGAGGGGCTTACTCCTTTCTTTACTCTGGAGCGAGCCCACAGGGTGCCTGCTCGCCCACCAGGGCTTGGCCGCCCCCCCGACCGATGGTGGTGCAGCTCCTCCATTATAAGGACCGGGATCTCCTCATCCAGAGGGCTAGGATGTCGGGCCCGTATGAGGTGGAAAACAGCAAGGTCACGATCTTCCCGGACTACACTCAGGCGGTCCAGAAGAACAGGGCATCGTTCCTAGCGGTGAAGAAGGAGCTCCGGGAGGAAGGCATCCAATATTCCTTGCTCTACCCGGCCAAGCTGCGGATCATACTTGACGAAACTACGCACTTTTTCCAGACCCCAGACGAAGTTTGGCAATGGCTGGAGTCGTATAGAGCGGGGACGGACAGGTCACATAAAAGTAGGCGAGATCAGCCTAAGCAGCCCCGGATCAGACAGTCGCAGCGCATTAGGTCCCGCAACAGGCGCCAGCGGGAGAAACGGGAGGCTCAAATGGCTGCGGAAAAGAGAGATGCGCTCGCAGCGACGGCGGCCATCACGGGGTCGCAACAGAACAGTGACCGGGTGGAAACGGACTCGGGCGGAGAAGGCAGCAGAACGGGAGAAGACCTCTCAGAGGCGGAAAGCTCGAAGGGGCCGGTGGTGACCCCCCAGACTTCTGATGGAATATTTTGCGGTTGAGACTGTGTTGGGACTTGCTCGAGACCTAATGGTAGGGCGGTATCCTGTTGGTGATGAGTGGGTTGCCGGGGGGGGGCTGAGCGCGCAGTAGGGGATGAGGGCGCGGGGTGCGGGCTCCGCTAGCTGGGGTCGGCGATAACTCACCCCCCTTGGGCCCTTAAGGCCTGCTGTGGTGGAGACCACAGGGTAGGAATATGGGTAGTTGGTTCGAGGTTTGGATTGGGGCTGACATTGGGTTTGTAGGCTCTGTCCTGGGGAGTGGGGTGTTTTTTTGTTCAGGGTGTGTTCTGGGGGGGCAACTGCTTTGGAAGGGATGTGAACTTTTGTTATTTGGATCGGACTGCTCGATGTTGGTATGGGGACATTACCTAACCTGAAATGCCTGACGTGGAATGTCCGGGGGCTGCGAACTATGGTTAAACGCCACAAAGTACACGCATACCTGGTGCGAAGAGGGGTACAGATTGCTATGCTGCAAGAAACCCACCTGACTAAAAAAGAGTGCGCTGCGTTGCAAAAAAGATGGCGGGGCCAGGTGTTCGGCACCACTTACTCAGCATATGCCAGGGGGGTGCTGATTTGGGTGAGAGTGGGGATACCGTTCCAGGTGCTGAATCAAGTGGTGGACCCTGATGGTAGGTTTGTAGCAGTGGAGGGGAGATTGTATGGAAGGGATGTGGTTCTCTGCTGTGTGTATGCGCCAAATGCCGATCAGGCTCAATATTTTGATGGCCTCTCTGGGTCCTTGGCTTCTTTCCTGGCGGGCCCGGTAGTGTTAGGGGGGGACTTCAACTTGATTACGGATGTGGCTCTGGATAGGTCCCATCCCCCCCTAGTAGACTCCCCGGTGCGCAAGTTGGCCATGCACAGGAAGGATTGGCAGGACAGTTGGGGGTTGCTGGATGTATGGCGGGAGCAGCACAGAGACACCAGGGATTATTCCTTTTACTCTGCTCTCCACGCGCTGCATGTGAGGATAGACTCGGTGCTCTGTAGTGGGTCCCTAGCCCCATTGATCTCTCATACGGAGTACTTGGCCAGAACCATTTCAGATCATAACCCCCTATTGGTACACATTCAGTGGCAGCGGGAGCGCTCGGCGGCTTCGGCCGGAGACGCTAGAGGACTCAGTATTCCATGACGCTGTCCAGCAGGGTATCGTCCGTTACTTTGATGAGAATGAGGGCACGGCCACGAGTCGGTCCACTGAATGGGATGCAATGAAAGTGGTGGTGAGAGGGGTGTGTCTGGGTAGGTTTTCGAATGCTCGTACGACTGTGTTGAATGCACTTATGAAAGCGGAAGAGACTTTGAGAGATGTGGAGCGCCGCAGGCCGGCCAGCCCGGACTTACAGACCCAGCTGTTGGAAGCGAAGGAAGTGGTCGCCACCGAGACGGAACGGTTGAGGTGTTACGACTACAGGCAGTACACCATTAGAGCGCATGCAGAACGGGACAAGGTGGGCACACTCTTGGCCAGACTTGCTAACCCGGAACTTAGGGGTTGCCCGATCCTTAGCATTAGCAACGCACAGGGGGAGATGGTGTATTCCCAGGCAGCGGTGTTGGAGTGCTTTCGGGTGTATTATCAGGAATTGTATCAGAGTCAGTTGGGAGTGGAGGTCCAGGACATAGCGGAGTACCTAGGGGCGAGGCAGCTTCCGGTCCTAGATGGAGAGGACGCGAAGGGGTTGGGTGGCCCGATCACGCTCACTGAAATACGGGTGGCTATTAAACATATGGCTCGTAATAAAACGCCCGGGGTAGACGGGTTACCAATAGAATTTTATCAGCAGTATGTCGATAGTTTGGCCCCCAGGCTCCTGGTGGTGTACACGGAAGCTTTTGAGACAGGAAGCTTGCCTGGGTCCATGCGTGAGGCCTTGATTGTCCCGCTCCTGAAGTCTGGTAGGGATGCAACGGACGTGAGGTCCTATCGCCCGCTGTCCATGTTGACGGTGGATTACAAGATCCTGAGCCGGATATTGGCCACCAGACTGGCCCCACACATGACGGGCCTGGTGCACAGGGATCAGGCTGGGTTTATCCCCACGAGGAGCACGGCGCTGAATATTCGCCGCCTGGTGGGGATAATGGACGCCATCTTGGATGGGGACGGGGCTCAAGCGGTCCTGTCCGTTGACATCGAGAAGGCCTTTGACAGCTTGGAATGGACCTTCCTAGATGGAGTGCTGGAGAGGTTTGGCATGGGTGAGGGGTTCCGCCGGTGGACGAAGGTCTTATATGCGACGGCGCGGGTGCGTTTGGGTGGACTGGTGTCTGCGGCATACCCGGTGGGTAGGGGCACGAGACAGGGGTGCTCCCTTTCCCCCTTACTGTTTGCTTTGGCGATGGAACCCTTGGCGGTCCATGCGAGGTCGGGTGACAAATATGCGGGAATAACCAGCGGCGGGCAGCAACATCACATATCGCTGTATGCGGACGACCTACTTCTGTATCTCGATGATACGGCGCGGGCCCTGGAAGGAGCGATGGACCTGTTGTCGGAGTTTGGCCGGCTGTCGGGACTTAAGGTCAACTGGGCGAAGACCTGTGTGTTCCCGCTGAGAGCGGAGTCGCCCAGCCCTGTTCGTGACTTGGGGGTGCTCTGGGAGCCATCTTGCTTCACTTATCTGGGAGTCCGCATCTACCACGCGGCCGCGGACCTATTGGAGGGCAACATCGGTCGGTGCGTTCGGGCGCTGAGGGGCAGCATGGCCTTCTGGTCGACCCTCCCGCTGACGGTTCTGGGTAGGATAGCTCTTTTAAAAATGGTGGCGCTGCCCCGCTTCCTGTATTACTTCCGGACGTTGCCTATCTGGATTCCTCAGGGGATCTTTAGAGACCTGAGGACGATGATTATTGGGTTCCTATGGGGGCATGGCCGCCGTAGAGTGGCGCTGAGCACGCTGCTTCGCCCCAAGGTCGAGGGGGGCATGGCTGTACCCGACTTTGAGCTATATTATTTAGCGGCGCAATTGCAGGTCCTCACGCAGAACGTGGCCAGGGTGTTTAGGGGGCCGGAGGCGGATCGAGAGCAGGGGATACAACGTCATGTGTTGTCCTACATCGTTCTGCAGCAGAGACTTGAGTTGCGGGGCCTCACTATGGAGGAACGGACACTCAGGCTGTGCTGGCAGAGGAGCCTTAGGAGAGCGAAGGCGACAAGGCCTTATGCGCCGGAGATCCCGATCGGTATGCTGACGGCCTCGCCGCACGGGGGTGACTGGTCCCCATTGCTGGATTGGGAGGAGGCGGGCCTGCAGGTGGTAGGAGACCTGTACATCGATGGGGCCCTGGTACCCTTTGAGGTGCTTCGGGAACAGTTTGGGCTGCCTGATGGGGGGTTTCTCCTACACGCGGCGGTGGTGGCGGCTATACAGAAGCACTGGAAAGGGGGGCTCATGGAACCGACCACGACTATGGCGTGCCAGTATGTGGTGATGGCAGCGGGCACGTTCAAGGCTGTGACATGCCTCCATAATAGGATGCTGAACGAGGGACTGGAACCGCTCCAGGGGCTCAAGGCTAAATGGGAGGAGAGTGTGGGCAGACCCATTCCAGACACGGCGTGGAGTCACATCTTGCGGCGCACGTGGAAGGGCACGAGAAATGCGCGCTTCCAGCAAGTGCATTTCTATGTGCTCCATAGGGCCTACCTGACCCCCGAAAAAATACGGCGGTATTTCCAGGTACAGGACGCTCGGTGCCCGCGGTGTTCGTCTCTAGGAGCGGACATGGATCATTTGCTCTGGGGGTGCTCGCATTTGGAGGCCTACTGGGCGGAGGTGGGGGACCTCTTAAACGAGGTGACCGACAGGGAGGTGGAATTTAATATGGCGGCGTACTTGCTGCTTTGGTTCCCGCACACCAAACACACCAAGGTGACGAGCAAATTTATTGATCTAGGTCTGATACTGGCGCAAAGAGAAATAACATGGCATTGGAAGTCCAGGGGCGGGCCGTCACTGCGGAGATGGAAGAACGAATTGCTGCGGTGGTCTGATTGGGAGAGTGTGCTCCGGATGAAGCAGGCTGTCAAGCTTGGTAATGAGAAGGCTTTGGATGCAGCGCGTGCGTGGGAGTTGGTGGTGCAGGCTTTGCGTGATTCTTTGGTGGAGGATGAGGATTGAGGGAATAGGACCAGCGGACACTGCGGGGCAAACGAACACAGAGTTGTCATTGACACTGTAGTGGATCCATCCAACACATCAGCACGAAGCACACACCATTAGCAGTTGCCGGGGTGGGGACATAGGGGGGTTGTTCAGTGGGAGTTTGGGGTGGGTCGGCAGCCGGGAAGCTGGTTGTCTGCAAGGGCGACTTCGAGTTAAGTGGGTCAGTTAGGCACCGCGCGGAGCTAGAAATGGTGGGGAGGAGCGGCCAGGTATGATAGGCTCCACAGCGCTCGGGGTGGGCCCTGGAACGGACAGTAGCATTGATCACGCAAGCGGAATGGCTGACGAAGGTATTGTTGAGGGTGGGGGGGTAAAATGCGGATACGTAAAACGATCTTTCGACCATGGTCCCTATGGGACGCTCACCGTGATGTTTTCCTACCAAGTAGAGTATTATGCCGCCCGGCCTCCGGGATGCGGGCTAAATGGCTGTGTATGATATACGCTTTACTGTTGATCGGGGGGGATGTCACGAGTAGACTGGTTGACTACTTGTATTCTGTGGTTTCTAACTCTGCAATAAAAACAAATTAAAAAAAAAAAAATGCATATACCTCATGATGGATGCCCCTGCACCTGAGAGACCCTCAGAGCACGTCCAGCTAGTTCAGGAATGGCAGATTAAGAAGAAGGCCACAGTGAATCTCCCAGAAGGGAGCACAATGAACCAGCATCAGAGCAGACACCGGCATGTGTGGGAGCACAGGGCAGGCAGCAGATCAGACATCAGCTTGTGTGGGAACAGAGTGCCAGCCCAGGAGCAGACACCAGAATGAGTGGGAGCACAGGGCCAGAACCAGAGCAGACACCGGCATGCGCGGGAGCACAGGACCAGCACCAGAGCAGACACCGGCATGTGTGGGAGCACAGGGGATCGGCACCAGAGCAGACACTGGCATGCGCGGAAGCACAGGGCCAGCACCAGAGCAGACACCGGCATGTGTGGGAGCACAGGGCCAGCACCAGAGCAGACACCGGCATGGGTGGGAGCACAGGGGATCGGCACCAGAGCAGACACTGGCATGTGTGGGAGCACAGGGCCAGCACCAGAGCAGACACCGGCATGCGCGGAGCACAGGGCCAGCACCAGAGCAGACACCGGCATGTGTGGGAGCACAGGGCCAGCACCAGAGCAGACACCGACATGGGTGGGAGCACAGGGGGATCGGCACCAGAGCAGACACTGGCATGTGTGGGAGCACAGGGCCAGCACCAGAGCAGACACCGGCATGGGTGGGAGCACAGGGGATCGGCACCAGAGCAGACACTGGCATGTGTGGGAGCACAGGGCCAGCACCAGAGCAGACACCGGCATGGGTGGGAGCAGAGGGCCAGAACCAGAGCAGACACCGGCATGCGCGGAGCACAGGGCCAGAACCAGAGCAGACACCGGCATGGGTGGGAGCACAGGGCCAGTACCAGAGCAGACACTGGCATGGGTGGGAGCACAGGGCCAGAACCAGAGCAGACACTGGCATGGGTGGGAGCACAGGGGATCGGCACCAGAGCAGACACTGGCATGCGTGGGAGCACAGGGCCAGCACCAGAGCAGACACCGGCGTATGTGTATGTGGGCACAGACATGACAACACCAAAGTGGGACAGAGGAAAGAATCCCACTATCCTCCTGCCCCACCCCTGATGTTATGTCTGGAGAGAGGGCAGGGCCACTGCAGTCAGTACTTCCGAGAAGTACATCCTCGAGGCGTGTGAGGAATGCTCACACCGGCTGGGAACAAGCTGTCCCCTAACCTGGCCTGCCTGAAGTCCCCGTCCGTGGACTGGAAACACGCCCAGAGCCAGCCATGCCACCGATGAGACCTGAGCAGGCACCCCGTCCCGGACCAGTGTCCCCACTCCCCTCAGGCCCAAGGGCTCTCCCTCTGACCATCCCGTACCCTCCTTAGCAAGAGCAGGGAGGGCCCTGCTGGCATGCACCACTGCAGGATCCAGAAACACCCCCTGCTCCTCCTGAACCCCAAGGCCTCCAAGAACACCTAGACAAAGTCCCAGGACAGCAGAGGCGCTCCAGGTACAGAAATGAAACCCTCCAACAGACCAGAACCCTTCAAACAGCTGCTCATGGTCATGTTACATGGTTCACTGCCCTCAAAGCGTGACCAGGTCACACGAGAAGCACACAGCAGATTGGCATAGCCATCCTGGCACTCACTCCTAGCAAGCCACAGAAGGGCGCGGGGCACCAGTGGGCATGTAAAACTCACCAGAGGAAGACGAAGCCTCAGCAAAAGCAAGACCAGCAAGTATTGTTTCTGAAAGACTTAATTCCTCTACTGCAGCTTTCAAAACAGAAGTAAAATCGATTCTCATGACTAAATTCACCTGATCATGGACTAAAGAAATTGAGACCAAACGTACCCTCGCTACTGATCCTTACTATGACAATGGACCATCCAGGCATCCTAGACAATATATCTACCCTTTGTCTGTCTCACCGGAATAGTTTTGTGATGTACCTTACTACTTTGTTTTTACAAGATGTTATGTATACGCGCTTTGACTTGCATTTAACTGATGTGTAAAGAACTTTACTTTGCTTACTAGACACTCACCTTGTAAAGCGCTCTGATATCCGCAAGGGTCTTGTTCGCGCTGTATAAAACTTTCAAAATAAATTTTAAAAAAGTTAAAAAAATAAAGACAAATGGTCTTTAAGTGGGAGTGGTCATTTTTCACAGTACTAGAAAATGTGTTTTGAGGGACACAATGAGGACAGTGTCCCATCCACCTTGGCTCCAGCGCATCACAACATACCTAGCAGGGCAGCGTTGTGGGACCTAGGGAGGACAGTGTTCCATCCACCTTGGCTCCAGCGCATCACAACATAACTAGCAGGGCAGCGTGTGGGACCTAGGGAGGACAGCGTTCCCTCCACCCAGGCTCCAGCGCATCATAATGTAACTAGCAGGGCAGTGTTGAGGGACCAAGGGAGGACAGTGTTTCCTCCACCCAGGCCCCAGCGCATCATTACATAACTTGCAGGGCAGTGTTGAGGGACCTAGGGAGGACAGCGTTTCCTCCACCCAGGCCCCAGCGCATCATTACATAACTAGCGGAGCAGCGTTGAGGGCCCGAGGGAGGACAGCGTTTCCTCCACCCAGGCCCCAGCGCATCATTACATAACTAGCAGGGCAGTGTTGAGGGCCAGAGGGAGGACAGCGTTCCCTCCACCCTTGTTCAAGCGCATCATAACGTAACTAGCAGGGCAGCATTGAGGGCCCGAGGGAGAACAGCGTTCCCTCCACCCAGGATCCAGCGCATCATAACACATCTAGCAGGGCAGGGTTGAGGGACCTAAGGAGGACAGCAATCCCTCCACCCAGGATCCAGCGCATCATAACATACCTAGCAGGGCAGCGTGGAGGTACCTAAGGAGGACAACAATCCCTCCAACCAGGCTCCAGCGCATCATAACACACCTAGCAGGGCAGGGTTGAGGGACCCAAGGAGGACAGCATTCCCTCCACCCAGGCTCCAGCGCATCATTACATAATTTGCAGGGCAGTGTTGAGGGACCTAGGGAGGACAGAGTTTCCTCCACCAAGGCCCCAGCGCATCATTACATAACTAGCGGAGCAGCCTTGAGGGCCCGAGGGAGGACAGCGTTTTCTCCACCCAGGCCCCAGCGAATCATAACATACCTAGCAGGGCGGCGTTAAGGGACAGAGGGAGGACAGCGTTCAATCCACCCTGGCTCCAGAGCATCATAACATAACTAGCAGGGCAGCGTTGAAGGCCCGGGAAAGGACAGCTGTTGGACAGGCCTCGTGGCAGGCCCGGCCCCTCCCCGCATGGCGGGTCGCGGACTACTGCTACCCCTGTTCCCCGGACAAGAACCACACCTGCAGCCCGCCGGGTCAAGTCCCAGCTCTTCCCCGACGGAACCCCGGCTCATAACCATAGCATTCTCGGCTGGCCCGGGTCCCTTCCCGAACCACCGTCCCCGGCCCAGCCGCCATCTTGGACCCGCCACGACCAGGCCTCGTGGCCGCGGATCGACCTCAGCCTCAGGCCCAGCCAAGCCCCGACATCGAGGCACCACCATCCACCCAGGGGGTAAAGAGACCACTGGCGAGTCAATGGAAGAAGGAGTGTCGATGGCTCCCTTCCGCCAGGTTTCGATCGCCCCCAGCCTCCCTGGGCGCTGGCTCCACCCCCCTGCTGGGTGTCTGGACTCCCTCATCCCGGACCCCCCGACCTCCAAGTGCGAGGGTCCGGACATCAAAGGGCGCCAGACCTATAACTGGGGCAGCTCCAGAGCAGGAAGCCAGTTGTATCCTGGAGTCTAGAGACACCGAGACAAACTCATCCTTGGAGGCCTGCTGGCGATGCCGCGGCTCCTCTTCGTGAACTATCTTTGAAGGCCTGCTGGCGCTGCCGCGGCTCATCCTCTTCGTGAACTATCTTTGAAGGCCTGCTGGTGCTGCCGCGGCTCATCCTCTTCGTGAACCATCTTTGAAGGCCTGCTGGCGCTGCCGCGGCTCATCCTCTTCGTGAACCATCTTTGAAGGCCTGCTGGCGCTGCCGTGGCTCATCCTCGTGAACCATCTTTGTAGGCCTGCTGCCGCGGCTCATCCTCGTGAACCATCTTTGAAGGCCTGCTGGCGCTGCCGCGGCCCCTCCTTGCGAACCCTCCGGCTCGAGGATTGAGAGCTATACACCAGCCATCCCTGTACCGGACCGGTACTGAGACTGTCCCGCTACCCCCTTTCCCAAGAGACTAGAATTTAAGGGATCATCGTATCCTGGTCCTGCTGTATCGTCAAGTTAACCTGCCTAAGAATATCGATAGAAGTGTACAGAACCTACCTTTGTGTGGCGTCCATCTGTGGGGGGGGGGGTAGTTGCTCATCTGTACGATTGAAGGAGAGGGCCCTCACCAGGAGGCCTCTCCCCCTTGCTCATCCGACCCTCCGGGTTCCCGTCTAACAACAGCGTTCCCTCCGCCCTGGCTCCAGCGCATCATAACAACTAGCGAAGCAGGGTTGAGGGACCTAAGGAGGACAGCGTTCCCTCCAACCAGGCTCCAGCGCATCATTACATAACTTGCAGGGCAGGGTTGAGGGACCTAGGGAGGACAGTGTTTCCTCCACCCAGGCCCCAGCGCATCATTACATAACTAGCGGAGCAGCGTTGAGGGACCGAGGAGGGCAGCGTTCCCTTCATCCAGGCTCCAGCGCATCAGTACATAAGCGGAGCAGCTCTGGATATGAAATGAGTTCTGCTGTGCCTCAGTTTCACAGGAGCTCTGGACCTGAAAGCATATGTGTAGTACCCGATAGAGAAACCAAACTAGGGTTGGTCATAGGCTATGTACTTTATCGATACCAGGCAGGAATCTCACAAGGAATTTCCCTCTGTGGTTTTGCAAAGTCAGCAAAAGGCCAGCCAACCTACCCTCTTCTGCTGAGATCTCCAGATCCTGGCAGAAGAGGGTAGGTCGGCCGGCCGGCTGAGGACTTTGCAAAACCACACAAGGAAATTCCTTGTGAGATACCTGCCGGGTATCGATGAAGTAGATAGTATATGACCAACTCTAGTTGGGTTTCTCTATCAGGTACTACACATAGCATGTGTTAGGTTGGTCTAAAATGGTAGATCACATCATACAACCACCCACGTGTAGATAGATTTGATTTTAGTAGGTCTTGACGAATCGCCCCCAGATCGTTTAACTACCAGGCGATAAACATGTTGACCGCACAATAGAGCGCCCTACCTGAGACATAACCTCATACATGCACCTTTGTTTCTTTTAATCAGGGTGGGAGACCCACTGATTAAAATAGTCTTCGCTGGTACTCCCTTACCGGTTTTAAAATTTCTTTCAGGTTATACACCTCCAAACTTTCATCTACATTGACTAGGCCCCTCGCACCCACGACACCAAACGGAATTTGGAATAAAAGATCTCCGCCAAAGAGCCCCTCCTAAGGAGCCCATAAAGTATTGCAGCGCCTACCTGACGAGGAGCAGCCCTTTGATGAAGCATGACACCCAGCCAGGTGTCTGAAGGCCCTATATTCCAAGCGGAGGAATCCTCATCTTCCTACACTTCTTGACCACATCAAACCAGTTTCCCTTGTCTTGTATTAGGAACAGCATACCTTTTGCATCTTCATTATTGTTAGGGCATGTATGCTGGACCTGTCTAAAAAGCTCAGTCCCTCCTTTGTGATTGGTCATCTTCCAGCAGCCTTCATGGATATGAGGGGAGAGCGAAGACTGCAGCAGAGAGAGACGGGGTAATGTGTTTTACACGCCGCCGGATGAAGTCAGAAACCAGAATTGGCGCGGAGCTCTTAACATGTCCACGGATAGCTTCTCATCTCTCCCTCCTCATACATTATTTACAAACAACCATAACCACACTTCCTCTCGCATCTAAAAACGTCGAGCCCATTAGAGCTGGGGGTGCTGGAGTGGTGCAGGGCGATCAATACCTCGCTGTCAGTCGCATCGGATACTGTGCAGTCCACAGGCAGTGCGGAAAGACCATCCTGCCAATGGAAGGAGCCGGACCCATTGATTTTCAAACTCAATGAATCTTGCAGAAAAGGTGTGGAGCTCATCTTCCAGCAGGGGTCCCGAACAGGGGTTCCCGCACCCCAAATGAGTGCAAGATGGCATTTCAGGGAGTGCAACGAAGAGGGAAAGTATGAACTGTATGCATAATAGGAATCCAAAGAGACTTTTACGGAGGTGCGAACATTAATAAAACATTTCCTAGGGGTGGGAGGCATCCAAAAGGATAGGAACCTCTGTCTTACATGAAGCACAGGTTTAAGTGGTATAAAAGGTGGCATTGATGTCCATCTTCAATGGAGACACTTGGGTATACAGACTTCTCTAGGCCCACAAAAGAACGAGCAGAAGTACTTAAAACCACGCAGTACCAGTGAATTTATGAAACCGCCTTGCAAGATACTAGACCGGGGAATAGGACAACTACTCGCACCCAAAAATTATTCCCCAGAGAGCATGGACAAGGACCGTCACTGCTGTGCTCCTTTCGAGAGAGACAGAGCGGGGACAAGGACCGTCACTGCTGAGTTCCTTCATGACTCTGGAGAGACAGAGAGCGGGGACAAGGACCATCACTGCTGTGCACGTTCATGACTCGGGAGAGACAGAGTGGGGACAGGACCATCACTGCTGTGCTCCTTCAGGACTCTGGAGAGACAGAGAGCGGTGACAAGGACCGTCATTGCTGTGCTCCTTCATGACTCGGCAGAGACAGAGAGCGGGGACAAAGGACCATCACTGCTGTGCTCCTTCATGACTCGGGAGAGACAGAGCGGGGACAAGGACCGTCACTGCTTTGTTCCTTCATGACTCGGGAGAGACAGACCCTGGACAAGGACCGTCACTGCTATGTTTCTTCATGACTCTGGAGAGACAGAGTGGGGACAGGACCATCACTGCTGTGCTCCTTCATGACTCGGGAGAGACAGAGCGGGGACAAGGACAGTCACTGCTGTGCTCGTTCATGACTAGGGAGAGACAGAGAGCGGGGACAAGGACCGTCACTGCTGAGCTCCTTCATGACTCGGGAGAGAGAGAGCGGAGACAAAGACCGTCACTGCCGTGCTCCTGCATGACTCAGGGAGTGGGGACAGGAACATCACTGCTGTGCTCCTGCATGACTAGGGACAGAGCAGGGACAAGGATCGTCAGTGCTGTGCTCCTTCATGACGCGAGAGAGACAGAGAGCAGGTACAAGGACCGTCACTGCTGTGCTCCTTCATGACTCGGGAGAGAGAGCAGGGACAAGGGCCGTCACTGCTAAGCTCCTTCTTGACTCGGGGAGAGAGAACGGGGACGAGACCATCACAGCTGTGCTACTTCTTGACCCGGGGAGAGACCGAGAGCGGGGACAAGGACCGCGAGTGCTGTGCTCCTTCATGACTCGCAGAGAGACAGACGGGAAAGGACCGTCACTGCTGTGCTCCTTCATGACTCGGGAGAGACAGACCCTGGACAAGGACCGTCACTGCTGTGTTCCTTCATGACTTAGGAGAGACAGAGTGGAGACAGGACCATAACTGCTGTGCTCCTTCATGACTTTGGAGAGACAGAGTGGGGAAAAGGACTGTCACTGCTGTGCTCCTTCATGACTCAGGAGAGATAGAGTGGGGACAAGGACCGTCGCTGCTGTGCTCCTTCATTACTCGAGAGAGAGAGAGAGAGAGAGAGAGAGAGAGAGCGGGGACAACGACCGTCACTGCTGTGCTCCTTCATGACCCAGGAGAGACAGAGAGTGGGGACAAAGACCGTCGCTGCTGTGCTCCTTCATGACGAGACAGAGCGGGGACAAGAACCGTCACTGCTGTGCTCCTTCATGACTCGGGAGAGACAGAGAGCGGGGACAAGGACCGTCACTGCTGTGTTCCTTCATGACTTAGGAGAGACAGAGTGGAGACAGGACCATAACTGCTGTGCTCCTTCATGACTTGGGAGAGACAGAGTGGGGAAAAGGACTGTCACTGCTGTGCTCCTTCATGACTCAGGAGAGATAGAGTGGGGACAAGGACCGTCGCTGCTGTGCTCCTTCATTACTCGAGAGAGAGAGAGAGAGAGAGAGAGAGAGAGAGAGAGAGAGCGGGGACAACGACCGTCACTGCTGTGCTCCTTCATGACCCAGGAGAGACAGAGAGTGGGGACAAAGACCGTCGCTGCTGTGCTCCTTCATGACGAGACAGAGCGGGGACAAGGACCGTCACTGCTGTGCTCCTTCATGACTCGGGAGAGACAGAGAGCGGGGACAAGGACCGTCACTGCTGTGTTCCTTCAGGACTCTGGAGAGACAGAGAGCGGTGACAAGGACCGTCATTGCTGTGCTCCTTCATGACTCGGCAGAGACAGAGAGCGGGGACAAAGGACCATCACTGCTGTGCTCCTTCATGACTCGGGAGAGACAGAGCGGGGACAAGGACCGTCACTGCTTTGTTCCTTCATGACTCGGGAGAGACAGACCCTGGACAAGGACCGTCACTGCTATGTTTCTTCATGACTCTGGAGAGACAGAGTGGGGACAGGACCATCACTGCTGTGCTCCTTCATGACTCGGGAGAGACAGAGCGGGGACAAGGACAGTCACTGCTGTGCTCCTTCATGACCCAGGAGAGACAGAGAGTGGGGACAAAGACCGTCGCTGCTGTGCTCCTTCATGACGAGACAGAGCGGGGACAAGGACCGTCACTGCTGTGCTCCTTCATGACTCGGGAGAGACAGAGAGCGGGGACAAGGACCGTCACTGCTGTGTTCCTTCATGACTCGGGAGGGACAGAGAGCGGGGACAAGGAACGTCACTGCTGTGTTCATTCATGACTCGAGAGAGGCAGAGAGCGGGGACAAGGACCATCACTGCTGTGTTCGTTCCTGACTCAGGAGAGACAGAGCGGGGACAAGGACCGTCACTGCTGTGCTCCTTAATGACTCAGGAGAGACAGAGCAGGGACAAGGACCGTCACTGCTGTGCTCCTTCATGACTTAGGAGAGACAGAGTGGGGACAGGACCGTCACTGCTGTGCTCCTTCATGATTTGAGAGAGACAGAGCGGGGACAAGGACCGTCACTGCTGTGTTCCTTCATGACTCGAGAGAGGCAGAGAGCTGGGACAAGGACTGTCACTGCTGAGCTCCTTCATGACTCGAGACAGAGCGGGGACAAGGACCGTCACTGCTGTATTCCTTCATGACTCGAGAGAGGCAGAGAGCTGGGACAAGGACCGTCACTGCTGTGCTCCTTCATGACTTAGGAGAGACAGAGTGGGGACAGGACCATCACTGCTGTGCTCCTTAATGACTCAGGACAGAGAGTGGGGACAGGACCGTCACTGCTGTGCTCCTTCATGATTTGAGAGAGACAGAGCGGGGACAAGGACCGTCACTGCTGTGTTCCTTCATGACTCGAGAGAGGCAGAGAGCTGGGACAAGGACTGTCACTGCTGAGCTCCTTCATGACTCGGGAGAGAGAGAGAGGGGACAAGGACTGGCACTGCTGTGCTCCTTCATGACTCGAGAGAGACAGAGCGGGGACAAGGACCGTCGCTGCTGTGCTACTTCATGACTCGGGAGAGACAGAGTGGGGACAAGGACCGTCGCTCAGGAGAGAGAGCAGGGACAAGGACTGGCACTGCAGTGCTCCTTCATGACTCGGGAAAGAGAGTGGGGACAAGGACCGTCACTGCTGAGCTCCTTCATGACTCGGGAGAGAGAGTGGGGACAAGGACTGGCACTGCTGTGCTCGTTCATGACTCGGGATAGACAGAGCGGGGACAAGGACCGTCACTGCTGTGCTCCTTCAAGACTCAGGAGAGACAGAGAGTGGGGACAGGACCATCACTGCTGTGCTCCTTCATGACCCGGGAGAGACAGAGCAGGGACAAGGACCCTCACTGCTGTGCTCGTTCATGACTCGAGAGAGACAGAGCGGGGACAAGGACCGTCACTGCTGTGATCCATCATGACTCAGGAGAGACAGAGCAGGGACAAGGACCGTCTTTGCTGTGTTCCTTCATAACTCGAGAGAAACAGAGCGGGGACAAGGACCTTCACTGTTGTGCTCCTTCATGACTCGAGAGAGACAGAGCGGGGGCAAAGACAGTCACTGCTGTGCTCCTCACTCCTTCATGATTCCTGTGTTCGGAGGAATATCCTTTCGCTGGGAGCGGAAATCCTCCACACGCATGAACTGGAGGGACAGATGTTGGCAGAAGGCAATGTTACTCTTCTGGGACTGGCATTCCCACGCTACCAATGGAGAAGGGCAGCACCTGAAATATTACTACTCTCATCCACTAACACAAGGTTTTTACCTTTGAGGTAGACATTCTCACACTACAAAACACAAGGGTTTCTGCTAGGAGGCTGTGGTACTCCCACGCTAACAAACCACAGGGGTCTCACCTAGGAGGCTGTGGTTATCCCTCGCTAACAAACCACAGGGGTCTCACCTAGGAGGCTGGGGTACTCCCACGCTGACAAACCACAGGGGTCTCACCTAGGAGGCTGTGGTTATCCCACGCTGACAAACCACCATTCCTTTTATACTACCATGAACACCGTTCACCCCTAGAGAGGAAGAGCTGGGCAAAGCTCGCTCCTTACAGATATCACGGGCAGAGCTCACTCCTTACAGATATCAAGTACAGAGCCCGCTCCTTACAGATATCAAAGGCAGAGCTGGCTCCTTACAGATATCAAAGGCAGAGCTGGCTCCTTACAGATATCAAAGGCAGAGCTCGCTCCTTACAGATATCAAAGGCAGATGTCACTCCTTACAGATATCACGAGCAGATGTCGCTCCTTACAGATATCACGGGCAGAGCTTGCTCCTTACAGATATCATGGGCAGAGCTCGCTCCTTACAGATATCAAGGGCAGAGCTCGCTCCTTACAGATATCACGGGCAGAGCTTGCTCCTCACAGCTATCACGGGCAGAGCTCGCTCCTTACAGATATCATGGGCAGAGCTCGCTCCTTACAGATATCATGGGCAGAGCTCGCTCCTTACAGATATCACGGGCAGAGCTCGCTCCTTACAGATATCATGGGCAGAGCTGGCTCCTTACAGATATCAAAGGCAGAGCCCGCTCCTTACTGATATCACGGGCAGAGCTCGCTCCTTACAGATATCACGGGCAGAGCTCGCTCCTCACAGATATCACGGGCAGAGCTGGCTCCTTACAGATATCAAAGGCAGAGCCCGCTCCTTACAGATATCATGGGCAGAGCTGGCTCCTTACAGATATCAAAGGCAGAGCCCGCTCCTTACAGATATCACGGGTTGAGCTCGCTCCTTACAGATATCACGGGCAGAGCCCGCTCCTTACAGATATCACGGGCAGAGCTGGCTCCTTACAGATATCAAAGGCAGAGCCCGCTCCTTACAGATATCACGGGCAGAGCTCGCTCCTTACAGATATCAAAGGCAGAGCCCGCTCCTTACAGATATCACGGGCAGAGCTCGCTCCTTACAGATATCACGGGCAGAGCTCGCTCCACACAGCCATCACGGGCAAAGCTCGCTCCTTACAGATATCACGGGCAGAGCTTGCTCCTTACAGATATCACGGGCAGAGCTTGCTCCTTACAGATATCACGGGCAGAGCTCGCTCCTCACAGATATCACGGGCAGAGCTGGCTCCTTACAGATATCAAAGGCAGAGCTCGCTCCTTACAGATATCAAAGGCAGAGCTTGCTCCTTACAGATATCAAAGGCAGAGCCCGCTCCTTACAGATATCACGGGCAGAGCTCGCTCCTTACAGATATCAAAGGCAGAGCCCGCTCCTTACAGATATCACGGGCAGAGCTCGCTCCTTACAGATATCACGGGCAGAGCTCGCTCCACACAGCCATCACGGGCAAAGCTCGCTCCTTACAGATATCACGGGCAGAGCTCGCTCCTTACAGATATCACGGGCAGAGCTCGCTCCTTACAGATATCAAAGGCAGAGCCCGCTCCTTACAGATATCAAAGGCAGATGTCGCTCCTTACAGATATCACGAGCAGATGTCGCTCCTTACAGATATCACGGGCAGAGCTCGCTCCTTACAGATATCCAAGGCAGAGCTTGCTCCTTACAGATATCACGGGCAGAGCTCGCTCCTTACAGATATCATGGGCAGAGCTCGCTCCTCACAGATATCACGGGCAGAGCTCGCTCCTCACAGCCATCACGGGCATAGCTCGCTCCTCACAGACATCACGGGCAAAGCTCGCTCCTTACAGATATCACGGGCAGAGCCCGCTCCTTACAGATATCATGGGCAGAGCTCGCTCCTTACAGATATCAAAGGCAGAGCCCGCTCCTTACAGATATCAAAGGCAGAGCCCGCTCCTTACAGATATCAAAGGCAGAGCCCGCTCCTTACAGATATCAAAGGCAGAGCCCGCTCCTTACAGATATCAAAGGCAGAGCCCGCTCCTTACAGATATCAAAGGCAGAGCCCGCTCCTTACAGATATCACGGGCAGAGCTCGCTCCTTACAGATATCACGGGCAGAGCTCGCTCCTTACAGATATCAAAGGCAGAGCCCGCTCCTTACAGATATCACGGGCAGAGCTCGCTCCTTACAGATATCACGGGCAGAGCTCGCTCCTTACAGATATCACGGGCAGAGCTCGCTCCTTACAGATATCAAAGGCAGAGCTCGCTCCTTACAGATATCAAAGGAAGAGCTCGCTCCTTACAGATATCAAAGGCAGATGTCGCTCCTTACAGATATCACGGGCAGAGCTTGCTCCTTACAGATATCACGGGCAGAGCCCGCTCCTTACAGATATCAAAGGCAGAGCCCGCTCCTTACAGATATCAAAGGCAGATGTCGCTCCTTACAGATATCACGGGCAGAGCTCGCTCCTTACAGATATCACGGGCAGAGCTCGCTCCTTACAGATATCACGGGCAGAGCTCGCTCCTTACAGATATCACGGGCAGAGCTCGCTCCTTACAGATATCACGGGCAGAGCTCGCTCCTTACAGATATCACGGGCAGAGCTCGCTCCTCACAGCCATCACGGGCATAGCTCGCTCCTCACAGCCATCACGGGCAAAGCTCGCTCCTCACAGCCATCACGGGCAAAGCTCGCTCCTCACAGCCATCACGGGCAAAGCTCGCTCCTTACAGATATCACGGGCAGAGCCCGCTCCTTACAGATATCATGGGCAGAGCTCGCTCCTTACAGATATCAAAGGCAGAGCTCGCTCCTTACAGATATCAAAGGAAGAGCTCGCTCCTTACAGATATCAAAGGCAGATGTCGCTCCTTACAGATATTACGGGCAGAGCTCGCTCCTTACAGATATCACGGGCAGAGCTGGCTCCTTACAGATATCAAAGGCAGAGCTGGCTCCTTACAGATATCAAAGGCAGAGCTCGCTCCTTACAGATATCAAAGGCAGAGCTTGCTCCTTACAGATATCAAAGGCAGAGCCCGCTCCTTACAGATATCACGGGCAGAGCTCGCTCCTTACAGATATCAAAGGCAGAGCTTGCTCCTTACAGATATCAAAGGCAGAGCCCGCTCCTTACAGATATCACGGGCAGAGCTCGCTCCTTACAGATATCACGGGCAGAGCTCGCTCCTTACAGATATCACGGGCAGAGCTCGCTCCTTACAGATATCACGGGCAGAGCTCGCTCCTTACAGATATCACGGGCAGAGCTCGCTCCTCACAGATATCACGGGCAGAGGCCGCTCCTTACAGATATCAAAGGAAGAGCTCGCTCCTTACAGAGATCACGAGCAGATGTCGCTCCTTACAGATATCACAGGCAGAGCTCGCTCCTTACAGATATCACGAGCAGATGTCGCTCCTTACAGATATCACAGGCAGAGCTCGCTCCTTACAGATATCACGAGCAGATGTCGCTCCTTACAGATATTACGGGCAGAGCTCGCTCCTTACAGATATCACGGGCAGAGCTGGCTCCTTACAGATATCACGGGCAGAGCTGGCTCCTTACAGATATCAAAGGCAGAGCCCGCTCCTTACAGATATCAAAGGAAGAGCTCGCTCCTTACAGATATCAAAGGCAGAGCTCGCTCCTTACAGATATCATGGGCAGAGCTCGCTCCTTACAGATATCACGGGCAGAGCTGGCTCCTTACAGATATCACGGGCAGAGCCCGCTCCTTACAGATATCACGGGCAGAGCTGGCTCCTTACAGATATCACGGGCAGAGCCCGCTCCTTACAGATATCAAAGGCAGAGCTCGCTCCTTACAGATATCAAAGGCAGAGCCCGCTCCTTACAGATATCAAAGGCAGAGCCCGCTCCTTACAGATATCAAAGGCAGAGCCCGCTCCTTACAGATATCACGGGCAGAGCTCGCTCCTTACAGATATCACGGGCAGAGCTCGCTCCTTACAGATATCACGGGCAGAGCTCGCTCCTCACAGATATCACGGGCAGAGGCCGCTCCTTACAGATATCACGGGCAGAGGCCGCTCCTTACAGATATCACGGGCAGAGCTGGCTCCTTACAGATATCACTGGCAGAGCTCGCTCCTTATAGATATCACGGGCAGAGCTCGCTCCTTACAGATATCAAAGGCAGAGCTGGCTCCTTACAGATATCAAAGGCAGAGCTTGCTCCTTACAGATATCAAAGGCAGATGTCGCTCCTTACAGATATCACGAGCAGATGTCGCTCCTTACAGATATCACGGGCAGAGCTCGCTCCTTACAGATATCACAGGCAGAGCTCGCTCCTTACAGATATCACAGGCAGAGCTCGCTCCTTACAGAGATCACGAGCAGATGTCGCTCCTTACAGGTATCACAGGCAGAGCTCGCTCCTTACAGATATCACGAGCAGATGTCGCTCCTTACAGATATTACGGGCAGAGCTCGCTCCTTACAGATATCACGGGCAGAGCTGGCTCCTTACAGATATCACGGGCAGAGCTGGCTCCTTACAGATATCAAAGGCAGAGCCCGCTCCTTACAGATATCAAAGGAAGAGCTCGCTCCTTACAGATATCAAAGGCAGAGCTCGCTCCTTACAGATATCATGGGCAGAGCTCGCTCCTTACAGATATCACGGGCAGAGCTCGCTCCTTACAGATATCACGGGCAGAGCCCGCTCCTTACAGATATCACGGGCAGAGCTGGCTCCTTACAGATATCACGGGCAGAGCCCGCTCCTTACAGATATCACGGGCAGAGCCCGCTCCTTACAGATATCAAAGGCAGAGCTCGCTCCTTACAGATATCAAAGGCAGAGCCCGCTCCTTACAGATATCAAAGGCAGAGCCCGCTCCTTACAGATATCAAAGGCAGAGCCCGCTCCTTACAGATATCAAAGGCAGAGCCCGCTCCTTACAGATATCACGGGCAGAGCTCGCTCCTTACAGATATCACGGGCAGAGCTCGCTCCTTACAGATATCACGGGCAGAGCTCGCTCCTTACAGATATCAAAGGAAGAGCTCGCTCCTTACAGATATCACGGGCAGAGCTCGCTCCTTACAGATATCACGGGCAGAGCTGGCTCCTTACAGATATCACGGGCAGAGCTGGCTCCTTACAGATATCACGGGCAGAGCTCGCTCCTTACAGATATCACGGGCAGAGCTCGCTCCTTACAGATATCACGGGCAGAGCTCGCTCCTCACAGATATCACGGGCAGAGGCCGCTCCTTACAGATATCACGGGCAGAGCTGGCTCCTTACAGATATCACGGGCAGAGCTGGCTCCTTACAGATATCACTGGCAGAGCTCGCTCCTTATAGATATCACGGGCAGAGCTCGCTCCTTACAGATATCAAAGGCAGAGCTGGCTCCTTACAGATATCAAAGGCAGAGCTTGCTCCTTACAGATATCAAAGGCAGATGTCGCTCCTTACAGATATCACGAGCAGATGTCGCTCCTTACAGATATCACGGGCAGAGCTCGCTCCTTACAGATATCAAAGGCAGAGCTCGCTCCTTACAGATATCACGGCAGAGCTCGCTCCTTACAGATATCATGGGCAGAGCTCGCTCCTCACAGATATCACGGGCAGAGCTCGCTCCTCACAGCCATCACGGGCAAAGCTCGCTCCTTACAGATATCACGGGCAGAGCCCGCTCCTTACAGATATCATGGGCAGAGCTCGCTCCTTACAGATATCACGGGCAGAGCTGGCTCCTTACAGATATCATGGGCAGAGCCCGCTCCTTACAGATATCAAAGGCAGAGCCCGCTCCTTACAGATATCAAAGGCAGAGCCCGCTCCTTACAGATATCACGGGCAGAGCTCGCTCCTTACAGATATCACGGGCAGAGCTCGCTCCTTACAGATATCACGGGCAGAGCTCGCTCCTTACAGATATCAAAGGCAGAGCCCGCTCCTTACAGATATCACGGGCAGAGCTCGCTCCTTACAGATATCACCGGCAGAGCTCGCTCCTTACAGATATCACCGGCAGAGCTCGCTCCTTACAGATATCACGGGCAGAGCTCGCTCCTTACAGATATCACGGGCAGAGCTCGCTCCTTACAGATATCACGGGCAGAGCTCGCTCCTCACAGATATCACGGGCAGAGGCCGCTCCTTACAGATATCAAAGGTAGAGCTCACTCCTTACAGAGATCACGAGCAGATGTCGCTCCTTACAGATATCACAGGCAGAGCTCGCTCCTTACAGATATCACGAGCAGATGTCGCTCCTTACAGATATTACGGGCAGAGCTCGCTCCTTACAGCCATCACGGGCAAAGCTCGCTCCTTACAGATATCACGGGCAAAGCCCGCTCCTTACAGATATCACGGGCAGAGCCCGCTCCTTACAGATATCACGGGCAGAGCTCGCTCCTTACAGATATCATGGGCAGAGCTCGCTCCTTACAGATATCATGGGCAGAGCTCGCTCCTTACAGATATCACGGGCAGAGCTGGCTCCTTACAGATATCAAAGGCAGAGCTCGCTCCTTACAGATATCAAAGGCAGAGCTCGCTCCTTACAGATATCACAGGCAGAGCTTGCTCCTTACAGATATCACGAGCAGATGTCGCTCCTTACAGATATTACGGGCAGAGCTCGCTCCTTACAGATATTACGGGCAGAGCTCGCTCCTTACAGATATCAAAGGCAGAGCTCGCTCCTTACAGATATCAAAGGCAGAGCTTGCTCCTTACAGATATCACGGGCAGAGCTCGCTCCTTACAGATATCATGGGCAAAGCTCGCTCCTTACAGATATCACGGGCAGAGCTCACTCCTTACAGATATCAAGTACAGAGCCCGCTCCTTACAGATATCAAAGGCAGAGCTGGCTCCTTACAGATATCAAAGGCAGAGCTGGCTCCTTACAGATATCAAAGGCAGAGCTCGCTCCTTACAGATATCAAAGGCAGATGTCGCTCCTTACAGATATCACGGGCAGAGCTCGCTCCTTACAGATATCACGGGCAGAGCTCGCTCCTTACAGATATCACGGGCAGAGCTCGCTCCTTACAGATATCACGGGCAGAGCTCGCTCCTTACAGATATCACGGGCAGAGTTCGCTCCTTACAGATATCACGGGCAGAGTTCGCTCCTTACAGATATCACGGGCAGAGTTCGCTCCTTACAGATATGACGGGCAGAGCTTGCTCCTTACAGATATCACGGGTTAAGCTCGCTCCTCACAGATTGTGGGCAACACTTGCTTGTCGCAGATTATCGTGGGACTGATCGCTCCTTACAGATTATTGTAGGCAGAGCTCCCTCCTTACAATGGACATTGCTTGCCTGTCACAGAAAAATGGGCAGAGCTCGCTCCTTATAGATTATCGTGGGCAGAGCTCGCTCCTTATAGATTATCGTGGGCACTGCTCGCTCCTTACAGATTATCGTGGGCACTGCTCGCGCTTTACAGATTATCGTGGGCAGACCTCGCTTCTTACAGATTATCGTGGGCACTGCTTGCTTGTCGCAGATTATCATGGGACTGCTCACTCCTTACCGATTATTGTGGGCACTGCTTGCTTGTAACAGATTATCGTGGGACTGATCGCTCCTTACAGATTATCATGGGCAGAGCTCCCTCCTTACAGATTATCGTGGGCAGAGCTCGCTCCTTACTGATTATCGTGGTCACTGCTTGCTTGTCACAGATTATCGTGGGACTGATCGCTCCTTATAGATTATGTTATGTTATGTTATGTTAAAGTGCATTTTTATAGCGCTCGGCTACTCTAAAAGAGTGTCCCAGCGCTTTCCACAGCCAGCTACAGTGTATAATCAACATAACAAGTAAAACAGAACCCAAAAGAGAAGGAAAAAAAGCCCACCTAAACAGAATGATTAAAAAGCCAAGTCTTCAAATTCTTCCTGAATTGAAGCAAGTTGGGAGTGCTACGGAGTCCCAGTGGAAGCGAGTTCCACAGCTGGGAGGCCTTGAGGCTGAAAGAGCGCCCCCCAATACGGGCCTTCCTCACTCGTGGAACCACAGCAGTGAAGAGGGATTCCGAACGCAGTGAGCGAGCAGGGCGATAGAAAGCTAATCTTTTCTTCAGATATCCTGCGCCTGAGCCAAACAAAGCCTTGTGCACCAGCGTCAGGGATTTGAAAACAATCCGCTTCCGGATCGGCAGCCAATGGAGCGTCTGCAGCAACCCAGAGGCCCGTGCTCGTCTATGCAGACCAAAGATTGCCCGGGCTGCAGAGTTCTGTGCCACCTGCAAACGCTGAACCAAGTAATCCGGAAGGCCTAAGAAAAGGGCATTGGCATAGTCTAGCCTAGATCCGATGAGCGCCTGCACCGTAATCCGTCTGTGCTCCGCAGACAATAAAGGAAGGAACTTGCGGAGCATTCTGAGGATGCCGAAACAGGTGCCGGACAGGCCAAGGACGTGCGCTCTCAGAGAGAGTTTGTTATCGAGCTTAACACCCAGGTTCTTGGCAACCAAGGAGGATTGTGCCGGAGGACACATGGCGGCCGGCCACCACTGCCGCCACTCGGGATCGAGGGCACAGCCGAAGAATAGAACCTCCGACTTGCTGGAGTTGGCCTTCAGACTATTCCGCTGGAACCAGCTGAAGACCCTGTCCAGGCAGTCCCGAATTTTCTCCCCATCAAATGTCTGATCTTTTTCACATGTGAAGAGGAGTTGCGTGTCATCGGCGTAGGACACGATCTGGGCTCCGTAAGCCTCAACCGCGGCCGCCAGGGGGGATATAAAGATGTTGAATAATGTCGGGCTCAACACAGAACCCTGTGGAACCCCAACTCCCAATGGCGGCATCTCGGCGGAGCTCTAGGAAACCCAGACCGTCTGGCGGCGGCCCTCCAGGAAAGATGTAAACCATCTGAGCACCGTCCCCCTTAGGCCGATGTCGTAGAGCCTGGCGAGAAGCGCCTCATGGGGGACGGTGTCGAAAGCCGCCGACAGGTCCAACATGACTAGCATGGCCTTGCCACCCCCATCCAAGGTCTCCCTGATGATCTCAGAGACCTCCACCAACGCCGTTTCCGTACTAAAATTCGGCCGGAAACCGGATTGGGATGGATGGAGCAGATTGTTGGACTCTAGGAAGTTCGACAAGACGCCATGAACATGTTTCTCAGTGATCTTGGCCAGAGCCGGGAGAAGTGAAATTGGCCTATAATTGGCCAAGACCTCGGCATCAAGACCAGGCTTTTTCAGGAGGTGAGATGGTCTTGGGCTCGCCGCAGGTGGGTGGGGAGGGAGTTCCAAGTCTTGGCTGCCAGGTAGGAGAAGGATCTTCCTCCGGCGGTGGCTCTGCGGATGCGTGGTACGGTGGCGAGGGCGTGGCTGGTCGATCGTAGCTGGCGGGTGGGTGTGTAGAAGGTCATGCGGTCGTGGACGTACTTGGGGCCCAGGTCGTGGAGAGCCTTGAGTGCGTGGGTGAGGATTCTGAACGTGATTCTCTTGCTGACGGGGAGCCAGTGCAGGTCTCTCAGGTGTCCGGTGATGTGGCTTTGTCGGGGGATGTCCAGGATGAGTCGTGCGGAGGCGTTCTGGATGCGTTGGAGTCTTTTTTGAAGTTTGGCTGTGGTTCCGGCGTAGAGGGTGTTTCCGTAGTCCAGTCGGCTGGTGACGAGTGCCTGGGTCACGGTATTCCTGGTTTCTGTGGGGATCCATCTGAAGATCTTGCGGAGCATGCGCAGGGTGTTGAAGCATGATGAGGAAACGGCGTTGACTTGTCTAGTCATCGAGGGGGAGGAGTCCAGGACGAAACCCAGGTTGCGTGCGTGGTCTGTTGGCTTGGGAGCGGTGCCCAGGGCAGGGGGCCACCAGGAGTCGTCCCAGGCGGAGGGTGATGATCCCAGGATGAGGACTTCCGTCTTGTCCGAGTTCAGTTTCAGGCGGCTGTTCTTCATCCAGTCGGCGACGTCTTTCATCCCTTCGTGTAGGCTGGCTCTGGCGGTGGCGGGGTCGTTGGTGAGGGAGAGGATCAGCTGGGTGTCGTCGGCGTAGGAGATGATGTTGAGGTTGGGTTGGCGTGCGATGGCTGCGAGGGGGCTCATGTAGACGTTGAAGAGGGTTGGGCTGAGTGAGGATCCCTGTGGTACGCCGCAGATGACTTCGGTGGCCTCGGATCTGAACGGGGGGGGGGTGGACTCTGGGTTCTTCCGGCGAGGAACGAGATGATCCACTCCAGTGCTTTCTCTTGGATTCCGATGTTGCTGAGGCGCTGCACTAGGGTGCGGTGGCAGACAGTGTTGAACGCCGCAGAGAGGTCCAGGAGGATGAGGGCCGCTGTTTCCCCGTTGTCAATCAGGGCTCTGATGTCGTCGGTGGCTGCGATCAGGGCTGTCTTGGTGCTGTGGTTGGCCCGAAACCCGGACTGCGAGGGGTCGAGGCATCCGTTCGTCTCGAGGAAGGCGGCGAGCTGTCTATTGACGGTCTTCTCGATGACTTTGGCAGGAAAAGGAAGGAGCGAGATGGGGCGGTAGTTCTTGAGGTCGGTGGGGTCCGCCGTTGGTTTCTTCAGGAGGGCGGTAAGCTCGCCGTGGTTTCAGCTGTCCGGGAAGGTGGCGGTGTGGAAGGAGGTGTTGATGATGTCCCGGAGATGGGGTGCGATGATGGCGTCTGCTTTGTTGAAGACGTGGTGTGGGCAGGGGTCGGTTGGTGATCCGGAGTGGATGGAGTTCATCGTGCGGGTGGTGTCTTCGGTGTTGATCGGGGTCCAGTTGCAAAGGGTGGTGGTGGTGGCGGGCGTTGGTTCGGTGGTAGGGTGCGTGGTCTGTGCGTCGAAGCTGTTGTGTATGTCGGCCATCTTGCGGTGGAAGAACGTGGCGAGTGAGTTGCAGAGGTCTTGCGAGGGAGTGATGTCGTTTCCGGCGCTGGGGTTGGAGAACTCTTTGACAATGCTGAAGAGTTCCTTGCTGTCGTGGGCGTTGTGGTCCAGTCGTTCTTTGAGTGCCGTCTTCTTGGTCGTTCTTTGAGTGCCGTCTTCTTGGTGGCGCGGATCAGCTGATGGTGTTTGCGGGTGGCGCGCTTGAGGGCAGTCCTGTGGTCTGTGGTCTGGTTGAGCCGCCAGGCCCTCGAGGGTGCGGCAGTTCTTCTTGGAGTCCTTGAGTCAGTGAACCAGGGCGTTTTCTTGCTGCCGGGTGTGCTGGGAGGGTTCTTTAGTGGTGCGAGGTCATCGGCGCAGGCGGTCAGCCACTTGGTGAGGTTGCTGGCTGCTTCGTTGGGGTCCGGTGGTGCTGGTGGGAGTGTTCTGGCTGAGGGAGGCGGTGAGCCGCTCGGCAGTGATCTTGCTCCAGCTCTGGCGGGGAACCTGTTGCGGGTGGTGATGGGTCGTAGTTCTTCTGAAGCTGAAGTGGACGCAGCTGTGGTCGGTCCAGTGGAGTCCGGTGGAGTGGCTGAAGGAGATGTGCTTGCTGGATGAGAAGACGGGGTCAAGCGTGTGGCCGCCGTAGTGGGTGGGGGTGTTCACCAATTGCTTGAGTCGGAGGTTGGCGAGGTTGTCCAGCAGGGCGGTGGTGTTTCTGTCATTGTTGTTCTCCAGGTTGAGGTCCCCTAGGAGGATGTAGTCGACGGAGGGAAGGGCGTGCAGGCTGATGAAGTCTGCGATGTCCTCGCTGAATTGTTTGCGTGGTCCCGGGGGTCTGTAGATGAGGGTGCCTCTGAGGGTGGTCTTGGGGTCGGTGTGTATCTGGAAGTGGAGGTGTTCGGCGGCGGTGAAGGTTTCGTCGGAGTTGGTCGAGATGCGGATGGTGTTCTTGTGTACGATGGCGATGCCTCCTCCGGTCTGGTTGACGCGGTCCGGCATTGCTTGCTTGTCACAGATAAACATGGGCAGAGCTCGCTCCTTACAGATTATTGTGGGCACTGATCGGTCCTTACAGATTATCGTGGGCACTGATCGCTCCTTACAGATTATCGTGGGCACTGATCGCTCCTTACAGATTATCGTGGGCTCCCTAGAGATTATCGTGGGCAGAGCTCGCTCCCTACAGATTACTGTGGCAGGGCTCGACAAATCCTATAAAATGCTCTAGACCTGCAGGTCTAGTAAACTACAAAATCTCCTCGACCTAACTTAAATGAACTTGACCTCAAACTCTGAAAACTGAGCAAATGTGACAAGTTAGCAAGATTTAAAAGCATTTTTATTGCTCATTTACTTCGTGAGCAATAAAGATGCCTTTAAATCTTGCTTTCTTGTCACATTTCCTCTGCTTTCAGAGGCAGAGGTCAAGTGTCAAGTTTGTATTCCTACTCGCCAGAAAGGGCGAGTAGGACCTAAAAATAGCTCGTCCTTAATCAATCTCACTCGCAAATGCGAGCGGTTGAGTGAATTTCTCGAGCCCTGTGTGGGCAGAGCTCGGTTCCTACAGCTCTTAATCGCCAGGTACGTACCATCTCGCAACCTCCGCTCACTCCACCAGGGCCTCCTCCAGACGCCTTCTTTCAAACTCAAGCGCTCTGGAGGACGTAGGTTTGCAACACTTGCCCCCTGCTTGTGGAACACCTTCCCTCCTGAGATCCGGAACTGCCAAGATCTCCTTTCTTTCCGGAAAGCCTTGAAGACCTGGCTTTTCAGACAAGCTTATCAATAACTCTCCACCTCCCATCCATGCTTATGTTACTGTTGACCTCAGCGCCAAGAAACTAATCGGTGATAGTGCGCTTAACAAATGCCTTAATAACATAACATAACAGATTATCGTGGGCAGAGCTCGCTCCCTGCAGATTATCGTGGGCAGAGCTCGCTCCCTACAGATTATCGTGGGCAGAGCTCGCTCCCTGCAGATTATCGTGGGCAGAGCTCGCTCCCTACAGATTATCGTGGGCAGAGCTCGCTGCCTACAGATTATCGTGGGCAGAGCTCGCTCCTTACATATCACAGGCATTGCTTGCCCTTAAACTGACATACCATGGGCACTGCTCGCTCTTTATAAATTCATCAGCAGCGCTCGCCCTTTAGACAGCCTCATTAGCAACGCTAGCTCTTTAGACAGCCTCATCAGCACCGCTCGCTCTTAAGACAACCTCATTAGCACTGCTCGCTCTTTAGACAGTCTCATCAGCACCACACGCTCTTTAGACAGTCATCAGCACAATAACGCGCAATAACAGTGGCCGTGCGTTCCAAGCCAAAGCAGCTGTCCGGACAAAAGAGCTCGCGCCCATCCTTTGGCGGTTAAACCTGGGTGTCTGCACCAATAACTGAGAAGAGGAACGCAGCTGTTTCCCTGGTTTATAAAAAGCAAATCTCTTCTGTAAATAGATGGGGCCAAGACCATAGAGGGCCTTATGAGCAATGGTCAGCATTTTGACTTTGATCCGAGACTCCACTGGGAGCCAGTGCAGGGTGTGCAGATGTACACGCACACTACACCTATTTGACAAACCCAGGAGTCTGGCTGTCGAGTTTTTGACTACTTGCAGTTTCCTTATGAGATAGCTAGGGATACCCACAAAGAGTGTGTTAGCATAGTCTCATCAGCACCGCTCGCTCTTTAGACAGGCTCATCAGCACCGCTCGCTCTTTAGACAGTCTCATCAGCACCGCTCGCTCTTTAGACCGGCTCAGCACCGCTCGCTCTTAAAACCGTCTCAGCACCGCTCGGTCTTTGGACCGTCTCATCAGCACCGCTCACTCCTTACACCAACAGATTATTATGTTTTTCATGGTTTGAATGCCAGCGAGGCTGATGCAACTGTTCATCTTTCTGAGGTTGGTAAATTGAATACCATTACACTGGGCTGTCATTCTCAGTGCTTAGAAACAGCAGAAGCGCTATAGTTAAATGGGTCATTGTATAGGCATGCGTGTGGTCTGCGCGTGCGCCCTATCTGCTCTGTATGCCCTGGCAGGATCTTGGCAGCGAGGGCACACCTTGCAGGCAGGACCGTGGAAAGAAAGACACGGATTAAGAGACCGGCCCGACCTGCTGAGCCGTGTGCTCTTGTACCTCTCCCTCCGTCAGCACCCTGGGGGGCACCACCCCAGCCCTTTATCTCCCTACCCCCACCTTCACTCCAAAGCGCTTTTCTGCTCCGCATCGAGGCTCAATGCCAACTGATTAGAGTGACTCACACTCACAGGTACCAAAGATTCAGATTATCTGTCTGCCCTGGGGCGCAGGGGCTCCCCCTTCCACCCTCCATTAGAACCTGCACTATATCTCACTTTTGTAAATTTATACAACTTTTAACTAGAGAAACGTGAGTAAGGTGGGCATTTGTGTACCCTGTCCTGAAGAAGGAGCCCAGTCTCCGAAACATGTTGACACACACACACATGGGAGGTAATGCACATTGCCCTGCATAATACACCTCCATATTCTGCACGTTTTTAATAGCTCCAGCCCGGGGGTCCATTAAAATTGTTTTTGACCCCACGAGCCAGGCCTTTTTTAAATATCACTCGCCGTAGAACCCCACCACACTCACACACAAGTAACCCTCACACACACCACACATAGTCATTTAAAGTGCTCCTGCGTAGTCGTAGGTCGAAGCACGCCGCATCCCGTAGAGGGGTGCGAAGACCCCAATGAGGAAGCATGACACCAAGGGTCCTTTTGGTGTGTGTGAGGGGTATTTTACCAACATAGGGTACTCCCAACCAAAGTAGGGAAACCCTTCCATTGTAACAGTGGATTCTATTCTTTTTGTTTATATATAATAATGAAGTATCCAGTGAGGGGAGAGAAATGCAGGGGGTCGACACAGTCAGATAAGCACAGTCCTTGAAGGTCATAGTGAGGGGGAGGGGGTCCATTAGGTTATTGAAGTCTAGGTTTGTTGACTTGGTCGGTAAAGTGTTTTGATCCGTCTGTCGTGTCTGGGGTGGGGGCCAAATGGGGCAATGGAACAGGCTGTATAGGGGGGGGGGGGCGGGGGGAGGTGTGTAGTTACCAGGTGTGTGACCAAGGAGACTTAATCTAGTTGGGAAGGTTTTGTTGTAGTTGTAGGATATCTGCCGCTAGGGAGTCGCTTTTCTGCTCCATTCGGGTCAGTAGCTGGGTAAGCGTGCTGAAAGGGCAAGGAGCCTTTGTTGGGAGTAGTTTAGGACTAGGGTCTGTGGAAGGAGAGGGTACTAGGTTGTGGGATTGAATGGGGTTGTGGGGATGAATGTAAACTATTAACTTAATTAATTGTAAACCAAGGTGAGCAAAAGGAATAGGAGGAAGTAGAAAGCATTTGCACGACAGCGAATAGGACTCGAAGCTTACTCCAGGAATCAGAGGCGCTTACAGGACCAGACTCAGGAGAGACAAGTGAATAAGACTCGAGGCTTACTCCAGGAATCAGAGGGGCTTACAGGCTCAGACTCAGGAGAGACGGTGAATAGGACTCGAGGCTTACTCCAGCAGTCAGAGGCGCTTACAGGCCCAGACTCAGGAGAGACAGTGAATAGGACTCCAAGCTTACTCCAGGAATCAGAGGGGCTTACAGGACCAGACTCAGGAGAGAGGGTGAATAGGACTCGAAGCTTACTCCAGGAATCAGAGGCGCTTACAGGACCAGACTCAGGAGAGACGGTGAATAGGACTCGAAGCTTACTCCAGGAATCAGAGGGGCTTACAGGTCTAGACTCAGGAGAGACAGTGACTAGGACTCGAAGCTTACTCCAGGAATCAGAGGCGCTTACAGGGCCAGACTCCGCCAGAGAGGGTGAATAGGACTCGAAGCTTACTCCAGGAATCAGAGGCGCCTACAGACCCAGACTCCGCCAGAGAGGGTGAATAGGACTCTAAGCTTACTCTAGGAATCAGAGGCGCTTACAGGCCCAGACTCAGGAGAGACGGTGAATAGGACTCGAAGCTTACTCCAGGAATCAGAGGCACTTACAGGACCAGACTCAGGAGAGACGGTGAATAAGACTCGAGGCTTACTCCAGGAATCAGAGGGGCTTACAGGCTCAGACTCAGGAGAGACGGTGAATAGGACTCTAAGCTTACTCCAGGAATCAGAGGGGCTTACAGGCTCAGACTCCGTGAGAGACGGTGAATAGGACTCGACGCTTACTCCAGCAGTCAGAAGACCTACAGGCTCAGCCTCCATGAGAGACGGTGAATAGGACTCGAGGCTTACTCCAGCAGTCAGAGGCGCTTACAGGCCCAGACTCAGGAGAGACAGTGAATAGGACTCCAAGCTTACTCCAGGAATCAGAGGGGCTTACAGGACCAGACTCAGGAGAGAGGGTGAATAGGACTCGAAGCTTACTCCAGGAATCAGAGGCGCTAACAGGACCAGACTCAGGAGAGACGGTGAATAGGACTCGAAGCTTACTCCAGGAATCAGAGGGGCTTACAGGTCTAGACTCAGGAGAGACAGTGACTAGGACTCGAAGCTTACTCCAGGAATCAGAGGCGCTTACAGGGCCAGACTCCGCCAGAGAGGGTGAATAGGACTCGAAGCTTACTCCAGGAATCAGAGGCGCCTACAGGCCCAGACTCCGCCAGAGAGGGTGAATAGGACTCGAAGCTTACTCCAGGAATCAGAGGGGCTTACAGGCCCAGACTCAGGAGAGACGCTGAATAGGACTCGAAGCTTACTCCAGGAATCAGAGGCGCTTACAGGCCCAGACTCCGCCAGAGACGGTGAATAGGACTCGAAGCTTACTCCAGGAATCAGAGGCGCTTACAGGCCCAGACTCCGCCAGAGAGGGTGAGTAGGACTTGAAGCTTACTCCAGGAATCAGAGGGGCTTACAGGCCCAGACTCAGGAGAGACGCTGAATAGGACTCGAAGCTTACTCCAGTAATCAGAGGGGCTTACAGGCTCCGACTCAGGAGGGACGGTGAATAGGACTCGAAGCTTACTCCCAGAGTCAGAGGCGCTTACAGGCCAAGACTCCGCCAGAGACGGTGAATAGGACTCCAGCCTTACTCCCCGAGTCGGAGGGGCTTACAGGCTAAGCATTTGTGTGGAAATACAACTTCACAGCGACACGACTGGAGCATGGCTCCGACTCTCGGACCCCGACGCTTCACACACAGGCCGCACTATAACCACACGCCACCAAGCACACACCTCCTAACTCCCCACCTACCCCCACACATTCACTGTGACTGGAGCACACGACGTTTCACACACACTCCCACACCAGGGAAAGAGACACACACACTACCAAGCACACACAGGCACAGCACACACCAGGGACAGACACCCTCTCTGCCATGCACGCACAGCACACACTAGGGACAGACACACACACACACACTGCCAAGTACACAGAGGCACAGAACACACCAGACACACACACACTGCCAAGTACACAGAGGCGAAGCACACACTGGACACACACACACAGCCAAGTACACAGAGGCGCAGCACACACCGGACACACACGCACAAACACACACACACACTGCCAAGTACACAGAGGCGCAGCACACACACACTGCCAAGCAAGCACAGCACACACCAGGGACAGACACCCTCTCTGCCAAGTACACACCAGGGACAGACACACACACTGCCAAGTACACAGAGGCGCAGCACACACCGGACACACACACACTGCCAAGCACACACAGGCACAGCACACAACAGGGATAGACACCCTCTCTGCCAAGTACACACAAGGGACACACACACACACACACACACACACACTGCCAAGGAAACAGAGGCGCAGCACACACCGGACACACACACACAAAGCCAAGCAGGCACAGCACACACCAGGGACAGACACCCTCTCTGCCAAGTACACACAACGGACAGACACACACACACACTGCCAAGTAGCGCAGCACACACATCAGGGGCGCAGCCAACACCGAGGCAGCAGTGGGAGGAAGTGATCACAGGTGCCAGCCTGCAGCATAATTCCATATGTGTAAGCCGGCCAAGATGCCGGATGCCAGGACAGGACTTGTGCAAACAGCTCGGGGCCCACGGAAACAAAGCCCCGTGGTGGAGGCGACCCTGGCCATGCTGCCAGGCCATGCCCTGCTGCGGTTGCACTAATACCCCCTACACTGCCCCAGGGCAGCGGCCTGGGGCAGACACGCTGCCCTGGGGCAGACAAGAGGCCTCTGTCCCTGGCACAGGGCGCCATTCACCAGCTCCGGGGCTCCAAGGCTCTTAAATACCCTTGTCGGGGCCGAGGACCACATTTACAGGTCACAATGGCGCCCTATAAACACCCCACATCCAGCAGAGGCTGTATGAGGCCTTTGAGGGCCGGGGAAGGTGCGGTTCAATGCGGAGCCCCTGCACCTCACCCCGGCCCTCCCAGCCTCAGAGGAACCGGCGCGCCTCACCCGGCCCTCCCAGCCTCCGCAGGAGGCCAGCGAGCGCACTGTATCTTCAAATATAGAGGACCACAGAGCATGGGTGGGCTGGCAGACTACACACAACCGTGCACAGAGGGCACACGCCACCGCAGAGCCAGACTACACACAACTGTGTGCAGAGGGCACAGCACCACAAAGCCAGTCTACACACAACCGTGCATTGAGGGCACACTCCACTGCAGAGCCAGACTACACATGTTGGACAGGCCACATGACGGGCCGCTCTCCCCCGGCTCGACCAGGCCCGAGCCCAGTCACGCAAGCACCACACACCACCATTGCACGCCCTACGTCCCCTCAGGGACCCCTGCCCTCGAACATGATAACCTCGTGGGTCCGATCCACTGCCGGCCCATGCACCCAGCCCGGGCCGCCATCTTGGACGCCTCGCCACGAGGCCGCCTGGCCCCCGATCGACCTCAACCCTGGGCCTAGCCCAGCCTCAGACAATCCGGCACCACCCTCCACCCAGGAGGTGAGCGGGCTACTTGGCAAGTCAATGGGAGAGAGAGGTGCCGATGGCTCTCCCCCCGCCCAGTGCCGCTCGCCCATCGCCTCCCCGGGCGCTGGCTCCACCCCCCTGCTGGGTGTCTGGACTCCCTCATCCCGGACCTCCCGACCTCCAAGTGCGAGGGTCCGGACATCAAAGCACGCCAGCCCTATAACTGGGACAGCTCCAGAGCAGGAAGTCAGTTGTATCTTGGAGTCGAGAGACGTAAGAGGAACTCATCCTGGACGGACTACTGGCGCTGCCGTAGCTCTGTCCTGTGCACCATCGTCCTGCCTGTTGGCGCTGCCACAGCCGTCGTAACCTTCATTCTTCACCGTCGTCCGGATCTGCTGGCGAGGCCGCGGACCGTTGTAACCATCATCTTCATCGGGACCTGCTTGGCTTCTCCACGGCCCGTCGACCATCCTCCATCCATCTCGGGACCTGCTTGGCTCCTCCACGGCCCGATCAGCAACCACGCCGAGCTCGAGGATTGAGAGCTATTTAACTCATTGGTAACTAAGACTGTCCCGCTACCCTTTCTCCTCAACCAGAGATCAGAACCGAGGGGACCCCTGAGTCCAGACCTCCTTGTATCATAGCGACGTAACCTAAGAATTGCATATAAAGTCTCGTTAACCTTCAATCTTGTGTGGTGTCCGTCTGTGGGGGGGAAGTTACTTACCTGTACAGTCGTTGGAGACGGCTCTCCCTGGAGACCTCTCCCCGTAATCTCGGCCGACCCTCCCGGTCCGTCTAACATTGGTGGCCAGCGGCGCGATCCGAATCACCGCATAACGTACAGAGAGTAGCTCACCCCACAACGAACAACAATGTCGACTAAAGAGAGCGGATCAACTGAGAAGTTCCAAATGGAAAAACTAGAGGAATACAGCCATCGTGAACTAAAGCAGTTCTGCATCGAACTAGGTATCGCTACCACCGGACTAAGTACCAAGGACGATTTTAAGCATGCCCTAGAATCTTGGGCAGAGACCGGGGATGTCGAAACCCCTGAGCAAAGCACCGCGAAAAATACCAACACGGCCCCTGAGGGGCAAAGAACCAGTCTCTCGCAAGACGAGATCCAAGAAAGAGAAAAAGCCCGACTACACGAACTCGAAATGGCCCGACTCAAGATGGACATAGAACTCAAATTGGCCGAGCAAAAAATAAACTTAGAGCACCTTCGCCTCCGAGAAGAAAGAGAGGAGAAACAGAGGCAAAGGGAGCTCGAGGAAAAAAGACTAACGTACGAGCACGAACGGAACCTAGCCGAGATCAACCTGCGCAAACAAAATAAAGAGTTAGGGGTGCCCGACAGACCGTCCACCCCAGGGACCGCGGAGAAAAAAGTGCACATCCCCAAGGATGTGGTCCGAGAATATTTTCGAGAAGACGACATCCAGCAATGGTTTAAGGCCTATGAAATCGCGATGACTGCGCACCGGATCGATAGAACCGACTGGGGAGCCGGCCTATGGGGCAAATTCCTCAATGAGGGCCGCGATACTCTGTTACAGCTCCCAGACCACCAGATGACCTCCTACGACCATATGAAAGCGGCCCTCCTCACCCGCTATGGCCTCACGCCCGAGATGTACCGTCAGAGGTTCCGAGACTGCACACGCATTCCAGGTACAACTTGGGTGGACTATGTAACGTACTTTAGCCGAGCCTTCGAAGGCTGGATCAGAGGGAACAACGTCACGACCTACGAGCAGCTGTTCAATCTGATGGTATGGGAGCATCTGTCCAACAATTGCTTCATTGAACTACGCCAACACCTCCTCGACAGCAAGTTAACCGATCCCCGGCAGCTCGCAGCCGAAGCTGACCGGTGGGAGATCACCAGAGTGGGCCGGAATGGGTCCTACGAGCAGAACAGGAACAACAATGGTCACTACCGACCCAGAGGAGGAGGAGGGGGCCAAGGACGAGGAAGAGACAATACTCCGGCCGCCCCCGCTACCAGCACCACCCCCCCGGCCAACCGGGGCAGCACCCCGGCGCGACCGGGATACAGAGCCAATGTTACATGTCACCGATGCCAACGAGTCGGCCACTATGCAAACGACCCAAGCTGCCCGCAGTATCAGAGTCCAAGACCCCGCCAGGTGGCCGCCGCGGCACTAGGGGAAGAACAGATCTCCGAGGAACAAGAAACAGGCGAGCAAGAGTATCAAGAGTGGGAGCCAGCCGCCATGACTCTCGCGTGCTTAGGGGGAAGAGACATGGTCCCGCGGGTCCCCCTACCCGCTAACACCCAGAAGTACAGCCAATGGGTGAGCATCAATGGACAACGGGCCGAAGCCCTTCGAGACACCGGGGCCAGTGTGACAGCCGTCCGCTGTCATCTGGTGACCCCAGAACAATATCTACCGAACGTTCTCTGCCCTGTGCGATCAGCCGACAACTCGGAAAGTCTGTGTCGGATGGCCTGCGTCCCCTTTGAGTGGGGAGGGGTCTCCGGCATGTTGAAGGTAACGGTCCGAGACGACGCCCCCGTGGAATGCCTCCTCGGAAATGACCTGGAAAGCTCCCCGTGGGCAGCCGTGGAGCGAAAAGAACACTTGGGGATGTTGGGCGTCCCAGACTGGGCGTGCGTCACCACCCGGTCCATGGCCGCCCGTGCCAACCATCACCCGGAAGAACCAGAATGGCCGGCGCCACCGCCTCCGGTCGCCCCCGCCGAGACCTCCGACCATGGCATCCCCCTCGAACTTGCTCAACCTTCCGACCTCACTAATCTTGATCAGTGGGCTCAAGAAGGGGGACCCACACAAGAACAATTTCGTCAGGAACAGAAGACCTGTCCCTCCCTTGAGGGACTCCGACAACAAGCGCTCGCCCAAAGCGCCGGGGATACCTCCGGAACTCATTGGGTCTACTGGGACAATGATCTATTGTACAGCGAGCAACGAATCGCCGAGCTGGGGGCCAACCGAGTACTAGTGGTGCCCCTCCGCTTTAGAGACTTCCTGCTAAACCTGGCCCACGATGCCCCCCTGGCAGGGCACCTGGGACAGGATAAAACCTACAGCCGCCTAGTGACCCACTTCTTCTGGCCCAAAATGAGAAACGATGTGCACCAGCATTGCCGATCTTGCCCCACGTGCCAAGCCAGTGGGAAGAGCGGCCGCAAATTAAAGGCTCCCCTGCAACCCTTTCCAGTAGTCACAACCCCATTTGAGAGGGTCGGGATAGACATTGTGGGACCCCTGGACCCGCGTACAAGACAAGGCCATCGCTTCATCCTGGTACTAGTGGACCACGCCACCCGCTACCCTGAGGCTATTCCTCTCCGGACCGTGACAGCCCCAGTGGTCGGCCGGGCCCTGATGGGGATCTTCTCCCGTGTGGGGTTCCCCCGAGAAGTCGTCAGTGACAGAGGCACGAACTTCATTTCTAAATATATGAAGTCCCTCTGGCAACAGTGTGGGGTCACCTACCGCTTCACGACCCCCTATCACCCCCAAGGAAACGGACTTGTTGAGCGGTTCAATCGCACGCTAAAAGGGATGATCGGGGGATTGGAAGAGCCCCTCCGTCGCCAGTGGGACGTGCTGCTGCCGTGCCTCCTCTTCGCCTACCGGGAGGTCCCACAGAAGTCCCTAGGCTTCAGCCCCTTCGAGCTGCTCTATGGGCACCCAGTACGGGGGCCACTCAGCCTGATCAAAGAAGGCTGGGAGATGCCTCCGGCCAAGAGTCCTCCAGATGTCTTCCGGTACCTCCTCACCCTCCGCAACCAGTCCCGGCGGTTCAGAGACCTAGCAAAAGCCAACCTAGAGGCCAGTCAAGAGGACATGAAGAAATGGTATGACCAGAACGCCTCATCCATTGAATTCGAGCCGGGGCAACAGGTCTGGGTAATGTCCCCCACCGAACCGTGCGCTCTCCAAGACAAATGGACGGGACCCTTCAAGGTAATCGAGCGCAAGGGTCCTGCCACCTATCTGATCGATATGGAGTCCGCCCGGAATCCGCTCCGAGTCCTCCACACCAACAGACTGAAACCCCACTTTGCACGAACAGAACTCAGCCTCTTGATGGCCACAGACAATGGGGTTGAAGACGACTCCGAGCCTCTCCCTGACCTCTTGCGGACCCAGGAGCAAGACGGCTCCGTGGATGGGGTCCGACTCTCGGAGACCCTCACCAGAGAACAACGGCAAGAGTGCCAAGCCCTCCTATCACGGTTCGCCAGTCTGTTCTCCCTCACCCCGGGTGTCACTTCCTGGTGTGTGCACGATGTGGACACCGGAGACAGCCCTCCTATCCGCCACCGGGCCTACCGCGTACCTGATCGGGTACGGGCCTGCATCCAGGCGGAAGTAGCTAAGATGCTCACGCTCGGGGTCATCGAGCCCTCAGACAGTCCATGGGCCAGCCCGGTCGTACTGGTCCCCAAAGCAGCCGCCCCCGGGACCACACCAGAACTCCGGTTCTGTGTCGACTACCGGGGTCTGAATGAAGTCACCAGAACGGACGCACACCCCATCCCCCGGGCAGATGAACTGGTCGACCGAATGGGCGCTGCCCGCTACCTCAGCATCTTCGACCTGACGGCAGGTTATTGGCAGATCGGCCTCACACCCCGAGCACAAGAACGCTCTGCCTTCTCCACCCCCGATGGCCACTATCACTTTACGGTCATGCCCTTCGGCATGAAGAACGCCCCAGCGACGTTCCAACGGCTCGTCAATCAGGTCCTGGCGGGGCTCGAAGAGTTCAGCGCCGCCTACCTGGACGACATCGCTGTGTACAGCCACCATTGGACCGAGCACCTCCACCACCTCCAAGCAGTGCTGCAAGCCCTTCAGCGAGCTGGCCTCACGATCAAGGCCAGCAAATGCCAAATTGGACAAGGGTCGGTGACCTACCTCGGACACCAGGTGGGAAGCGGCCTAGTGGCCCCCCTACAGCTGAAAATTGCCGCCATCCAGAACTGGCAACCCCCTATCACTCAAACTGAGGTGCGAGCCTTCCTGGGCCTCACGGGCTACTACCGAAGGTTCGTGAAAGATTATGGTACCATCGTGGGGCCTCTCACCGAACTCACGTCAAAAAATCAGCCCAAGAAGGTGAACTGGACCCCAGAGTGTCAAGCGGCATTCGAACAGTTAAAGGCCGCCATGTGTTCCGCTCCTGTGCTCCAGGCCCCAGACTACAGCCGGGAGTTCGTCGTCCAGACGGACGCCTCCGACCAGGGCATTGGGGCGGTCCTGTCCCAAGTGAACACCGAAGGCCTCGATCAACCGGTGGCCTTCATCAGCCGGAGACTCCTACCCCGGGAACAACGCTGGAGCACCATAGAGAGGGAAGCCTTCGCTGTGGTATGGGCCCTCAAGAAGCTCCGGCCCTACCTTTTTGGCACCCACTTTCGGGTGCAGACTGACCACCGACCCCTGCAGTGGTTGATGCATATGCGGGGGGAAAACCCAAAATTGCTACGCTGGTCCATCTCCTTACAAGGTATGGACTTCACAGTCGAACACCGGCCTGGGTCCGACCACGCCAACGCCGATGGCCTGTCCCGGTTTTTCCGCCTCGACGAAGAGAGTCCCCAAGAGGATGGGTAACTCTCCCCGCCTTCAGCTGGGGGGGACGCATGTTGGACAGGCCACATGACGGGCCGCTCTCCCCCGGCTCGACCAGGCCCGAGCCCAGTCACGCAAGCACCACACACCACCATTGCACGCCCTACGTCCCCTCAGGGACCCCTGCCCTCGAACATGATAACCTCGTGGGTCCGATCCACTGCCGGCCCATGCACCCAGCCCGGGCCGCCATCTTGGACGCCTCGCCACGAGGCCGCCTGGCCCCCGATCGACCTCAACCCTGGGCCTAGCCCAGCCTCAGACAATCCGGCACCACCCTCCACCCAGGAGGTGAGCGGGCTACTTGGCAAGTCAATGGGAGAGAGAGGTGCCGATGGCTCTCCCCCCGCCCAGTGCCGCTCGCCCATCGCCTCCCCGGGCGCTGGCTCCACCCCCCTGCTGGGTGTCTGGACTCCCTCATCCCGGACCTCCCGACCTCCAAGTGCGAGGGTCCGGACATCAAAGCACGCCAGCCCTATAACTGGGACAGCTCCAGAGCAGGAAGTCAGTTGTATCTTGGAGTCGAGAGACGTAAGAGGAACTCATCCTGGACGGACTACTGGCGCTGCCGTAGCTCTGTCCTGTGCACCATCGTCCTGCCTGTTGGCGCTGCCACAGCCGTCGTAACCTTCATTCTTCACCGTCGTCCGGATCTGCTGGCGAGGCCGCGGACCGTTGTAACCATCATCTTCATCGGGACCTGCTTGGCTTCTCCACGGCCCGTCGACCATCCTCCATCCATCTCGGGACCTGCTTGGCTCCTCCACGGCCCGATCAGCAACCACGCCGAGCTCGAGGATTGAGAGCTATTTAACTCATTGGTAACTAAGACTGTCCCGCTACCCTTTCTCCTCAACCAGAGATCAGAACCGAGGGGACCCCTGAGTCCAGACCTCCTTGTATCATAGCGACGTAACCTAAGAATTGCATATAAAGTCTCGTTAACCTTCAATCTTGTGTGGTGTCCGTCTGTGGGGGGGAAGTTACTTACCTGTACAGTCGTTGGAGACGGCTCTCCCTGGAGACCTCTCCCCGTAATCTCGGCCGACCCTCCCGGTCCGTCTAACAACACACAACTGTGTGGAGAGGGCACACTCCACCGCAGAGCCAGTCTACACACAACCATGCATAGAGGGCACACTGCACAGCAGAGCCAGACTACACACAACTGTGTGCAGAGGGCACAGCACCACAAAGCCAGTCTACACACAACCGTGCACAGAGGGCACACGCCACCGCAGAGCCAGACTACACACAACTGTGTGCAGAGGGCACAGCACCACAAAGCCAGTCTACACACAACCGTGCATTGATGCACACTCCACTGCAGAGCCAGACTACACACAACTGTGTGGAGAGGGCACACTCCACCGCAGAGCCAGTCTACACACAACCGTGCATAGAGGGCACACTGCACAGCAGAGCCAGTCTACACACAACCGTGCATTGAGGGCACGCTTCATCACAGAGCCAGACTACACACAACTGTGTGCAGAGGGCACACTTCACTGCAGAGCCAGACTACACACAACTGTGGGCAGGTCACAACACCGCAGAGCCAGACTACACACAACCGTGCACAGAGGGCTCATTTCACTGCAGAGCCAGACTACACGCAACCATATGCAGAGGGCACAGCACCGCAGAGCCAGTCTACACACAACTGTGCACAGAGGACACACTTCACTGCAGAGCCAGACTACACACAACCGTGTACAGAGGGCACAGCACCGCAGTGCCAGACTACACACAACCGTGCATAGAGGGCACACTGCACAGCAGAGCCAGACTACACACAACCGCGCATAGAGGGCACACTTCACCGCAGAGCCAGACTACACACAACCGTGCATAGAGGGCACACCACCGCAGAGCCAGACTACACACAACTGTGCACAGAGGGCTCATTTCACTGCAGAGCCAGACTACACGCAACCGTATGCAGAGGGCACAGCACCGCAGAGCCAGTCTACACACAACTGTGCACAGAGGACACACTTCACTGCAGAGCCAGACTACACACAACCGTGCATAGAGGGCACACTGCACAGCAGAGCCAGACTACACACAACCGTGTGCAGAGGGCACAGCACCACAAAGCCAGTCTACACACAACCGTGCATTGAGGGCACACTCCACTGCAGAGCCAAACTACACACAACTGTGTGGAGAGGGCACACTCCACCGCAGAGCCAGTCTACACACAACCGTGCATAGAGGGCACACTGCACAGCAGAGCCAGTCTACACACAACCGTGCATTGAGGGCACGCTTCATCACAGAGCCAGACTACACACAACTGTGTGCAGAGGGCACACTTCACTGCAGAGCCAGACTACACACAACTGTGGGCAGGTCACAACACCGCAGAGCCAGACTACACACAACCGTGCACAGAGGGCTCATTTCACTGCAGAGCCAGACTACACGCAACCGTATGCAGAGGGCACAGCACCGCAGAGCCAGTCTACACACAACTGTGCACAGAGGACACACTTCACTGCAGAGCCAGACTACACACAACCGTGTGCAGAGGGCACAGCACCGCAGAGCCAGACTACACACAACCGTGCATAGAGGGCACACTGCACAGCAGAGCCAGACTACACACAACCGTGTGCAGAGGGCACACCACCGCAGAGCCAGACTACACACAACTGTGTGCAGAGGGCACACCACCGCAGAGCCAGACTACACACAACTGTGTGCAGAGGGCACAGCACCGCAGAGCCAGACTACACACAACCGCGCATAGAGGGCACACTTCACCGCAGAGCCAGACTACACACAACCGTGCATAGAGGGCACACCACTGCAGAGCCAGACTACACACAATTGTGCATAGAGGGCACACTTCATCACATAGCCAGACTACACACAACCGTGCGCAGAGGGCACGCCACTGCAGAGCCAGACTACACACAACCGTGGGCAGAGGGCACACTTCACCACAGACGACACTACACACAAATCTTCACCGGAAAGCACGGGTGCAGAGACAGACTACACACAACCGTGGGCAGAGGGGACACCACCGCAGAGCCAGACTACACACAACTGTGTGCAGAGGGCACACTTCATCACAGAGCCAGACTACACACAACCGTGGGCAGAGGGCACACTTCACCACAGACGACACTACACACAAATCTTCACCGGAAAGCACGGGTGCAGAGACAGACTACACACACTAATGCCTAGTGTACGAGCCCCCAGAGAACCTTTATGGCTGGAAACGAGGGAACCGCGCAAAGCTGCAGAACGCACGGTGCCCAGAGGTCAGATGTGTTCAAGAGGGCTCGGAGGGAAGCGCAGCACAGGCACACACACGTCCCTGGGGTGTAAGGCCAGCCCTGGCAGTTGGTAAACCGACACATGTAGGTGTGCTCGGATGTACGCACAGGACCGTTGTGCTGGGATGTGAGCACCGGGCAGGCCCTGGGCAGCAGAGCCAGTGTGACCCGGTAAAAGGTGGGGGGCAGGTCTGACCAGTCCCACCAGCGCGCCCGGCCGGGTCACCCCATTCCAGAGCACACCAGGCCCGCGTACAGCTGGTTTGGAAGAAGCTGCCCTGGTAAAGAGGAGGGCGCAGCCACACCGGGGTGCCTTGGTTAAAAGGAGGAGCGCTTGAACCTGGGACACAGCAGTCCACACGAAGAAGGACAGTCCTTTTAGAGCGCTGCGTGGAGGTCTCGGATGGCTTGAGAGCGCGGCCTCTAGGCGCTAGAGTGCTCCACATAGGAGACCCCGGCTCGGAGCGCAGACAGCAGGCGGCGGAGGGGTCATAGGCAGAGCAGTCGGTCACTGAAGGCGCTATCATGAATGTCCCCATGGAGGGGGCTTTCTGCCCCCCAGGGGGTTTTCCTGGTGCATCTCTCACACGTTCCTTCTGGAGTTTCTCCTTTTCTAGCGCCTCGGATGCAGGCGCTATGAAGAGGTCACACGCCCAGCCCCACGGCCCTGGCTGTGGGTATCGGAGACGGAGTCCAGGGGTGGCAGCCAGAGGGCCCCAAGGGAGGGGGGAGCCCGAAGAAAGGGAGGCTCCTGTCTAGAGGTGATGACAAGAATACTAAGCTCCCCCATTTTCGAACATTGAACCGTAATCTCTGAGCCCTGTAGTTGTGTATGTAGATGCCTCGCGGAGTGACTGACGTCACCAGTGACGTCAGGCACTGCCAGGCTCCAAGGGCAGGCGCCCAGGGTCACACGGTAAGGGAGCCGTGCTGCTGCCGAGCCTCGACAGCCGACACAGCTGTGCTAGCACACCCCCCCCCTGATCCAGGGTGCTGCCCCCCCCACCTGGACAGATCACTCACACCCCGTGCAGACATGAAAGCCCCACCACCCCCATCCCCAGCGCCTAGGAGCCCCCTCTGGGCGCCCTGCAGCGGGGCCCGCATCCCCGGCCCTTTGATCCCGCCTGGCGCATTCTTCACACAGATCGTGTGATCCTCGGCACACTTCTGGTGCCAGCTGCCAGGGTACAGCTGCCGGATAACATTCCAGCAGACAGCAGCTGCCTCAGCAGACAGCCAGATGCCGGGGGACAGACCTGCTTACACGGGGGGCCCCGGGACAGGCCTGCATACACGGGGGGCCCGGGACAAGTTTGCACACACGGGGCCCCAGGGACAGGCTTGCACACACAGGGGGCCCCAGGGACAGGCCTGCATACACGGGGGGGGGGCCCAGGGACAGGCCTGCATACACGGGGGGGGGCCCAGGGACAGGCCTGCATACACGGGGGGGCCCCGGGGACAGGCCTGCATACACAGGGGGGGCCAGGGACAGGCCTGTATACACGGGGGGGGCCAGGGACAGGCCTGCACACACTGGGGGCACCGAAACAGGCCTGCATACACTGGGGGCCCCAGGGACAGGCCTGCACACACTGGGGGCCCCGGGGACAGGCCTGCACACACTGGGGGCCCCAGGGACAGGCCTGCATACACTGGGGGCCCCAGGGACAGGCCTGCATACACTGGGGGCCCTAGGGACAGGCCTGCATACACTGGGGGCCCTAGGGACAGGCCTGCATACACTGGGGGCCCTAGGGACAGGCCTGCATACACTGGGAGCCCCCAGGGACAGGCCTGCACACACTGGGAGCCCCCCAGGGACAGGCCTGCATACACTGGGAGCCCCCAGGACGCCCCCACCGTGTCCAGGAGAGTACTCCATGCAGAGGGCTCAGTACGCAGAGGGCACCCGCATTAATGGCACAGCACTAAAATGGTTCACCTCCTTCCTTCAGCACCGCTCGCAACAAATTAAAATCAACTCCTGTCTCTTGAAGCCAACTAAAGTCACTCTTGGGGTCCCGCAAGGCTCGATCCTTTCCCTGTCCCTCTTCAATCTCTTCATGGAGCCCCTCACAATCATCTTGAAAAAAAAAGCAGGAGTGAATTACCACCTTTACGCGGACGACACCCAAATCTATTTCAAAATGAAATCACCCAGCAACATCCAACTTCAGTCTAACAGAGATCCAAACTTGGTTCAAAGCCAACCACTTAAAGCTCAACCCAGATAAAACGGAATGAATTCTATTCTCTCCAAAAAGTAACCACCATCCAATCCAAGAATGGCTGAAGAATCTGGATGCCCTGAACTGCCCCCTCGTCCTATCCGACTCAGCTAAGTCTCTTGGCATCACCCTGGACAAGAACTTATCAATGGAGACCCACATCCAAAACTCTGCAAAAAGTGCTATTTCTCTCTAAGACACCTCAAGAAATTGAAACCTTTTCTTCCCCATGATGACCTCAAGACAGTAGTTTAATCCCTAAATCTCTCTAAAATAGACTACTGGAACGCTATCTTTACAGGGACTCCAAAAGCTCACCTAGCCCACCTAAGAGCAGTGCTGAACATGGCCGCTCGACTTGTATCTGGAGTAAAAAGATTTGAACACATCACTCCAGCTCTCAACTGGCTTCCAATGGAAGGGAGATGTATCTATAAACTGGCCTGCATCACAGATAAAACCCTTCACTCTCCGTCCCCAACTACCTGAACAACAAACAGGTAAGAGCAGGTCAATCCAGAACGCTGAGAAGCTCCAACTCAGTCCTTCTTATTCCTCTGAAACTGAAAAAGAAAACCACTCAGGAACGACCATTTTCTGGCAACGCTCCCAGGATGTGGAACACTCCCCTAGGTTCCTCAGATGCAATCCCTCCTTCTCCTGTTTCAAAAGGTACCTGAAACTCCATCTCCTCAACATACACTTCCCCGTCCAACGTCAACGAACCTAGACTTCAATATCCGAGTTGACTCCTCTCTCATTCTTTTTTTTTTTTTTTTTTTTTGTATGTTCTTATATAGCGCTCGACTACCCGGAGGCATCTCGGCGCTTGCCTTGGGAACCCGTCCTGGCTTTTCCCTGTGAGATAGCCCCCAACGGGCATCCCCAAGGTGAAAGCCAGGCATCCCGCCGCGGGGGGCCGTTGTGGAGATTAAGCAAGCTTAATGCCCAGAGTTGCAGAGTGTGAACCCATGATTAGGTCAGGCACCAAAGCGAGAATTATCGAGTCCGTGGACATTTGAGCTCAAGACCCTGCCGCGTCGGGAATTGAACCCTGGTCCCGGGTCTGACCTCTGCTTCAGGGTCTGCCTGCTCTAACCAGTGAGCCACACTTCTCCACAAGAACTATCCATTCAAGGATAGTTGGTGACCGGACTATGTTAGCCACCTTAGTTTGTTTTCTCTCCCTGCCCTGCACTGTTCACCTATTTTTCGTGCTGTATTTTTATCTCTGTTTTGCTTCCTTACCTCTTTATTGTGTGTATGTAAAGCGCTCTGATACCCATGGGTCAAGCTAGTGCTATATAGAACTTTAAAAATAAAATAAGGGCTCAGTACACAGGAGAGCGCTTTTTCCCCAGAGCAGGAGAGGGCTCAGTATGCGTGAGAGCGCTCCTTCCCCAGGAGAAGAGGGCTCAGTACACAGAAGAGCGCTCATTCACAAAGGCAGGAGGAGGGCTCAGTACACCGGAGAGGGCTCAGTACACAGGAGAGGGCTCAGTACACAGGAGAGCGCTCAGTACACAGGAGAGCGCTCAGTACACAGGAGAGCGCTCCTTCCCTAGAGTAGGAGAGAGCTCCCCAGAGCAGGAAAGTGCTCCTTCCATAGAGCAGGGGAGGGCTCAGTACACAGGAGAGCGCTCCTTCCCCACAGCAGGAGAGGGCTCAGTGCGCAGGAGAGCGTCCTTCCCCACAGCAGGAGAGGGCTCAGTACGCAGGAGAGCGCTCCTTCTCCAGAGCAGGAGAGGGCTCAGTACGCAGGAGAGCGCTCCATCCCCACAGCAGGAGAGGGCTCAGTACACAGGAGAGCGCTCCTTCGAAAGAGCAGGAGAGGGCTCAGTACGCAGGAGAGCGCCCCTTCCCCACAGCAGGAGAGGGCTCAGTACGCAGGAGAGCGCTCCTTCCCCAGAGGAGGAGAGGGCTCCGTACACGAGAGGCCTCCTTCCCCAGAGCAGGAGAGGGCTCAGTACACGAGAGCACTCGTTCCCCAGAGGAAGAGAGGGCTCAGTACCCATGAGAGCGCTCCTTCCCGAGAGGAGGAGCGGCCTCAGTACGCAGGAGAGCGCTCCTTCTCCAGAGCAGGAGAGGGCTCAGTACACAGGAGGGCGCTCCTTCCCCAGAGCAGGAGAGGGCTCAGTACACGAGAGTGCTCCTTCCCCAGAGCAGGAGAGGGCTCAGTACACATGAGAGCGCTCCTTCCCGAGAGGAGGAGAGGGCTCAGTACGCAGGAGAGCGCTCCTTCTCCAGAGCAGGAGAGGGCTCAGTACACAGGAGAGCGCTCCTTCTCCAGAGCAGGAGAGGGCTCAGTACACAGGAGAGCGCTCCTTCCCCACAGCAGGAGAAGGCTCAGTACACAGGAGAGCGCTCCTTTGAAAGAGCAGTAGAGGGCTCAGTACACAGGAGAGCGCTCCTTCCTCAGAGGAGGAGAGGGCTCCGGACACAAGGGCTCCTTCCCCAGTGCAGCAGAGGGCACAGTACACGAGAGCGCTCGTTCCCCAGAGGAAGAGAGGGCTCAGTACCCATGAGAGCGCTCCTTCTCCAGAGCAGGAGAGGGCTCAGTAATCAGGAGAGCGCTCCTTCCCCACAGCAGGAGAGGGATCAGTACACAGGAGAGCGCTCCTTCCCCGGGGCAGGAGAGCGCTCCTTCACCAGAGCAGGAGAGGTCTCAGTACACAGGAGAGCGCTCCTTCACCAGAGCAGGAGAGGGCTCAGTACGCAGGAGAGCACTCTTTCCAAAGAGCAGAAGAGGGCACAGTACACAAGAGAGCGCTCCTTCCATAGAGCAGGAAAGCGCTCCTTCCATAGAGCAGGAGAGGGCTCAGTTCGCAAGAGAGCGCTCCTTCCCCACAGCAGGAGAGGGCTCAGTACACAGGAGAGCGCTCCTTCCCCACAGCAGGAGAGGGCTCAGTACACAGGAGCGCGCTCCTTCCCCAGAGCAGGAGAGGGCTCAGTACACAGGAGAGCGCTCCTTCCCCAGAGCAGGAGAGGGCTCAGTACACAGGAGAGCGCTCCTTCACCAGAGCAGGAGAGGGCTCAGTACGCAGGAGAGCGCTCCTTCCCCAGAGCAGGAAAGCGCTCCTTCCATAGAGCAGGAGAGGGCTCAGTGCGCAGGAGAGCGCTCATTCACCAGAGCAGGAGAGGGCTCAGTACACAGGAGAGCGCTCCTTCACCAGAGCAGGAGAGGGCTCAGTACACAGGAGAGCGCTCCTTCACCAGAGCAGGAGAGGTCTCAGTACACAGGAGAGCGCTCCTTCACCAGAGCAGGAGAGGGCTCAGTACGCAGGAGAGCACTCTTTCCAAAGAGCAGAAGAGGGCTCAGTACACAAGAGAGTGCTCCTTCCCCAGAGCAGGAAAGCGCTCCTTCCATAGAGCAGGAGAGGGCTCAGTTCGCAAGAGAGCGCTCCTTCCCCACAGCAGGAGAGGGCTCAGTACACAGGAGCGCGCTCCTTCCCCAGAGCAGGAGAGGGCTCAGTACACAGGAGAGCGCTCCTTCACCAGAGCAGGAGAGGGCTCAGTACGCAGGAGAGCGCTCCTTCCCCAGAGCAGGAGAGCGCTCTTTCCATAGAGCAGGAGAGGGCTCAGTACGCAGGAGAGCGCTCCTTCCCCACAGCAGGAGAGGGCTCAGTACACAGGAGAGCGCTCCTTCCAAAGAGCAGGAGAGGGCTCAGTACGCAGGAGAGCGCTCCTTCCCCAGAGCAGGAAAGGGCTCAGTACACAGGAGAGCGCTCCTTCACCAGAGCAGGAGAGGGCTCAGTACGCAGGAGAGCGCTCCTTCCCCAGAGCAGGAAAGCGCTCCTTCCATAGAGCAGGAGAGGGCTCAGTGCGCAGGAGAGCGCTCATTCACCAGAGCAGGAGAGGGCTCAGTACACAGGAGAGCGCTCCTTCACCAGAGCAGGAGAGGGCTCAGTACACAGGAGAGCGCTCCTTCACCAGAGCAGGAGAGGTCTCAGTACACAGGAGAGCGCTCCTTCACCAGAGCAGGAGAGGGCTCAGTACGCAGGAGAGCACTCTTTCCAAAGAGCAGAAGAGGGCTCAGTACACAAGAGAGCGCTCCTTCCCCAGAGCAGGAAAGCGCTCCTTCCATAGAGCAGGAGAGGGCTCAGTTCGCAAGAGAGCGCTCCTTCCCCACAGCAGGAGAGGGCTCAGTACACAGGAGCGCGCTCCTTCCCCAGAGCAGGAGAGGGCTCAGTACACAGGAGAGCGCTCCTTCCCCAGAGCAGGAGAGGGCTCAGTACACAGGAGAGCGCTCCTTCACCAGAGCAGGAGAGGGCTCAGTACGCAGGAGAGCGCTCCTTCCCCAGAGCAGGAAAGGGCTCAGTACACAGGAGAGCGCTCCTTCACCAGAGCAGGAGAGGGCTCAGTACGCAGGAGAGCGCTCCTTCCCCAGAGCAGGAAAGCGCTCCTTCCATAGAGCAGGAGAGGGCTCAGTACGCAGGAGAGCGCTCCTTCCCCACAGCAGGAGAGGGCTCAGTACACAGGAGAGCGCTCCTTCCAAAGAGCAGGAGAGGGCTCAGTACACAGGAGAGCGCTCCTTCCCCAGAGCAGGAAAGCGCTCCTTCCATAGAGCAGGAGAGGGCCCCTTCCCCACAGCAGGAGAGGGCTCAGTACACAGGAGAGCGCTCCTTCCAAAGAGCAGGAGAGGGCTCAGTACACAGGAGAGCGCTCCTTCCCCAGAGCAGGAAAGCGCTCCTTCCATAGAGCAGGAGAGGGCTCAGTACGCAGAAGAGCGCTCCTTCCCCACAGCAGGAGAGGGCTCAGTACACAGGAGAGCGATCCTTCCCCACAGCAGGAGAGAGCTCAGTACACAGGAGAGCGCTCCTTCCCCACAGCAGGAGAGGGCTCAGTACACAGGAGAGCGCTCCTTCACCAGAGCAGGAAAGCGCTCCTTCCATAGAGCAGGAGAGGGCTCAGTACACAGGAGAGCGCTCCTTCCCCAGAGCAGGAAAGCGCTCCTTCCATAGAGCAGGAGGGGGCTCATGTTAAACAGGAACCCGGAGGGTCGGCCCAGCAAGGGGGAGAGGCCTCCTGGTGAGGGCCCTCTCCTTCCATCGTACAGACGAGCAACTACCCCCCCACCCCCACAGATGGACGCCACACAAAGATAGGTTCTGTACACTTTTATCGAGATTCTTAGGCAGGTTAACTTGACGATAAAGCAGGACCAGGATACGATGATCCCTTCAATTCTAGTCTCTTGGGAAAGGGGGTAGCGGGACAGTCTCAGTACCGGTCCGGTACAGGGGTGGCTGGTGTATAGCTCTCAATCCTCGAGCTGGAGGGTTCGCAAGGAGGGGCCGCGGCAGCGCCAGCAGGCCTTCAAAGATGGTTCACGAGGATGGGCAGCGCCAGCGCCAGCAGGCCTACGAAGATGGTTCACGAGGATGAGCCGCGGCAGCGCCAGCAGGCCTTCAAAGATAGTTCACGAAGAGGATGAGCCGCGGCAGCGCCAGCAGGCCTTCAAAGATAGTTCACGAAGAGGATGAGCCGCGGCAGCGCCAGCAGGCCTTCAAAGATAGTTCACGAAGAGGAGCCGCGGCAGCGCCAGCAGGCCTCCAAGGATGAGTTCATCTCAGTGTCTCTCGACTCCAGGATACAACTGGCTTCCTGCTCTGGAGCTGCCCCAGTTATAGGTCTGGCGCCCTTTGATGTCCGGACCCTCGCACTTGGAGGTCGGGGGGTCCGGGATGAGGGAGTCCAGACACCCAGCTGGGGGGTGGAGCTAGCGCCCAGGGAGGCTGGGGGCGATCGAAACCTGGCGGAGGGGAGCCATCGACACTCCTTCTTCCATTGACTCGCCAAGTGGTCTCTTTACCCCCTGGGTGGATGGTGGTGCCTCGATGTAGGGGCTTGGCTGGGCCTGAGGTCGACCCGCGGCCACGAGGCCTGGTCGTGGCGGGTCCAAGATGGCGGCTGGGCCGGGGCCGGTGGTTCGGGAAGGGACCCGGGCCAGTCGAGATTGTTATGGTTATGAGCCGGTGTTCCGTCGGGGAAGAGCTGGGGGTTGACCCGGCGGGCTGCAGGTGTGGTTCTTGTCCGGGGAAGAGGGGTAGCAGTAGTCCGCGACCCGCCATGCGGGGAGGGGTCGGGCCTGCCACGAGGCCTGTCCAACATGCGTCCCCCCCAGCTGAAGGCAGGGAGAGTCACCCATCCTCTTGGGTAATCTCCTCGCCGAGGCGGAAGAAGCGGGACAGGCCGTCTGCGTTGGCGTGATCTTGGCCTGGGCGATGCTCCACAGTTAAGTCCATCCCTTGCAGGGAGATGGACCAACGCAACAGCTTCGGGTTCTCTCCCCGCCTCTGCATCAGCCATTGCAGAGGACGGTGGTCTGTTTGTACCCGGAAGTGGGTACCGAAGAGATAAGGCCGGAGCTTCTTGAGGGCCCACACCACGGCGAAGGCCTCTCGCTCTATGGTGCTCCAGCGTTGTTCTCGGGCCAGCAGGCGTCGGCTGATGAAGGCCACTGGCTGGTCAACTACTTCTGTGTTGATTTGGGAGAGGACGGCCCCCACGCCGTGATCGGAGGCATCTGTTTGTACTATAAATTCCCGGCTGTAGTCGGGGGCTTGGAGCACAGGGGCGGTGCACATAACGGATTTGAGTTTCTCAAAGGCGGCCTGACACTCAGGAGTCCAGTGTACTTTCGGGGGGTTCTTCTTGGACATGAGTTCTGTGAGGGGCCCCACAAGGCTGCCATAGTCTTTTACGAAGCGCCGGTAGTATCTGGTGAGCCCCAGGAAGGCGCGGACCTCTGTTTGGGTGACCGGGGGCTCCCAAGCCTGAATGGCAGCGCTCTTGAGTTGGAGAGGGACCACCTGGCCACTTCCCACCTGGTGCCCCAGGTAGGTCACGGACCCTTGGCTGATTTGGCACTTGCTGGCCTTGATTGTTAGTCCTGCCCGCCGGAGGGCGTTCAGGACCTCGGAGGTGTTGGAGGTGTTCTGCCCAGTGGCGGCTGTACACGGCAATATCGTCCAGATAGGCGGCGCTGAACTCCTCCAGCCCCGCCAGTACTTTGTTTACGAGCCTCTGGAAGGTGGCGGGGGCGTTTTTCATTCCGAAGGGCATCACTTTGAAGTGGTAGTGGCCATCCGGGGTGGAGAAGGCGGATCGCTCCTGGGCGCCAGGGGTGAGGCCGATCTGCCAATAGCCTGCGGTCAAGTTAAAGATGCTCAGGTAGCAGGCGGCCCCCATGCGGTCGATCAGTTCATCCGCTCGGGGGATGGGGTGAGCGTCTGTCCGGGTGACTGCGTTCAAGCCCCGGTAGTCTACACAAAATCTGAGCTCTGGGGCGACTCCAGGGGCGGCGGCCTTGGGGACCAGCACAACTGGGCTGGCCCAGGGACTGTCGGAGGGCTCGATTACTCCTAGGGCTAGCATCTTGGATACTTCTGACTGGATGCAGGCACGTACTCGATCAGGTACCCTGTAGGCCCTGTGCCGGATAGGGGGGCTATCCCGGTGTCGACATCGTGGAGGCACCAGGGGGTGACCCCAGGGATGAGGGAGAACAGGTCGGCAAATTGCTGTAGCAAGTCTTGGCAGTCTTGGCGTTGTGCTGGGGACAGGGCATCGGAGAGGTGGACCCCTTCCACGGAGCCGTCCTTTGAGGGCCCTCAGGAGGTCGGGGAGGGGCTCGGAGTCCTCTTCCGCCCCACTGTCGGTAGCCATCAGGAGGCTAAGTTCAGAGCGCACAAAGTGAGGCTTAAGTCTGTTGGCATGGAGGACCCGGAGAGGGTTCCGGGGGGGACTCCAGGTCCACCAGGTAGGTGACGGGGCCCTTGCGCTCCACCACCTTGAAGGGTCCGGTCCATTTGTCCTGGAGGGCGCAAGGTTCGACCGGGGACATGACCCAGACCTGTTGTCCCGGCTCAAACTCAATGGATGAGGCATTTTGATCGTACCAACGTTTCATGTCTTCTTGGCTGGCTTCGAGGTTGGCCTTGGCGAGTTCCCTGAACCGCCACGTCTGGTTCCGGAGGGTCAAGAGGTACTTGTACACATCAGGAGGAGTTTTCTGTGGGGTCACCTTCCACCCTTCCTTGACAAGGCTGAGGGGACCCCGGACGGGGTGCCCATACAGAAGCTCTAAGGGGCTGAATCTCAGGGACTTCTGTGGGACCTCCCGGTAGGCAAACAGGAGGCATGGTAGCAGCACGTCCCATTGGCGGCGTAGGGGCTCTTCCAGGCCCATGATCATACCCTTGAGGGTGCGGTCGATTCGTTCCACTAGTCAGTTTCCTTGCGGGTGGTAGGGGGTCGTAAATTTGTAGGTGACCCCACACTGTTGCCATAGGGACTTCATGTATCTGGAGATAAAGTTTGTGCCCCGATCACTGACGACCTCTCGGGGGAAGCCCACCCGCGAGAAGATCCGCATCAGGGCTCGGCCCACCACGGGCACTGTCACGGTTCGGAGAGGGATGGCCTCGGGATAGCGGGTGGCATGGTCCACCAGGACGAGTATGAACCGGTGACCTTGTGCTGTCCGGGGCTCTAGGGGCCCCACGATGTCGATCCCCACCCGCTCAAAGGGAGTGGTGACGATGGGAAAGGGTTGCAGGGGGACTTTTAGTTTCCGGCTGCTCTTCCCGCTGGCCTGGCAGGTGGGGCAGGCCCGGCAGTGGTTCATTACATCGTTCCGCATTTTAGGCCAGTAGAAATGGGTCACCAGGCGGCTGTAAGTCTTGTCCTGCCCCATGGTGCCCGGCGAGAGGCACATCATGTGCCAGGTTCAAGAGGAAGTCTCTGAATCGGAGGGGGAGCACCAGCCCCCGGCTGGCTCACAGTTCGGCAATCTTTTGCTCACTGTATAGGAGCCCGTTGTCCCAATAGATCCAGTGGGCCCCCGAGGCATCCCCTGCGCTCTGGGCTATGGCTTGCTGTCAGAGCCCCTCAAGGGAGGGGCACGCTCTTTGTTCCTGACGGAACTGTTCCTGAGTGGGGCCACCTTCTTGGCGCCACTGGGCCAGCTCCGGGAGGTCTTGGAGTGGGTCAGGGTCTTCGTTGTTGGGCCCGGTGGACCAGGCTCAGGGGTGGTCTCTTCTGTGACGACCGGCGGTGGAGGTTCGGGCCACTCAGTTTCTTCCGTGGTGGGGATGGCGCGGCGGCCATGGATCTGGTCGTGGCGCAGACCCATTCAGGGAGGCCAAGCATCCCCAGGTGCTCTCTTCGCTCAACGGCTGCCCAGTGGGAGCTCTCGAGATCGTTCCCCAGGAGGCAGTCCACAGGGGCATCGTCTCGGACGGTCACTTTCAGCATGCCCGACACTCCTCCCCCTCCCCCTCCCCCTCCCCCCCCCCCCCCCCCCCACTTGAAGGGGACGCGGGCCATCTGGCACAGGCTTTCGGAGTTGTCCGCAGACCGTACTGGGCAAAGTACGTTGGGCAGGATTTGATCGGGGGTCACCAGATGGCAACGGACGGCGGTCACACTGGCCCCTGTGTCGCGGAGGGCTTCAGCCCGGTGTCCATTAATGGCGACCCACTGCTGTACTTCTGCGTGTTGGCTGGGATGGGGGCCCGCGGGAGCATGTCCCTTTCCCCTAGACATACCAGGGACATGGCGGCGGGTTCCCACTCGGGCTGATAGTGTTCGCACTCTTCGGTTTCTTCTTCGCCTTGCTCTTCTCCGAGGGCGACGGCGGTGATCTGGCGGTTCACTGGACCCGGGGCCTGGACTGACTGGTTTCTCGGACAGTTCGGGTCATTGGCGTAATGGCCGGGCCGCTGGCATTTGTGGCAGACCAGGTTGGAGCGGAATCCCGGTCGCGTCGGAGGGCTTCCTCTTCCGGCCGGAGACGGTGGGTTGCTAGTGGGGGGCACCGTAACGGTGTCCCTGCCCCGACCCTGGCCGCCTCCTCCCCCTCGTGGACGGTGGGACCCCTGGGAGGCTCTGTTTTGTTCTCCCGGCCAACTCAGGGGGACCCGGGTGCTCTCCCATCGATCCGCTTCGATGGCGAGTTTCCGGGGTTCGGTCAGCTTGCTATCGAGGAGATGCTGCCTTAATTCCACGAAACAATTATTGGAGAGGTGCTCCCACACGATGAGATCGAATAATTGTTCGTAGGTGGTGACCTGGCTGCCTTTGATCCATCCCTCTAAGGCTCGGCTAAAAAAGTTCACCTATTCGACCCAGGTGGTACCGGGGATTCTTTTACAGTCTCGAAATCGCTGCCGGTACATCTCGGGGGTGAGCCCATAGCGAGTGAGAAGGGCGGCTTTCATGTGTTCGTAGGAGGTCATCTCTGCGTCGGGGAGTTGTAGCAGGGCATCTCTTCCTTCGTTGACGAATCTCCCCCACAACCCGGCTCCCCAGTCTTTTCGCGGAATTCGGTGGGAGATCATGGCTACCTCGTATGCCTTGAACCATTGCTGGATGTCGTCGTTCCGATAGTACTCTCGGACGCGTCTTTGGGAATGTGGACCTTGGTGTCTGTAGGAGATGGGGAGTTCTGGCTTTCGGGGACGCCGAGGTCCTTGTTTTGTCGTCGAATTTCTAGCTCTTTTAAACTGCGCTCGTGTTCGTACGCTAATTTCTTCTCTTCCAGCTCCCTCTGGCTTTTTTTCTCTTCCCGTTCTTCCCGTAGCCGTAAGAGTTTGAGGGCCATCTTTTGTTCTGCTAGTTTCAGTTCCCCATCTAAGCGGAGTCAAGCCAGTTCCAACTCGTGGAGCCGGCTCCTCTCCCGTTCTCGGGCCTCCTCGGAAGAGAGGCCCGCTCTTCTTTCTTCTTCGGGGGTTGCATTTGTTTCTGTGGTCTCAATGCTTTCGTTTTGGGGTGGGGGTGCTCCCGTCTCCACCCAAGACTCCAAGGCGTGCGTGAGGTCATCTTTGGTGCTCAGTCCCATGGTAGCAATGCCCAAGTCTATGCAGAATTGTTTTAATTCTTTGTGGCTGTATTCCTCCAGCCGTTCCATCTGGAATTTCGTGGTTGTTCCAATCTCTTTCGTCGACATTGTTGCTGTGCGTCGTGGGGTGAGTTACTCTCCGTACGATTATGCGTCGGCTCGGATCGCGCCGCTGGCCACCAATGTTAGACGGGAACCCGGAGGGTCGGACGAGCAAGGGGGAGAGGCCTCCTGGTGAGGGCCCTCTCCTTCAATCGTACAGACGAGCAACTACCGCCCCCACAGATGGATGCCACACAAAGATAGGTTCTGTACACTTTTATCGAGATTCTTAGGCAGGTTAACTTGACGATACAGCAGGACCAGGATACGATGATCCCTTCAATTCTAGTCTCTTGGGAAAGGGGGTAGCGGGACAGTCTCAGTACCGGTCCGGTACAGGGGTGGCTGGTGTATAGCTCTCAATCCTCGAGCTGGAGGGTTCGCAAGGAGGGGCCGCGGAAGCGCCAGCAGGCCTTCAAAGATGGTTCACGAGGATGGGCCGCGGCAGCGCCAGCAGGCCTTCAAAGATAGTTCACGAAGAGGAGCCGCGGCAGCGCCAGCAGGCCTCCAAGGATGAGTTTGTCTCGGTGTCTCTCAACTCCAGGATACAACTGGCTTCCTGCTCTGGAGCTGCCCCAGTTATAGGTCTGGCGCCCTTTGATGTCCGGACCCTCGCACTTGGAGATCGGGGGGTCCGGGATGAGAGAGTCCAGACACCCAGCAGGGGGGTGGAGCCAGCGCCCAGGGAGGCTGGGGGCGATCGAAACCTGGCGGAGGGGAGCCATCGACACTCCTTCTTCCTTTGACTCGCCAAGTGGTCTCTTTACCCCCTGTGTGGATGGTGGTGCCTCGTGTCGGGGCTTGGCTGGGCCTGAGGCTGAGGTCGACCCGCGGCCACGAGGCCTGGTCGTGGCGGGTCCAAGATGGCGGCTGGGCCGGGGCCGGTGGTTCGGGAAGGGACCCGGGCCAGCCGAGAATGCTATGGTTATGAGCCGGTGTTCCGTCGGGGAAGAGCTGGGGGTTGACCCGGCGGGCTGCAGGTGTGGTTCTTGTCCGGGGAACAGGGGTAGCAGTAGTCCGCGACCCGCCATGCGGGGAGGGGTCGGGCCTGCCACGAGGCCTGTCCAACAGGAGGGCTCAGTACACAGGAGAGCGCTCCTACACCAGAGCAGGAGAGGGCTCAGTACACAGGAGAGCGCTCCTTCACCAGAGGAGGAGAGGGCTCAGTACACAGGAGAGCGCTCCTTACCCAGAGCAGGAAAGCGCTCCTTCCATAGAGCAGGAGAGGGCTCAGTACGCAGGAGAGCGCTCCTTCCCCACAGCAGGAGAGGGCTCAGTACACAGGAGAGCGCTCCTTCCCCACAGCAGGAGAGGGCTCAGTACACAGGAGAGCGCTCCTTTCCCGGAGCAGGAGAAGGCTCAGTACACAGAAGAGCGCTCCTTTCCCGGAGCAGGAGAAGGCTCAGTACACAGAAGAGCGCTCCTTTCCCGGAGCAGGAGAGGGCTCAGTGCGCAGGAGAGCGCTCCTTTCCCAGAGCAGGAGAGGGCTCAGTGCGCAGGAGAGCGCTCCTTTCCCGGAGCAGGAGAGGGCTCAGTGCGCAGGAGAGGGCTCAGTGCGCAGGAGAGGGCTCAGTGCGCAGGAGGGCCAAGTAACTTTAATACTTTCAATGGGAATGGATGGGACATGTACTTTATGAAGCCTCCCTTGGTTAATGTGATCTGTGCAGAGTCGGTGACCAGAGTCACTCCATGAATTCCTGATTGGCGCAGAAGGGAATAGTGACTTGTTTATTCAGAATGCTGCGATATCCGAGGCTGCGACACAAAACACTTAATAGATCATTATGTTGGCATTGTGTTATGCATTATAAAATCAGCTGCCGCAAAATGATTTAGATTTAAAAAGAGCTTTAAAAATGCACACATTTGCAATATGTAATCGGAATGTATCTGCTGAAAACAAAAGTGCCCACTAAAAGGACACACAACAGAAATACGCTGCTAGAGATTACCTCAAATATATATATATATTTATCACCATGAGGTTTCATTGCAGACATGTCTAGGGCACCCTGGGGAGAAGGCCCGTTTCTTCTTAAGCACCCTACCCGGCCCCGGCTTCAGAGCACAGGGGCCCAGCCACCCTGCCCTACTACGGAGAGGGAGAGGGCCCATTTTCCTTGCTAGCATTAGGGACCCAAGTCACCCGTGCTGCACTGGGAACAGGGCCCAGGCGAGAGGGTGGACTCGGGGCTAGATGCAGTTGGAAGCAAAAGAAAGCTGGCTCTGGCATCAGGCCTGTGAGAGGTCCCTGGGGATGGGAGAGCTCCACGGGGATGGCCAGAGCTCCCCCGGGGGCGGCCAGAGCTCGCTCCCCTGGGGGCGGCCAGAGCTCGCTCCCCTGGGGGCGGCCAGAGCTCGCTCCCCTGGGGGCGGCCAGAGCTCGCTCCCCTGGGGGCGGCCAGAGCTCGCTCCCCCGGGGGCGGCCAGAGCTCGCTTCCCCGGGGGCGGCCAGAGCTCGCTCCCCTGGGGGCGGCCAGAGCTCGCTCCCCCGGGGGCGGCCAGAGCTCGCTCCCCTGGGGGCGGCCAGAGCTCGCTCCCCCGGTGGCGGCCAGAGCTCGCTCCCCCGGGGGCGGCCAGAGCTCGCTCCCCCGGGGGCGGCCAGAGCTCGCTCCCCCGGGGGCGGCCACAGCTCCCCCTGGGGATGGGCAGAGTAGACCACTTGCTTCACAGAGCTGCAGGCATCATTGGTGGTGCAGTGGCAGAGTTCTGGCACAGTCCCCATCTTTCCTTTCCTGCAATAGGGGACCAGGGCATACCCGCTGGTCCACTGTTGGTTTGTGGGAAAGGACAAGTGAAGCAGAGGGGGCACCTTGGTTTGGACGGCAGGAGATCAGAGCTGGGCAGGACTCCATTAGTGAAGCAGTGGCGCCGGGGCCAGGGGTCTGAGGGGCGAGTATTACAATGATGGCAGTCTTACTTTAAGGTTCAAATCTGCTCTATTGTTTTCACAGAGTTCAATCAGTAAAAACAAAATGCTTCGCAGACAAGGGCTGTGTCCCCGGCGCCGAGTTAGTTTAGCAAAGGCAACAATACAATAGACCCCCCCCCCCCCCCACTCACTCGGATAGAAGGCTCTGCCCCACCTCTTCCTAAGCCTCTAGCCCCGTCTGCTGGCCCCCAGCCAGGGTCCGAGGGAGCCCTACGCAGCTGCCAGGCGCAGGCATTTAGGACTTCAGTTTGTTAAACTCTGCGGGGTCCACACTCCTCGGGAGATCTCCAGCCGAGGTCAGTCTGTCCGTGCCCAGTCTGTGCCCCCTGGAGCCGAGGGCCAGGCTGGCACGCCGAACCGTCTGTGCATCATGGAAAGGACAGGGCGCTGCGAAGCCCCAGCACAGCGGAGGCGGAAACGAGGAGCTACTGTCAGAAGCACGTGTGTCCCCCCCCCCGTCGGACAGGGCCTGTCCAGGAGAGGGGCAGAGGCCCGGAGTCCCTGCCCAGCCTCTCCAGCTGGGGGGTCCCCATGCAGCCTGGCAGGGGGCAGATACCAGTGTGTTACTATCTCAGGGGCCGTGTCCATGCTTGCTGCGCTGCACCCTGTAGCCCCCCCCACTCTTTGAGTGTGAGGGGGGCCAGTGCTGGCCCTTGCCCCCTCTCTCTCTATTCTCTTCTCTGCAGAGGGTCGCAGCAGGGCGCATCATGACGTGATGACGCGCTCATCTGTCCTTCATTAGCAGCCTGTGCCCCCCTTGCTGATGTCAGAGGCGTTCTGTTTCAGGGGGGCTGCCTGCGGGTTTCAGCCGCTCAAGGGCGATGGGCCCAGCCCACCCCCAGGACACATAGGTACTAAGCGCTATATAAACAGCCCGAAACCATACGTCGGCCTACGGGTACACACAGGTAGTGAGCGCCACGGAAACAATCCGAAACCATACATGTCACCGGCCAATGAGTACACAGGTACTAAGCGCTATATAAACAGCCCGAAACATACATGTCACCGGCCAATGAGTACACAGGTACTAAGCACTATATAAACAGCCCGAAACATACATGTCACCGGCCAATGAGTACACAGGTACTAAGCGCTATATAAACAGCCCGAAACATACATGTCACCGGCCAATGAGTACACAGGTACTAAGCACTATATAAACAGCCCGAAACCATACATGTCACCGGCCAATGAGTACACAGGTACTAAGCACTATATAAACAGCCCGAAACATACATGTCACCGGCCAATGAGTACACAGGTACTAAGCGCTATATAAACAGCCCGAAACATACATGTCACCGGCCAATGGGTACACAGGTACTAAGCACTATATAAACAGCCCGAAACATACATGTCACCGGCCAATGAGTACACAGGTACTAAGCACTATATAAACAGCCCGAAACCATACATGTCACCGGCCAATGAGTACACAGGTACTAAGCACTATATAAACAGCCCGAAACATACATGTCACCGGCCAATGAGTACACAGGTACTAAGCACTATATAAACAGCCCGAAACATACATGTCACCGGCCAATGAGTACACAGGTACTAAGCACTATATAAACAGCCCGAAACATACATGTCACCGGCCAATGAGTACACAGGTACTAAGCACTATATAAACAGCCCGAAACATACATGTCGCCGGCCAATGAGTACACAGAGGTACTAAGCGCTATATAAACAGCCCGAAACCATACATGCCACCGGCCAATGGGTACACAGGTACTAAGCACTATATAAACAGCCCGAAACCATACATGTCACCGGCCAATGGTTACACGGGTACTAAGCACTATATAAACAGAAAGAAACCATACATGTCAACGGCCAATGGGTATACAGGTACCTAGCACTATATAAACAGCGCTAAACTATACATGTCACGGGCCAATGGGTGCACAGATACCTAGCACTATATAAGCAGGCCGAAACCATACATGTCATGGGCCAATGGGTACACAGGTACTAAGCACTATATAAACAGCCCGAAATCATCCATGTCACCAGCCAATGGGTACACAGAGGTACTAAGAGCTATATAAACAACCGGGAACCATACATGTCAGCCTACGGGTACACACAGGTAGTGAGGGCCAGGGAAACAGTCCTAAACCATACATGTCGTTGGCCTTGGAGTACACAGTAACATTTTAGCACAGTGGTTCTCAACCTGTGCTTTGCGGACACCTGGGGATCTGCTATGCCTACTCAAAGGCCACACGTTCATAAAATTAAACCATATTGGCAGATTAATAAAGTATATGTACACAGAAATCAAAATTTCAGGTTTTAAAAGTCTGTAAATGGGAAGGAATTTAAAATTTGAAGCTACAAATTAAGTTGCTATCCTTGTGTAGCTCACTGGTTAGAGGAGGCAGACCTGGAAGCAGAGGTCAGCCCGGGACCAGGGTTCAATTCCCGGCTCGGCGGGGTCTTGAGTCCTAAAATGTCCATGGACTCGACAATTCTCGCTCCGGTGCCTACTCGATTCACGGGTTCACACTCTGCGACTCTGGGCAATAGCTTGCTTAATCTCCACAACGGCCCCTCGCCGTGGGATGCCTGGCTTTCACCTTGTGGATACCCTGCCGGGGTTATCTCACAGGGGAATACCAGGATGGGTTCCCTAAGCAAGCGCTTAGATACCGGGTCGGTGATTTGCGCTGTATAAATACATGTACATTTACATTTATCTCGATTCGTGGGAGCACAAATAAAGCCAATAAAATCAAGTGTGGACAATGCCAACCTGAGTTGGAGCTGCACAGGGAGCAAAAGAAGACAGCTATTAGAAGGTCTAGCTGCCCATTGAGACTCAAATACGGCCTGGGGCGCATGAATGGCCGCACTGGGCTGCTGGGGGCACGAAGATTCATTCATAAAGATGTTCATTAAACAGACAAGCGTTTATTTACACTAACTGAAAGAAAAGAAGCAAATAAGGTGTCCTGCGCCATTTAACTTTAGGAGCTCATTCATTTATAAGGCACCTTTCAACAAACAAGTACAAATAAAGTCTCTTCATAATTAAACGTGTATTTCAAGAACATGCAATCCACCTTAGAACACGAGATGGCATCACTGCTTTCAGATTTTGTAAACGTGACAGTTTTCAAAAGGAACAAAGAAACAGCCATGACTCCTGCCAACCAGGTAGCAATCCCAATACAGAACTTAAGAGTCAAGCCACCTACCACAAGGAACCTCCGGGCAGCGGGCTCTTATTGTAGGTGGACAAGATCATGGTTTAATAAATCAAACACAAGAGAAAGTTTGACACAGCATGTATCTTGACCACGTGCATTTCAAGGTGCTCTTATGTGGCAAAACGAAGAAAAGGGAGGCAATGTGAAATTAGACAATTTGCATAGGATCACACAATTTGGTCAAGCGGGGAAGCCATGATTAATCCTGGGTTTTATGGTTTCATATTGTACAATTCTATTTAATTCCAATACAATAATTAAGTGAATTCACTTGACTTTCCTAAGGTAGTGATAGCAAGCAGAAAAGGCTTCACCCACGGTGCGGAAGCGGGATTGCAACTCAGATACAGCACAACAAGCAGCCCCACTGCCACCGAGCTAGCATCAACACGGCCCCGGGAACACCACAGACCTTCATTTGTGGCCCCTAAGAAAAGGTTTGCGAGTACCCATGGTCTAGCATATTGCGTTGTCGTTTAGAAATACAACTGCATTTTGAGAATCCACAGACTTCACATTACAATTTGATTACAGCGTATTTTTTTGTAAAGTACATAAGATATTACATAACTGATGTATTTGTTTGATGCAGACTTATTTCTGTATTTTTTTTTAGTTTTGAATCACAGAAATGAGTTAGGGCGGGGTGTCCAGCTTCCAGTACTAATTCACTAGGGTATTAGTGGAGAAGTGTGGCTCAGGGGTTAGAGGCAGCAGACCCGGAAGCTGAGATCGGCCCTGGACCAGGGTTCAATTCCACGCCTCGGCGGGTCTTGGGCTAAAAAATTCCACGGACTCGATAATTCTCGCTCCGGTGCCTTCTCGACTCACGGGTTCACACTCTGCGACTCTGGGCAATAGCTTGCTTAATCTCCACAACGGCCCCACGCGGCGGGATGCCTGGCTTTCACCTTGTCGATACCCTGCCGGGGTTATCTCACAGGGGAATACCAGGACGGGTTCCCTAAACAAGCGCTTAGATACCGACCCCGGTCAGTGATTTGCGCTATATAAATACACGTACATTTACATTTACATTTAGGGTACCCTGAGAAGTCAACGATTAAGAGCTGCCACTTTAGCACACCGGTGCCCCTGCTGGAGTCTTGCCACAGGCAGGATTGAACAGAGCGGTGCCAGCTGCCCCCTCCACACTGACCCTAGCACACCGCTGCCCCCTGCTCGAGTATTGTCACGAGCAGGATCTGACCCCAGCTGCCCCCTCCACACTGACCCTGGCACACAGCAATCCCCTGCTCGAGTCTTGCCACGGGCAGGATCGTACACAGCTACTGAGGACACCGGGGCACAAGCTACCGAGGACACCTCGAGACGGGGCACAAGCTACCGAGGACACCCCGAGACGGGGCACAAGCTACCAAGGACACCCAAAGAAGGGCCTCCTGGCCAACATCACTGTGCTGCTGTTTATTCGACGTAGAGAAAACATTGAAAATATGAAAAATTTACTGGCAAGAATTTATTTAAAAGTTAATTGAAGTTAAATAAAGTGAGCACCTAGGGTATCCTGCGCTCCTTAACTTTGAGAACACTATCATTATTAAAGACTTCTTGCAGTAAAAGTGTAAAAATATGATTGTCTCTTCAAAATTCAAAAAGTGTCTCATTAATACGCAGAACCGTCCCACTTTAATGCTTCAGATTATTTCAGTGCATCGAGAAGTCTTTTTTTTTTTTTAAGTATCCGTTTTCGAACATGAATTTAGAAACAGTCATTCGTCCTCTCCCAACAACAATGCCAATATTGGAAAGAGAGGTAAGTCAGTTGTTATTTGCACTCTTCGGGTGGCCGAGGTTCCTCCTGTACATAAACATTATTATAGGTCATTCTATCCAGCACAGGAGAAGGTTCTGTACAGCGCACAACCACAAGTTACACATTTCGAGATCCTCTTGTATGTGATAATAAAGAAAAAGGTAGGGAAAGTGAAACAAGGATTTGCAATGCAATAGGTCTTGCATTACTGATAGTTTGAGATATTGGTGTTGCAAATAATAATGCAACGCCAATAGCTCATACTTTCAGTAATGCGAGACCTAGTGCTTTGCAAATAATTGCGTAGTGAGCCAGGAACCAGCATTGTATGTCTCAGTGCAGCACCACAAGCTGCGCCTAGAGCTTCCTAGTGAGCATCATAAACTTTGAAGATATGGTAAATACACCCTACCCATAATGCATTGCATGCAAGACAGTACCACCAGTACACTCAAATAGCTATGTCAATGTATACAATTAGTAGCTTTGAAATGTGACAAAAGAATATTAATTCCGGGTTAGGTTGTACTCAATGTGGATTTGATGAAGGGAAATTTATAGAAGGTCTAATATAAATGTGAGCGGTGGGAGGTGCATTACCGCAAGCTGCTCCTAGAGGTCACTAGTGAGCAAGGCACCTGCACTGCCAATTGCAAAAACAGCTCCTACAGGTCCCCAGTGAGCATCACAAACTTTTGGTCGCATATGGTACTCCCATAATGAATTGCACGCAAGACAGTATCACAAGTACATTTAAATAGCTATGTCCATATATACAATTAATAGCTTTGAAATCTGACAAAACTATTATTCTATTAATTCTGGATTAGGCTGTACTTGATGTGGAGCGAATGAAGAGACATTTAAAGATGCCCTCAAAGTCGGACAAGTCACACCTCTACTAAAAAAACAACAGCAGACCCCACTGATCTAAACAACTACCGCCCTATTACAAATATTCCCACCCTCGCCAAACTGTTGGAAAAATGCGTACAGCTACAACTGACTAAACACATAGACAAGTTTGATCTCCTCAGCGCTCATCAATCAGGCTTCCGTGCAGGGCACAGTACCGAAACAGCCATGACGCACATAGTGGACGACACCCTCCAAATCCTAGACCAAAACGAAACCTGCCTCCTCATCCTTCTGGATCTCTCCTCAGCATTCGACACAGTTAAACATGAGAACTTACTCGAACTGTTAAACACAAGAATGGGCATCTCAGGGACTGTTCTCAAGTGGTTCACCTCCTTTCTACACAACCGCTCACAAAGATTCAAAAGCAACAACCTGATGTCCTCTCCGGTACCTGTATCACTAGGCGTCCCACAAGGATCCTCCCTCTCCCCTACACTGTTCAACCTAGTTATGGAACCTCTCACTACTTTGCTACAGACATCCAATGTTCACTTCCACATGTATGCCGACGACACCCAACTCTATCTCAAAATACAATCGCCAAGGACATCATGCTTCTGAACACCACGATCAGAAACACCCAGTCCTGGCTTGCAGAGAATCACCTCAAACTCAATGCCCTGAAGACTGAGTTCCTCCTGATCTCTCCTCCCGCAAAAATCTCCACGGCTCAAACATGGCTTAAGCAGTTAACAGCTTTAAATGTACAACCTACCGTCGTAGACTCAGCAAAATCCTTAGGCATAACACTTGACGCCAATCTCAACATGCAGCAGCACATCAGCAAGGCAACCAAAGGAGCGAACTTCCAAATCAATACCTTGAGGAAACTTAAAGCCTTCCTTCCAGCCAAAGACTTCCAAACTGCAGTACAATCTATAGTCATCCCGCACATAGAATACGGAAGCACCGCCCTCTGCGGGCTCCCACTAACAACAACTGCACCCCTTAGAGCGTCCCTTAACGCTGCAGCGAGACTCATCACTGGCTCAAAAAAACACTCGCATATTTCCCCTGACTTTAAATCCCTGAACTGGCTGCCTTTTGAAGCCAGAATACATCTGAAAATCGCCTGCATGACTCACAAGGCTGTACACCACAACTCGCCCAGCTACCTCACTCAAAAGCTGACAATCTCGGGTGGCTCTAGAACTACTAGAAGTACAAACAATCTTCTGCTGAAACCTCGAAGATTCAGAAAGGAAAAAACCTATAAACGCTCCTTTTCAGGAATGGCGCCCAGGATCTGGAACTCACTCCCTCCTGAAACCAGGCTCATCTCCTCCAACAAACTGTTTAAGAAAGAAGTAAAAGCGATCCTCATGGCTAAATACACATGATCTATTATCCTGTAGCTCTCATGAATCCGCTCCGTAATACCGGCCTGACCCCTTGGTCTACTAGTACTATTTGTATTATGACTTATTTGATTGTATATGTTCCCTCTTTGTACTACTTGTACCACTGGTATTAAGACTTATTTGATTGTATATGTTCCCTCTTTGTATTTTGATGTACTACTGACGCACCTGTCTGACTTGCACACTGTACCTACACCACCTAAACCATCCCTAATTTTGTACTACTGATGCACCTGTGTGACTATACATCCTGCACGCACCTACCTCAACTATGCCCACCTTTATGTTATCTCCAAAAACACTTGCAGCACGCTTAAATAAGTATATGCTTACTTTTGTACTTTTATATTATTGCCGCAACGGTTTGACTATGTACCTTGTACTGACACTACCTCACCTATGATCTACCTCCGGTTTTTCTTTGACCTACCTATGTAACTATGCACCTTGTACCGAACTACCTCAACTATTACATTCTATTACTTCATCTCCCCCTGTAAAGCGCTCTGATATCTGCAAAGATCTTGTTCGCGCTATATAAAACTTTCAAAATAAAATAAATAAATAAATAATATAAATGTAAGATGCGTAGGTGCAGTACAGCAAGCTGCACCTAGAGGTCCCTAGGGAGCATCATAAACTTTGAAAATATGGTAAATCTACCCTACCCATAATGCAATCCATGGAAAACAGTACCACAGTACATTCAATATATACAATGAGTAGCTTTGAATCGTGAGAAAATAATTATTATATTAATTCCGGATTAGGTTGTCATCTATGTGGAGCTGATGAAGGAACTTTATAGAAGGTCTAATATAAATGGGAGATGTGCTGACAAGTAAAGTAACCACTGCCAGCCTTGTTTAAGGCCTTTAAGAAAATAGTGTCTTGAGGTTGTCATTAAAACCTAGGGCGTAACAACACATGTAATAGTGGAAGGTTACAGAAAGAGACAGGGAGGTACAGAAAGAGACAGGGAGGTACTAAGGAGGGACTACAAAGCCTAATAACCAATGAAAAGCCACCATTTACAAAAGGACAGGAGCCAAATAAAAAGATGGGCGGGAAGTAGGTGGAGCTTTATGGACATATCCTGAATACAGCATATCTCGAAGAGACGGTGCAAGCGCTGCCTAGTTGAGACCTAAAAAAACAATTGCTTGGGATCACACAATTTTGTTAAGTGGGGAAACCAGGATTAACTTCAGGTTTTCTGGCTCACACTGTGCCCTTCAGACCCATACTAAGGGGTCACGATCGGTATCGCAGGGGCCTGTCTGAGCGAGAGTCACCCCAACAAGCCTGGTGCTCCTCGCTCTGAAGCCGGGCGTCCCCTTTCCTGATGCAGACACCCAAGGTAGCAAGTCGTGTGACAGACTCCCAGAGGGCAGACTACTATCATTATTAACAAGATGGACTGCCCTGCCCCAAGGGGTGCAGACTACAACTAGTAGCTCCTAGAACTCATCATGGTCTCAGCATCTCACTATAAAAGAAACATAACCCAGGAGCAGGCGTGCTGCCCAGGAGCTGCCTCCACAAACATGTGGAAGAAATTTAGCATCTGGACATTAAATGTGCTTGAGGGGGCGCATGTAACCACGGAGCGCACACCACACACAGGGAACTTTCACGGAAATTGGTTTTACTGGACCCCGGGAGCAGGCAGCAGCCTCCATCATGGACGGGAAATGGAGCCAGGGGTTTACAGCACCAGGGCTGGGTGACGACAGGGTGCCCAGAGCTAGGGTTAGGGAGTGGGCCTTCCCGGGACCTGACAGAGGGCCATGGTGAGCCTAAGGGGGAGGGTGCAACAATGAGTGGCTCTGCACGGACTGTCAAGGGATGGGCGCACAATACCAAAGGGGCTCAGCCGGGGGCTGGACGCACTGCACCAAAGGGGCCTTGCCGGGGGCCATCGGCGCACTGCACCAAAGGGGCCCTGCTGTGGGCACACTGCACTAAAGGCGCCCTGCTAGGGGTTGTGGGCGCACTGCACCAAAGGGGCCCTGCTGCGGGCGCACTGCGCCAAAGGGGCCCTGCCGAGGGCTGCAGTCGCACTGCACCAAAGGGGCTCTGCCGTGGGCACACTGCACCAAAGGCATTTGCCACGGGTGCACTGCACCAAAGGGCTCTGAACAGACTCCTGGAGTTGTATACACTGCACTATAGTGCTCTGCTGGGGTTGTGCACACTGCACCGGTGGGCTCTGCACGGGCTGCTGGGGTTGGGTACACTGCAACAATGGACTCTGCAAGGACTGCTGGGTCGGTGTACACAGCACGGAAGGGCTCCTAACGTACGCAGATGGCTGCGTCACCCTCTCTACTTCACAGACCAGTGTACCGATACCTTTCCTAGCTATGCAGATGGCTGCGTCACCCTTACTGCAACACAGACCAATGTACTGAGTCCCCCAGGGCTCATCCCTGAGTCCTACACTCTTCAATGTGTACATGTCCCCCCTGGAGAAAATAGTTACCCCCCATGGTGTTAAACTGGTGACCTACGCAGACGATACCCAGCTCACTGTCTCACTCAATCAGCTGGATCGCTCCCCCACCGACCTCTGTTCCTGCCTCAAAGACATTATCCGCTGGATGGACAGATCCCACCTCAAACTGAATAGTGATAAAACCGAGATCTTGGTACTGGGCAATCAATCCCATTTTACCCCAGAGACGATGTGGCCTGCCTGTATGGGTCCTGCGCCAATCCCAAAACATGACATAAAAAGCCTGGGAATATGGCTTGACCAGGACCTCACGTTTAACACCCAAGCCAGGAAAACCGTCGGGGTCTGCTTTGGACTTCTCCGAACTACCCGCAAAATTCTCCCTCTCCTACCCGCGACTCCAGGAAACTATTAATTCAGAGCCTCATTCTATCCAGACTGGACTATGGCAATGCCCTGTATCTGGGCGCCCCCAGAACAGTCATTGCCAAACTCCAGGTCGTCCAGAATTCGGCAGCAAGGCTTCTAAGTCGCTTCACTGGCTCCCCATTCAGGAAAGAGTACATGTCAAAACCCTGTGCACCACCCACAAAATCCTCCACGGCAGGGGCCCCCCCATCTTAAAAGACATCATCACTCCTTACAAAACCACCATAAGCCTTCGGTCTGCCCATCTTCACTTGGCTTTCACGCCCAGAATCAAGAGGGCATGTTCGGGGGGGTCGCCTCTTCTCCTACAACGCCCCCAAGCTCTGGAATTCCCTACCCCTTGCCATCCGCTCTGAACCCAATCTGTTTTCCTTCCGTAAACTTCTGAAAACCTGGCTCTTCCCTTAAAATTCCTTCCTTCCGCTAGCACACTCATTAGCGCTGGTTCGCTCCGGGCAGCCATGCGCTCTATAAATCCTCTTCTATTCTATTCTACCTTTTCTAGCATACGCAGATGGCCTGCTCACCCTCTCTTATTCACAGACCAATGTACTGATACCTTTCCTAGCTATGCAGATGGCTGTGTCATCCTTACTGAAACACAGAGCAATGTACCAATACCTTCCCTAGCAATGCAGTTGGCTGCATCACCCTTACTGCATCACAGACCAATGTGCCAATACCTTTCCTAGCTATGAAGATGACTGCGTCATCCTCACTACTACACAGGCCAATGTACCGATGCCTTTTCTGGTGTACGCACTTGGCTGCGTCATCCTCGCTGCTACACAAACCAATGTACTAATACATTTTCTGGTGTACGCAGTTGGCTGCGTCATCCTTACTGCTACACAGACCAATGTACCCATACCTTTTCTAGCATACACAGATGCCTACGTCATCCTCCCTACTACACACATCAATTTAGAGATAGAAGGGGTGGTAGATGCTTTCGCTTTGATGTAGCAAAGCTCTTGAACTCCCTTCCTCTGCCCATCTGACCTATAGGAAATGAACTATGCTTCAGGAAAGTGATCAAAACCTTGCTCTTTAAATAGATTAGTGTTCTATTGGTTCCTCTCTGTCCTGTCATGGTGATACCTCTCATCCAGAGCTGGGATGGATCCCGGTCACCATGCGCTCTATAAATGGAATAAACAGAAAATGAACTAATAGCTTTCCGAGCCTTTGTAGATGGCTGCGTCCTCCTCCCTACTACACATGTGAGCTCCATAAAAACATCAAAGAGAGAAAGGTTGTGTTGTTCGGCGGTGAAAAGCCACACATTAACTGTCCAGTCACTGCTGATAAGCAAACTGGACTATTCAAACTCTCTATTCGTTGGCATGGCAGACTACCTATTCACAAAACTGCAGCTAGTCCAGAATGCGGCAGCAAAGGAAGTCTGCAATAGAAAAAAGTATGACTAAGCTAAAACTTGTATGAGAACTCTACATTGGCTCCCAATAAGGCAAAGAGCCTCCTTCAAAATGTTATGCATTACACATATGTCACTGCATAACACTGGCCCAAGCATTCTAAAAAACAGGATCAAGTTCTATGTACCCAACCGGAATCTCCGTTCACAATATACAGCAAGAGCATCCACCTCTCGAGTAAAGAGAACCAGGATGAGCGGTCGCTCCTTCTCCCACCTGGCCGCGAACATCTGGAATGACTTGCCTATAGATCTTAGGCTCACAGACTTATCTCACCTTCAGGAAAAAACTGAAAACCCTACTCTTTCCCAAACTTGACAAATCCCCCTAAAACTCCTGTACCATCTTGCCACAGACTCGAGTAATCTTAGCGCCGTGATATCCTTCCCAGGATGAATGATGCGCTTTACAAGCACAATTACATTACATTACAACTGGGTTCCCAGAACAACCAAAATTGAGCACACACAACTACAGTCACCGTGGCATCATTCTAGATTAAAACCTTAACTGGGGTCCCTACATGGGACACCTACATCGCAAAGATGGAGGTTAATTGGTCCTAGTTTAGTGACAGTTCAAGCTAATGAAACCCATCGTCGCCTACTTGGAAAATCTAACAGCTTAAGAAAGCATGAATTCCTTTCTTTATTGGAGCATCATCGCAAGTCTACTCGCCCCAAGATCTACCCCCAGAGCCAAAGACCTGACCTTGGGCTTACATCGCTGATGTGACCATGAATCGATTCAAGGACCACCCACAGTGTCCCTCAGCTGCTACTAACATCCTAAAGTCATTCATGAAGGATGAAGTAGCCAGACGAAACTTGGAAGTGGTGCTGGCAGACAAAGCTCAACTACAGATGTATACCCGAACTGAGGAACTAATAAAGACTAGAAGAGTTTGAAGTAGAACATGAACTATCTCAGGGTCTTCCAACGTGCAGTGTCAAGCTTACCTGGTGTTTAATATCAGTGTAACGGCAGAGACAGCCTTCCTGCGAGTCTCCCTCTTGTAACTCCCCTCACACAAACTGGACCAACTCAACAACAGAGAAGCTCCCCATCGCCTACGCAACTCCAACTAGCAGTCAACTGAACATACATTTATTCAAGCCTAGAATGTGTGCATTTTCAGAACTGATAAGCTGATGTTAAGAGAAAAACTGCCTTAATTCAAAACATATTTAAAAGGTATTATTTGAGTTGAAGAGATGTATTACTCATATTCTGATCTTTGTACCAGGGCGATTGCAGCTATGGCTTTTATGCATTACCAATGTAATATTTCAATTCAAATTGTCAAAGCCTTTTTTACATCACGGCTCGAAACCCTTCCTAGTGCACCGATGTGATCACAGTCGACAATTGTCAGGACGGGGTGGTCACTATTACATTACCAACGTTAGTATATCTGGATGATTTCCAATGACAGTGAATAGCTCTTATTACAGAAAAGGTTGGAGACCACTGTGCCGAATATGCATTCAATGCGGTGCACAGACTACGGGGTCTGTGCACGCCTACGATGCAGTGACTGGGATGCTGCAAACGTTCTGCTCGACCGGCAGAGAAGTACAGGGGCGGTGTACGTTTACAATACACCGCACAGATGTACAGGGGATGTGCATGCTTACAATGCACTGTACAGAGTACAGGGGGTGTTTACGTTTAATATGAGTGAAGAGGATGGGTTTGGGTAATGGACAGGAAGATCTGGTGCTCAAGCCTGTACGATTTTGAGTGAGACTTATGATATTAAGCTACACAGTGTCAACAGGTCAGGGGCACTGCAAAGAGTACAGGGCTGTGTACGATTATAATGCACAGTCAGCTCAGAGTTATAGGACTGGGAATCTTACGATGCATTGAATGGTGCTGTTGCAACGTAGTGCAAAATACACAGGCGTGGCACAAGGAGCCACAGTTTACATAGCACATGTGTGATAAATGTACATTGCAAACCCAATCAAAAGGTGGCGGAGCACTGTATAGTGTCAAAGGAGAGATACGGCCAACAAGTGATAGGAGGGGCAGCTGAGAAGTGGATGGAGGATGGTTACTCCATTGTATTGTTCCTAAATTGGCGCAGGGCTGTGAAATGTGCAGGTCTTAATGGATGCGTTAATCATCCCTACGTGCTAAAGATTTAGGACCCTTACATCCTATGGCAGTGATTATCAAAGTGCGCCCCTCTTGACCTTTACATGCAGCCCCCTGTTGAACAGCAGCACGAGCAGCTGTCTAGCAGCTGGGCACTAATATTCAGAAAAGAAGTGTTAAACAGGCAAGCATATATTAACCTGCAAATAAACAATTGCCCATTTATTTAACATGTTTTAGACCTCCTTACACAACCATGGACCCACTCAGACCCACTACCATCACGCTGCCGGCATCACTGCAGCCCTCAGTCACACCACAGATAGTACTTTGAGGCCCCTGGGCAAATGTTTGCGAGTACCCATGTTTTATGGGATCTTGGTGCATAGACCCTCTAGCAGACAGTTTTACACAATATTCAATTCAGAGCAACAAATACAGCCTTAGGGTGTGTTCTGAACAACATCAGTGTCAATCTTCTGTATAACGAAAACATACACTGTGAGCTTATTCATAAAAGATTGTGATAAATGTGCTTGCCACATAAATAAATGAATGAAGTTTGGATCAAACAAGAAAGTGTACAGTACACCAGTGACCTTTTCAATGACATGAGCCTCTGACTGGACCAAATGATGGTCGCACCTGCACGAACGTGTCGGTGTCTTCCTGGGCAGAGAATGATGTGGTGCTGTGATGCACAGCTAAGTTCCAACAATAAATTCTTCAAAACTAATAATACGAGATACATTTCTTTTAATTTCACAAATCCAAAATCCGAGTAGAGAAGATCAATAATTCTTGAATCTCAAATCCAAGTGTATTATAAATATTAATCACCCATAATCAATGACATTGATGCATTAATCCATCCCTAATGCATTTCAGCACCTGGGCCTTCAACAGGGGAATATCTAAGAAGGAAATCAAATAGGAAACCCATGAATATACCAGAATAACCTCTGACTGGATCCACATATCCCAGAGCGCAAGCATCTTCAAGCAGCGTTTATTCCAAATAAGAGCCCCTCCAACTCCGCAACCTCCACAATGAAGCAGGGCCCAAACACAATGCACCACAATATCACCTGGGAGAGTCACATATCGCCACACATCACCTTCAGGGCACTTACTTATTGAAGGCATTTTTATATAGCGCGGACTTTACCCAAAGGTGTCAAAGCGCTTCACAATAGAACCAAGTAAATTACATGAGGAGAAGATTACAAATGTACACGTTGCAGAAACAAACGAGAAACAAAAGCAGGTAAAATAAAATAATAGATGACACTTGAGGATCTCAGATACTAAGGTCGCACAAACACACAGCCACTCGGTGAGACCTGAGTATCAGGCGGCTCCTGATGAGGAGGATTGTGTCAGCAGCATGCGAGCACTCAATCTCACAGCCCCCCTAAAGACTGGAGATGGTGCACCCCTCCACACTGAGGGAGGCAGCTCAGGGTCTCAGACCCTCTAGGCACCTCCACACTTCACCACTCTCCGTGGGTCTGGAGACACCATCTGTGGTACACTCCTTCCATGGCATACTCCTACCGGGGCAATCCTGGACAGTCCCTCCCCTACCAGCAGTCACCCCTGCACATACACCATTGAGTACAGACCCCCACGCCACTCTTTCCCCAAGTATACCCCGGGGTGTGGACTCTGGCCACCAGTTCTGTACCCCCTGGCACTCACTACCCCTTCCTACATCCCATTTTGCCCGCTTCATGGCACTGGCAGTGCCAGTCACTGCACAGCACCACCTTCACATGTGCCCCCGGGTGAGGAGCTGCCCCCTCCGCCCTGCCCAGGGCACATGCCTCTGCCCACTGACTGCACTCCCCTGTGCATGGACCCACTGGGCAGGTCCAGCCTATTCTACAGCAAGCTGTGCCCCCCTGCAGCGCCTTCTCCAGTGCACACTGTGATGGTGCCAGCCTCAGTGTCTCACTGATGCCTCCTGCAGACCCCGTGCATCACCCCCTTTGCAGTGCTTGCTCCCATGCACACTGTGGTGGTGCCAGCCTGGGTCTCACTGATGCCCTCCAGCAGACCCCGTGCACCCCCTGCCTGTGCAGTGCTTGCTCTCGTGCACATTGGTGCAGTGCCAGCCTCAATGTCTCATTGGAGCCCTCCTGCACCCTGTGGTGGTGCCAGCCTCAGTGTCTCACTGATGCCTTCCTGCAGACCCCGTGCATCACCCCCTTTGCAGTGCTTGCTCCCATGCACACTGTGGTGGTGCCAGCCTGGGTCTCACTGATGCCCTCCAGCAGACCCCGTGCACCCCCTGCCTGTGCAGTGCTTGCTCTCGTGCACATTGGTGCAGTGCCAGCCTCAATGTCTCATTGGAGCCCTCCTGCACCCTGTGGTGGTGCCAGCCTCAGTGTCTCACTGATGCCTTCCTGCAGACCCCGTGCATCACCCCCTTTGCAGTGCTTGCTCCCATGCACACTGTGGTGGTGCCAGCCTGGGTCTCACTGATGCCCTCCAGCAGACCCCGTGCACCCCCTGCCTGTGCAGTGCTTGCTCTCGTGCACATTGGTGCAGTGCCAGCCTCAATGTCTCATTGGAGCCCTCCTGCACCCTGTGGTGGTGCCAGCCTCAGTGTCTCACTGATGCCTTCCTGCAGACCCCGTGCATCACCCCCTTTGCAGTGCTTGCTCCCATGCACACTGTGGTGGTGCCAGCCTGGGTCTCACTGATGCCCTCCAGCAGACCCCGTGCACCCCCTGCCTGTGCAGTGCTTGCTCTCGTGCACATTGGTGCAGTGCCAGCCTCAATGTCTCATTGGAGCCCTCCTGCACCCTGTGGTGGTGCCAGCCTGGGTCTCACTTTTGCCCTTCTGCAGACCCTGTGCCCCCCCCCCTGCACCACCCCCCTGTGCACAATGGTGCAGTGCCAGCCTCAGAGTATCAGTGATGTGCTTCTGCAGACCCAGTGCGCCCCCTGTGCTGGTGCCAGCCTCAATAGTGCCCCCCTGCACCCTGTGCTGGTGCCAGCCTGTCTCACTGATGCCTCCTGCAGGCTCTGTGCCCCCCATGCACCCTGTGTTGGTGCCAGCTTGTGTCTCACTGCACCCCCCTCCTCTACCCCCATGCACACTGTGGTGGTGCCAGCCTGCCTCCACTGCAGACACCTGGGCACACACTGCCCCTCTGTGCACCCATGGGGGAGGGGGGTCCGGCATCCCCCCCCCCCCAGCTGCCTCAGGCCCCGCCCCCCTGGTGTTTCAAGGGGGGGGGGCAGCCCCCTCCTCCCCACAACTCTCGCCCCGGGTCTCCCCTCACTCACCCAGCAAGACCAGCAGCGCCGCCCGCGGGCCCCTCCCGTGCTCCATGGCCGTCCCCGGTGCCGCTCACTCCCGCATCCCCAGGAGCCGCCGACCGTCCACCGCCACTGACTCCAGCCGCCAGGCCAGCGCGCGCCCGGCCCCGCCCACCCCTGACGTGTGCTCCAAGCGTCCAATGAAGCGGAGGCCCTCCACGAAGCACAAGAACTCTCCGCCAATGACAGACTACACAGGTGTGACGTCGGACTCTAGGCGGAACTCCGTGCACAAACTAGCAAAGACTCAGAAGCCCGCCCACTCTTTGCCCCGCCTCCTAACACTGCGTCATACCGGAAGCTGCCTTGTATTCTATGGCAACTACCTCTGAGCGTCTCCTTCCGAGCCCCGCCCCCAGGGCTCCAGAGCCTGACGCTGCCTGAGACTAGCAGCGGGTCCGGACGTCACTGCCGCCGCGGTAGACATGGAGGAAGGACTCGGGCGGATGCCAGAGCCGCCGCCATCTTGCCTCTTTCCTCTGCTAGCGCCTCGAGGCCAGACTTTTGTAAACATTAATACTTTGGAAGCCTCCACTGACCCCGGCGTGACCCCACACTCCTCGCCCCACTCATCACTTCCAAGGGGTTCTTGTTTAGAAAAGCCACATTAGAGAAGATAGGAGATCTCACCTGCGCTCCAATATATATAGAGAGAGAAAGTTAAGTGGTAATCAACTTCAACCACAATGGAGAATACAAATAGAATTATAACAATTATAACCACAGAAATGTAACCATAAGTGTCTGGTCACAAACACTCAGAATCCATTCCTCAAGTCCTGGTCCAATAACTCATTCAAATAACATATTGATAGCTGGACCCAAAATAAATGTCCACAAGCAGTAGGATCCAGTAGAAATCTTCTTTATTTTCTTGCGTGATGTGTCCACAGCTTCAGTACATACTCAATTCAATTCAAAAATCTTTATTCGGATTACAAAAATCCATAAAAGCACAGTTTAAAATACAATTCAACATTTACAATTACAATTACAATAGGTGCAATAGACACTATAAAGTACATTATCAGTACAGTTACTACAGTTACTACTCAGAAAACAGTCAACACGTGTTTCGTCTGGCTTTTCACATTTGCCAAAGACTTCATCAGAGCTGCATTATAAACATCAAATAAATATATATCAGGACTGTATAGTTCCAAAAGGGGTTGTTTTAAAAAGTAAGTCTTGAAAGTAAGAAAAGGAAAGTGACTTGTCCAAAAGTAAAATAGCCACGAAAGTGTACCCATAGTAACTAGGTCAAAAAAATATCAAATTAATTACGAGAGAAATGGAGAAAGGGAAACCAAAACGTCACCGAGATCATAGGGTCTCCACTGTGCACACCTTATAACCCAAAAAATGTTTAAAGTAAGGCAATATTCACCTTTTCTAATTGTAATTAATACATGGAAAATTCATTTCATCCTCTTGAAGAGAATTAGTCCTTCTCGTAATCTAAATAACAGAAGTTTGTCACGTTAGTAATTACTCTAACTAAACTTCAATGCTTCCTCTTATTGTCCCCGCTACATAGTATCGATGCCACGTAACATATGGCCCAATTTCTCCTCAACAAAACTTGGTGCTAAAGATTCCATATATCTCTAGTAAGTGTTATACAACACTATTCCAAGATCAACCCAAATCCATGTAAGACTCTCACTGAACTCACCAAAGGTTGTCCCCAGCACTCTTATCACAGTTACATAATCATGACGCTTACCTCAAGTTATATCCTCAATTTATCATAACCTAAGAAGTTAATAAATACAAAAATCATTAATCACACACTCAGAGCATAGGTCCAAACGTCGTAACTAGGATTACCAAGTTACAACTCACCTCGCTATTCCTCTTCATCCAGATGTCCTATCCCATAAACAGTGAGGGAGAAAAAGAAAAAGAAAAAAGCGCATGTCAATATGCGCTCAATATCACATATTTATAGTTTCAAGATAAGTAGCATCCCCCTCTCACCGTGGTAACAGATCCTCGTCATTATCAGTCTCGACGTGCAACTTCGTCGCCATATTTGTAAGCCCTTTTATACTGTTTAGTGAGTTAGCGCCATCTTGTAATGTGCAAATACTCACAAAAAACACAAATTCCTCTCTTTATATCACCAGAGTTATAAATATTAATACTTGAGTCCTATCATTTTATGTATATGGTCTGTACTGTTCGAAAAAAATAGTCTTCCTCCGTTCCGGCTACGACAACGAGTCATATTACTCCCTTACAATGGTCTCAGCCCCAATGCTAACAGGATTCATATCCGTATAAGAGACAAAGCGTCAAGGCGGCAGAAAGAATCCAAGTATCCCCCCGTAAGCCTTCCGGGTATATTTGCATCTCCAAAATTTTATTTTGTTTGGAACTTATCAAAAATAAAGAAACGAATATTATAACGATTATTCCGAGATGTTCAAGGATTAAGTAACCAACTGCAGTCCCGAACCGAGAGTCTCCTCATACGTCACCCTGCTCCCTATTCCTAGTACTATCGACAATTCTGTGAAAGAGAAGCATTCAGCTCCATCAAATCGTCCTTGATAAATATGTATCACCCCAAATCACTCCTAAATAAAGCGGAGACCAAGATGAAGTAGAGCTAAGAATAGAGTATTTATATAGAGAAGGACACAAACAAAGTTAAGTAAAAAAAATAAGTAACTATAGATCCCCAGACCAAGGAGTGAAGGTTACACAGACACAAAGAAGATACATCATTAATAACAAAACAACTATATTCATAATATCTCCTCAAATCTGTACACATTTCCATTACATATATTTAGAAAGTTATTGCTACAACAAAATTATATATTTCTCGGCATCTGCAGTAATCATACAGTATGGATCTCAGGAGGGTGAAATTACTTAACATTCGTCATATAAGGGTATTACCACAATAGTTTCACACATTGTAATAAATACATTATAGTCAACGCCCTAGATAATACTGTAATTCCGAATCTAAATTGGGGCCATCTTCAACGGCCCTCAATGTCATAATACACATGCATTCCCTACGTCGCAATCGTAGTGTCCTGTCCCCACCTCTTTTGTCAGCTTTCAGTACATCTATGCCATGGTGATGGAATTGGTGCTTGATCCTATCGTTCTGAGTCCTCACGTAATGCACAGCTATTGGATACCTAGTATCACCATTTTTAAGTCTCCTAAAATGTTCTATCATCCTATCACGTAGTCTCCTGGTCGTGCTACCAACATAAATCTTAGTGCACGAACAGACGATCACATAGACCACATGCGTAGTCTCACAATTGATAAGTGAGTTGATCTTAAAAGTACCCATATGGTTATAATTGAATTCCTTAATCCTCCTGACGGCCCATCTGCATGAGCTACAGTTCCCACAATAGTAAAAACCCTGTGGTTGGTGACTAAGCTAATTAGGTCTGTCCGGTACGCTAAGGTAACTAGGACAAAGCTTATTAGAAAGAGTTGTACCCTTCCTATATGTGATGTTAGGTCTCTCGTTCAACATATGCTAATATCAATATCACTCAATAACAAATGCCAATATTTCTTGAGAATACCAAATAGCTGGTGATTCCCTTCTCCAAAGTTAGTTGCCAGCCTCCCCAATCTATTGGCATCCTCTCTATTGGGCGAGCTCGGTTTGGGTCTCAATGTATCTGGTCTTGGTATATTCCTGGCTCTTTTTCTGGCTGTATTGATGACCTTGTCTGAATATCCTCGAGCTTTAAACCTTCTGGTCATATCCTCCAGGTTACTCTCAAAATCCACATCCTCTGAGCAGTTTCTATGTGCTCTCAACATTTCTCCATATGGGATGGAATTAATCTGACATGATCGGTGGCAACTCTCTGCTGACAATATTGCATTGCAACTTGTAGCTTTACGGTACATCCTGCTACACAGTTTATCATCTTTAATAAATAATTCCACATCAAGAAACATCAGTCTTTCATAACTAAATTCAGTTGTAAATGTCATATGTACTTGGTTACTATTCAGATGTTCAAAAAACCCATGTAATTCTTCTACAGTACCCCTCCAAATCATCAAGCAGTCATCTATGAATCAAGCCCAATAATATAGGTGGTTGATCCATTTGCTGCCCTTCGGGCCCCAGATCCACTCTGCCTCAAACCAACCCATAAATAGGTTGGCAAAAGACGGAGCGAATCTGGAACCCATCGCAGTCCCATGTCTCTGTTTGTACCACTTATCTTTAAAGTGAAAGTAGTTATTCTCAAGGACAAGTCTGGTCATCTCCAATAACATCATAGTATGGTCATATTGTTCAGCTGGTCGTTTCTTCAAAAAACTCTCAGTAGCTACTATTCCCAAATCATGGTCGATATTGCTATACAGAGAGACAACATCCAATGACACTAGAATCATACTATTCTCCCAAATAATATCATTCATTAAATTTAAAACATGCCTGGTGTCCTCAATATGAGATGGTAAGTTGTGAACAAATGGTCGCAAATAAATATCTATAAACTGTGACAGTTTCTCCGTTGGCCCTTCAATACCAGAAATAATGGGCCTACCTGGTGGCTTTTCCCTATTCTTATGGATTTTTGGTAAGCAGTACAAACAAGGAGAACGTGGGCATGTAATCCTCAAATACATATATTCGTCAAAATCCAACAATGATCTATCACACCAAGTTTTCAGTTTGTCATTAATCAATGGTATTATTAATTGTAGTGGGTTAGAAGCCACCGTCTCATAATAATATGTATCATTAAGTTGAGATAAAACCTCTTGTTCATAGTCTATAGTGTTCTGGATAACTATATTGCCCCCCTTATCCGCCCGATGCTGTTCCCCTTGATCTTTTTAAATCTAATACTAGCCTGTGGGCACCCATCTTATTAAATGTATTTAAAGCTGTGGTGGTTGGTCGCATCCCCGGCACATGGAAAGAGGCAACCGTTGTGCCAATTTTTAAGAAGGGTAACAGATCTGATCCCTGCTGTTACCGCCCAATTTCTTTGATAGACGCTGCTTGTAAAATTCTTGGCAGAGTCATTCTGGCGAGACTGGAAAGTTGGGCTGATTCGGTTGGCCTATTAGTCGACTCCCAATATGGTTTTAGGCACGGAAAGGGGACAAACGAGCAGTGTCTCAATTTGGCCCTGATCCTTGGCAAGTATATGAAGGCCAAAAAATCTGTTATTCATTTGGCCTTCATGGACCTGACAAGTGCTTTCGACACAGTCTGCAGGAGTAAGTTGTGGAAGATGATGACTGATATGGGCTTTGAGGAACCCCTGGTGACCTTGCTCCGTAGATTGCATGAAGCAACAAATGTGTCCATTAGATTTGGTCCGGGAGGGGAACTAACGAAGCCAATACCTTCGACGGAAGGAGTACTTCAAGGATGTATCTTGGCGCCTTTCCTTTTCTTGGTTTACACAAATGGTTTAGAACAATACCTATTAAACCAGGGTTGTGATTTCCCAAAAATTAATGGTAAAAGCATTCCAATGCTTTCATATGCGGACGATACTGTCCTAATGACACTAACAGGCAACAGCATGCAAACGTGCTTAAATGCTTTTAACAAATTCATGCTTGATTTAGATTTAAAGGTAAACTTCGAGAAATCCTTTATAATGTCCTGTGGCCCAAAGGGGCCGTCGACTAGGAAGTTCGAGGTAAACAGCCGCACAATAGGGAAAGTTGATAACTTTAATTATCTTGGTAACCTGTTTGACAGTAAACTAAGTTGGACACCGGTAATGAAGGTCCGAGCCCAGAACATGACAAGGGCTATAGAGGGGATCTTCCGCTTCTGTAGTAAACTGGGGCAAAAACACATTATGCACCTCAGAACCCTTTACACCTCAAAGTGCCTATCCATTGCCACCTATGGGGCAGGGGTGTGGGGGACTGAAACGCCTGCCGCAATACAGGTGGTAGAAAATAACTTCATAAAAAGGGTCTTGGCAGTTCCTAAAAGTACCTCAAACTCCTTTTGTCATGATGAAATTGGTATGGTCAGCGTATCTGATATAATCAGTATGTCCCCTTTACTTTTATGGGGTAAAATTTGGCAATCAGAGGACTTGCAACTAACTAAAGAAATTATAACTGATTGTATGGCTTTAGATAATTCTAAACAGATCCCCTGGTTATCGTATGTTTGTAACATGCTGAATAAAATTGAACTCGGTTTCTATTTCAATAGCCCTGAGAAAATCAAGGGGAATTATAAAAATGAGATAAAATTAAAGTTTACGAAGTCGGGTATCCAGCCTCTTATGGATAAAATTGGCACTGAAATCGTGCATGTTTGTAAACCATACCCGCAGTTCTATTTAACATTTACTCTTAATGCGCAATGGCGATTTCTGTTAACACGGTTTAGGCTGGAGACTCTTCACTATTTATTTGCTTTCCCCAAACAAGGGGGCTGGGTTGAGAGACTGCTCCCTTGTCCATGTAGTAACAAGGACAGGCAGAGTACCTTACATTTGGTTCTCTTCTGTTCCCTGTATAAAGAGTCAAGACTCCGGTTTATTAAACCTATTCTGAAGGGTAGGCAACCCTGTACCTACAGGGAAGGCTATGAACATTTGTTATCCTTATCCTCTGTGGAAATCTGTTGCGCAATGTTAAATTTTATCAGAATCTCCCTAAAGATCAGAAAGAATTATGGGTAGCTTTATAGGTTAAGAATATTGTAAAACTTTTAAACTGTAATTTTTTAATTCTGTTACTGTTATTATTATGCCTTTTTTTTATAATCAAATTGTGTTTACAAATTAGTTTTAAATGGCTAGTAGAAATGATCTGAAATGTGATATGATTGTTTGTTCAATACTTTTATGATTCATTTTATGTATCGAATAAAGTTTTTGAATACGAATACGACTATATTAGGGTTCGCGGCTAATGATTTTAAGGCTACACGTTCTTTAGCAGTCAAATTATTCTGCCTTGGATACCTTTTATTATCCCTAATATCCTTGTTAATTAGCCTGTCAATATCTAAGTTGACTGCCTTGAAGAAAGCATCAATCACATTGCCCGAGGATAACTGTGGGGTCCATCGTGACTTGCTTTTCAAGCCACTTGATTAAATAACAATTTGGTTAATCTCTAAGTCCATAAGGAGTTTTGACATGGTCAATGGGTCCTCTTCACTCTCAGTAAGTGACAATAACAGTTTAGTATCTTGTACCTCTTGAATTGAAAGGCTACTCAACCATTTCAAATTTTATACTAGGAAACAAAGGGAGGACAAATCATTTGATGATTTTTTAACATCAGTAAGATCATTAAGCTTACATTGCAACTTTGGAATGATGACGGATGAGATGATACGAGATCAGATCATTGTACATGTCAAATGTAAAAAGACACAAGACAAGCTTTGGGTTATGGGTGATCCTAATTTAACAGAGACAATTGCGATAGCCAAAGCTCAAGAACAATCTGATGTATGGATGAACACCATTAGGAATAACACGGAAAAGAACATTTCTGAAGAGGAAATTTGCGTTATCAAAAGTAAACAAGATACTAAACATGTATCTGTTCAATCTTCAGCCAGATACAATTCATATAGACCTAAACAATTTAATACACAAAAATCTAATGATTTTGGTAATGTACAAGGAATGTGTTTCAGATGTGGAAATATATCTCATTATGCTACGTTTCCAGGTTGTCCAGCATTGAAAAAAGAATGTAACTTTTGTAAAAGAGTTGGTCACTTTAGCAACATGTGTAGAGACAGACGTTCTCAATTTCACAATAAGGGTTCTGTTTCCTTATTATCAGAAGAAAATATAAATGTTATTAATGATGCTGACTGTAAAATCAATAAGGGTTTTGTAGTATCATTTGTAGACGACCAAAAATTTTAAGTCACCAAATTGCATTTTCAAAGTATGTGAATGTGAGTTGTCTCTTATGGTGGATTCCGGTTTGCCATGAACCATCATAACACAGGAATATTTCAGTAATACTTTAGCTAAGTCTAATATGTTGGATGATATGAGGGAGTCTGATATTGTTGCAAACAAATTTCTGGAACAAAAATTGACATCATTGTTTTTTTTCAGGTGGTAATTCATTTTAAAAACAGAAAAGCTGACATCAAACTGTATATTTCTCTCAAAGGAGTTAATGTGTTAGGATGGCTTGATCAATGGAAATGAGGGATTTAGATAAATCCACGTGCTAAAAACCCTGTGTCTCTTTGTGATGAAAGTTTAATGGGTACAGTTTCAGTAATTGATCCACCTAAATTCCTAAACATCACTAACATTGAGAGAGGATGTAATCTGGTAAAACGTTTTAGTTCTGTGTTCAGTGAGAAGTTAGGTAAACTTAAAAATTTCTCACATAACATTGTACTTAAAAGAAATCACACACCGGTAGTACAAAAACTTAGAGGATTTCCAATCAACATTAGAGAAGAACTTAGGGGTATGTTGAAAGAGTTACTTGATGAGGGCATCATTGAGCCGATAGAATCATCGGAATGGGTGTCTCCCATAGTTTTGGTAAGAAAACCGGACCAAAAATTAAGGCTATTTGTTGATCTGAGAGCTTTGAATGCCTATATTGTCATCGATTGTCATCCATTGCCAAATATTAATGAATTAGTCTCGATGTTAGATGGGGCAGGGATCTTTTCAACATTGGATCTAAGATCGGATTACCATCAAATTGAATTGACAGAAGCATCCAGAGTCTGCACGTTATGCATTGGTTATGGTAGATTATCATTCCAAGTGGCCGGAAGTTAAGTTTGTTCCCAAAGCTACCACTGAAGCAGTCATAGGGTTTTTCAAAGAAATTTTTACTAGAGAAGGTTGTCCTTCGATAATGGTCACTGATAACGGTGTGCAAAAACGTCTGTAGAAATGTTTGATTTCCTTAAAGAATGTAATGTTGTTCACAGATTAACTTCTTTATACGAACCACATGAGAATGGTCAGGTGGAGAGATTCAATTGTGTGCTGAAGAATTTTGTTGTAGAATCTATCAGATGTGGGAAAAATTGGGTAAGTGCATTAAGAGAAAGGTTGTGGATTTATCGTATTAGCCCCATTCCACTACAGAGGTGAGTCCTTTTAAACTATTCAAAGGTGGCAACCCGGCATCCAATGTTTTACCATGGTGGTTAAAGGAGAAATACAACAATGTATTTTTGGATGATAAGGAGAATGTTACTGACGTTGCCAAACGTGTGGAAGACAAGCAATTAAAAACAAAGAAATGGTATGATAAGAAATGGAATGCAAAAAAACAATATTTTCAAGTGGGAGAATGGGTTAGAATTCTTAAACCAGGTTTATTGGCCAAAGGGTCCAATAAATTTAGTGATCGCATTGAAATAAAAAAAGTGTTTACAAACAGTGTCATGACTCAAGATGGTAGAATTTGGAATATTAGAAGATTGGCCAAATGTTCCAAATTTTATAATGATCACAGTGGAAGTTCTGACAAGAAGATATTTGTTGACAAAAATGAGTCTGTTGCTTACAGAGTCAAAGATGCAAAACGAGTAATTAGTTTACCTAAAAGATATGCTGACTTTGTGCAATGCTGTACATAACTTTATATTGTTTTGCACACATTTGATCTTTTTTATTTATTGTTTAGATTCATTTTGTAAAAAAGGGAGATGTGTTACATTCTTATGTATTGTTTTATCTCTTTAAGTAATATAGTAATGGTTACATGCCATTGCATGCGACGTGTTTTTCTTTAATGAAATTCTACATTCCACATGCTGGTGGAACTGTTATGTTTTGTATCGGGAGAACAGTTGATGCTGGACTCTGATGCAGGAAGATGTTTGCCGTGCTGTTAATAAAAGAGCATCACTTTTACTTTGTTTGGCTGATTATTTAACAGCACACTAACACTTGGAACCTTGAAGCAGTGTTAGGCGCGAGGGAGCTTAGCTGCCACTACTTGCATTCCTGGGACTAGGGAGTCTCTAGCCCGAACCAGGGCTATGATGAGGGTGGCAACATTTCAGCAGAGAAAAGTGGGAGATTTAAACAAATAATGCAACCTATATCTTGTATGTCTGGGTATAATTGCAAGGAGACATTTTACATCCCCTCTAGCTAACTGCACTCCAGCTGTGTGCCTTTCATGGGCAGCAGTCCATTTTGATGCCCCCTCGAGAGGTGCATAGAATTGTTTTTTCGAATTTTCCTTATCCATGTATTTCCATGGTCCAAGCCTTTTGTACAATTCTATGATTCCTGTAAAGCGCTCTTATACCCTAACGGGTCAAGTTCACGCTCTATAAAAAACAAACATAAATAAACATAGATCCCACCGAACCCTCCAACACTGACGACGCTGCCCACAGCCTCAGACGCTGGATCAAGGACTGCGCCAACACCCTCGACCCGCTGAAGTAACCCCCCACAGAGACACCAGCAAGAGAGCCAGCTGGTTCACCCCAGAACTCCTAGATTCCAAGCAAGCCTGCCGGAAACTAGAGAAGAAATGGCACAGTGAACAAACTCCGGACAGCCACGCAGCACACAAGGACGCCATACGCAACCACCACCACCTCATCAGGGCAGTCAAGAGTACCTCCTTCAAAGACAGCCTCAACAACAAGACACACAATAGCAAGGAGCTCTTCAACATCGTGAAGGAACTCTACAAACCCAGCTCCAACACCAACGACATCCCGCTGTAGCAAGCCCGGTGCAACTCTCTCGCCACCTTCTTCCACCGCAAGATAGCAGACATCCACGACAGCTTCAACACCCAGACAGCCCCAACAGACAGCAACACAACAGACCCTCCATACACCATCGACCACGACCCCCTGCTAGCCTGGGCCAGCGTGAGCATTGATGACACCATCAAGACCATGCGCACAATCCACTCCCGCTCTCCGTCAGACCCATTCCGGCACCACGACTTCAACAGAGCAAGCAGCTCAATCGCACCCTGTAGGAGAGTAGGGTCTGCTATCCTATGGTCACCCCAATTTTTTGCTTTTTGCTTCACTGGTTTTCGACTTACTGAGGCTGTGGGCCTGCCAATCAGACCCCCAGCCTGCTGTTCTCTCGCTAAATTCATAATACATGTGCTATAGGTACATACCACAATTGCAAATGGACTCCTTGTCAGCCCCTGTACCATGCACTATAGGTGCTCAGGGCATAGGTGCCACCAAGGCCTACCAGGGGCTGAAGCATAGCTTTTGCCACCCCTGGTTGGTTCTTAAATTGACACAACTGGCTGATCACTCAGCTGGGGCAAGTGGGTGTAATCACCCCTTGCTTAGATATAGTATACCTATATCTAAACCTATATCTGGACACATATAAACCTGTGAGTCACTCCTATGGAAGGCCTTACCAATCCTGGAGGCAGAGTGTGTGGTTTAATGTGAGATGGAGCTCTGGCATGAGCTGAGCCTGTCTGCAGCTGTCGGGAACAACTCCCTAAACTGATCCGGGATAATGCCATACCATATACTATTAAGTGCCTTATAATCCTCGCGGTTATATAGCAACTTTGGTTTGGCTTTATCAAAACATGTTGTGTAAGGTGTCATACGAATTGGAATACTACCCCCTCACCAGTTCTGGCGACGGGGTTAGCATTCCACCCTTCTAGAGGGAGAAGACATGTTACTTTACTGAAACGCGGTTGATTTTTAAAGAGCCTCAGATCCACAAAATGGATGCCTCTGCCACAGACACGGGTCTGGCCTCCTGCTGCTGACCGAAACTCAGCAGATGGTGGCCTGGACAAAGGGTTTCCTGTCACAGGGCGGTGTTACACCACCCCAGACAGGAGATAGTGGATTGTAGCAGGGAGGTTTCAAAGAAACCAGACACTGCCTGGGGAGCACAAGGCTGCCCCTTGCATAATCCGGCCAAACCGGTTCTGGGGCACACCAGCCCCAGTCCCAGCGCGACCTGGATCAAAGGAAAGGGGTGTATCCACCCCCTTCCTGGGTCCCACCCATAGGAGGGGACCTAGCAGGTAATCCAGCCCACCAGATTCGAATAAGAGTGGGAGCAGTGCCAATGCAACTCAGATTATCCTGAAGAAACATAAGAAACGAAACTCGGGACCCTTCGACATCCTACTCAACGTAGAAGACTGAAGAATCTCCCTTGTGGTCAAGGAGTGACCACCCTGTGCAAACAGGTACCATCCAGCACCTCGACCCTTGCTTTGTTGCAGTTCCCGCCGGAACTCGAGCGACAGAGATCGACGAGATCAAGCTTGCCTGCCTTCCTTCAGCCCGATCCACAGTCCCTGCAGAGCTGAGACCCGTGGAGGCGACCGGAAGCGTGGGGCACGCCATCTTGAAAAGGCCACGAGACGCTGACCGTGTAGCCCACGAGTGACCCTTGAAGCAGTACACCGGGATTTGAGAAGCCCCAACCCTGAGCTGCTCTTGCACCGAAGCTCACCCCTCCACACTCGACGAGTGCTGCGTGGGGCCCTTCTGCTTGTGTTGGCTCGACACGTTGGCCCGGTCACTTGCCAGCTGGCTTGTGGCCCCTGTGCCAACGAAAACCTTAAACCGACCTGCTTTTCTGGTTGCTCCAGATTTGCACCAGCTCCTGTGAAAAGGAGCCCCCGCTCTGACCCTCCTGGTTCGAGTGAGAAGCAATCACCCAGTTCCGCGTGGATTGCTTTTGCCAAGTGCTGTTTGCTCCAATCTTGAAGCCGACAGCGCTGACGGCGAGAGCCTGCGTGGGACAGATCGTGACCTGCTCCTGGATGTCGCAAATGCCCCAGAGCCCACGTGACAACGGAGAGAAGCTCCTCGACAACCATTTGATTGCGCCCGACATTGCCTGGTTCCGTCCTGGTTCCACCCTGGTCACTGCTGAGTGACCCAGACTCTGTCCCTTCTGCTTTCAGATACTTCTCGACTTCGATCCACCCTTGGATCACACCGGACACTTCTGCTTCCCATCGCCTGCAGCATCTTCAGCTCCAAGCACCAAGAGCCTGCGTGTCACAACCTGACGCCACTTCGACCCTGTGCACCCGCTCCTGTGGGTGAGGTAACATTGCAACGCCGGTGTTCCCACACTGGTCCACACCTCTAGGGTCTGTGTCTTAAGTTTTGTTCCTCTAGGTTCAGCGGAAGTATCTTTTAACTCTACTGGTGTAACTTTTACGCACCATTGACATTGCATTGGTGCAAGCCGCACTTTACGTGCTGCACCCGAATCCCGCAGGCTTTTCCCGACTTCAGCTTTGCTAGTCCAGACTTCTCCCAGCAATTCCCTAGGCCCTAGGCCTAACCACTGTTCGATTGGTATCTCTTATACCACTTTTTTAATATATGGTTTGAGTGGCCACCCGCCCTCATCCATAATTGTGCAACTTTGTATGTTATACTGTGCTTTTGATTTAACGCTTGTGCCCCTTTGCTCATAAAGAGTACTGGGGATTATTTTAGAAATAAACACATATATTTTTATAATATATACTTGTGTGGTGTCCTTTCATTTGGTATTACAGGATTGTATGTGGTAAAACAGCTCGCTTAACACAACCTCTTAAGTTAAGCCTTTAAGGCTGCTTAGTCCATGCTACCCCTAGGATAGCTTGTCTAACAAGGTTGACTTACAACCAGACACCATAAGGGATTGTTTGGACTGATACAAGGTGGTTCCAGAATTGGAAACATCACATATCAGGCCAGAGATCTGGAAACACGCCGAGATCAACGCCCTACTCAAAAAACCTAAGACAGACCCAAGAGACCTCAAGAACTTCCGGCCCATCTCCCTGCTCCCCTTCCCAACAAGGTCATCGAGAAAACCACCAATAACCCAATACCTCGAAGAAAACAGAATCCTGGACCCTTTCCAGTAAGGGTTCCGTAGCAACCACAGCACCGAGACTGCCCTCATAGCCACCACCGACGACATCAGGACCCTGCTGGACATCGGCGAGACCGCAGTACTCATCCTCCTAGACCTCTCTGCCGCCTTCGACACCGTTTGCCACCGCACACTACGCGCACTCCTCCACGCCGCAGGGATCTGAGACAAGGCTCTGGATTGGACCATCTCCTTCCTCTCCAGCAGAACTCAGAACGTTTGCCTCGCCCCATTCCGTTTCAAAGCCTCTGAGATCATCTGCGGCTTAACCTAGGGATCCTCCCTCAGCCCGACGCTGTTCAACATTTACATGGCCCCATTCGCACTCGTAGCCCAACAGCACGACCTCAACATAATCTCCTACGCCAACGACACTCAGCTGATCCTCTTCCTCACCAAGGACCCCATCACCGCCAAAGCCAACCTCCACGAAGGAATGAAGGCCGTCACTGACTGGATGAAGACCAGCCGTCTGAAGCTGAACTCGGACAAGACGGAGGTCCTCATCCTCGGCTCCAATCCTTCAGCCTGGGACGACTCTTGGTGGCGGGCGGCACTGTGGGCAGCCCCGACACCTTCCAACCACACACGCAACTTGGGAATCATCCTCGACTCAACGCTCTCAATGACCATGCAAGTCAGCGCCGTCTCCTCCTCCTGCTTCAACACCCTCCGCATGCTCCGCAAGATCTACAGATGGATCCCGGCAGATACAAGAAAGACAGTCACCCAGGCCCTCGTCAGCAGCAGACTCGACTACGGAAACGACCTCTACGCGGGAGCCTCGACCAAGCTCATCAAACGACTACAACGCATCCAAAACGCCTCAGCATGACTGATCCTCGACGTACCACGCCACGCCCACATCACCCCCCACCTGAGAAACCTGCACTGGCTCCCTGTCAACAAGAGGGCATCATTCAAGCTCCTCACCCATGCATACAAGGCACTCCACAAGACCAGCCCAGCCTACCTTAACAGACGGCTCTCCTTCTACATCCCCAACCGCCAGCTATGCTCCGCCGACCTCTCACTCGCCACCGTCCCGCGCATCCGAAGAACAACCACCGGTGAGAGATCCTTCTCCCACCTCGCCACGAAGACAAGGAACACCCTCCCACTAAGCCTACGCCAGACCCAAGATTTGCTGACTTTCAGGAGGATACTCAAGGCCTGGCTGTTCGATCAGTAGCACCCCCCCAGCGCCTTGAGACCCTCGTGGGTATGTAGTGCGCTTTACAAATGATTGATTGATTGATCAAATTCTGTACTTCTGGACCTGTTTCTAATAGTGGGAGCTGTCTGAGTTTTGGTGTCCTTCTCCCTATTTGTTAATCTGCCTGTTGTCGTCCATCCATTGTAAATCTAAATCATCATCACATTCTTCTAATATTTCTGGATCACTGTCACTCAGTTCAGCTGTTATTTTCCCTTCCAGTGTTCCTGTTATTACCTCTGGATTTCCATGTTTCCCCTCTATTCCCAATCTCTCTAGTTCTGACCAATACACCCCTTTTCATGTCCCTCATGGAAGTTCTTTCATTATTGTAAATTTGCAATCTATGCAATCTGTACAATCTTTATCCTATTGTGTTTTTTGTGAGACTGCCATCTATTGTTTTATTTGACCTTTTTTTGTTTCTCATTTGATTCTGTAACGTGTATGTAATATTCTCCTCATGTTCTATTGTGAGGCGCTCTGACACCTTTGGGTAAAGTCTGCGCTATATATACTTAAATGCATTGAATAAATAAATACAATCTTTTTCTTTGTATCTTTAAAGGCATCAGTCAATCCTTCACTTATCATAAGTCACCTTTGCTGCCCCCCTGGTGTCCTCCAGTTGCAATGTACTCCTCGCCTCCTCAACCGCTAATTTTGTTGTTCTCGGGGATTTTAATATCCATCTCGAAGACCCCACTAATGCCGCGGGAGTAGATCTGCTCGACGATCTCAAATCTTTTGGAATCAACCTGGTCAATTCGGGCGCGACTCATGAGAAGGGCCACTTACTTGACCCCATATTCTCAAACCTGGACCATCTTAATTCATCCCCTGCTCTTGCCCTGCCTTGGACAGACCACTTTTTGGTGTCCGCAATGTGGCAATTTGACAGTCCAGCTGTGAAGGTCCCAAGGGTCCATACTTTGGAAAGAGCCTGGTCGAGACTCCCAGTCGATATCTGGGCGGCACATCTGGAGGCTACGCAGCCCCCTCAGGAAGTTAATCCGATAGCCGCTGATGCGAACCTACATACCTGGCTTTCGGACTCGTTGGATACTGTCCTACCCAAAAAGAAACAACTTGCGAGGGGGAAGAGAGTGGGTTCCGCACCCTGGTATTCGGCTGATTTAAGAACTATGAGGAAGGGATGCAAGAGGCTAGAGCGGTCCTGGAGGAGAGACTGGAGTGAAGCTAGGCGGAAGGAATACCGTGCGGCTCTGAGCAGGTATAAATCTGCCATTCGGGAGGCAAAATCTGGATTCTTTGAAGAGAGAATAGGCTCTGCGGCCAACTCTTCTAAAGAGTCATTCAGGGTCATTAAGGAGCTCCTGAATATCCCCGAACCCCAGGTTATCCACGAGGACCCTCATAAAAAATGTACAGACTTGGCCTCCTTTTTTAAAACTAAAATTGACAACATACTGGCTTCCCTTCCCCGGCAAGGCGAGGCCTCTTCCTCGGATGATAACCCCAGCCCTCAATTTAAGATGCAACCGGTGGAGCTGGCCTCTCTTGGTCCGGTTACTAGGGAGGAAACTCTTCTGGTTCTGAGGTCCATGAAGAGTGGCTCCCCGAAAGACCCAGCACCTATTAAATATCTTAAACAGGTGGCCTCTACCATCGGCGGCCCTGTGACGGACCTTATAAACCTGTCCCTCACTCAAGGGGTAGTTCCCCCTAGTTGGAAAGGGGCGGTGGTTAAGGCTCTTTTGAAAAAGCCTAACCTGGATCCCGCCGACCTCGCCAACTTTCGACCTATTTCCTTGCTGCCGGGTATTAGTAAGGTGGCTGAGAAGCTGGTGAACAGTCGCCTCTCGGACTTCTTGGAAGCTAATTCCCTCCTGGGCGACTCCCAAACGGGTTTTCGTCCCGGTCAGGGGACTGACACCGCCCTGCTGGCGGTCGTGGAGAATGCAAGGAGCATTTTGGATTCGGGGGGATCAGTGGCAGTGATCCTCCTGGACCTCAGCGCTGCTTTCGACACCGTGGACCATCAGGTGCTTCTCCAACGGCTGTCAGGGGTGGGGGTCACGGGTTTGGCCCTCAAATGGTTCGCTTCCTTCTTGGAAGGTCGTACTTTTGAGGTGTGGGAAGGCCAGGAAAAATCATCTTCAACCCCTCTCCCGTGTGGTGTGCCACAGGGCTCTTCATTGAGCCCTACCTTATTCAACGTTTACATGGCCCCCCTGGAGAGTGTGGTACTGCCGCTGGGTATTAAAATCATCAGTTATGCTGATGATACCCAGCTGGTGGTTGGCCTTTCCCAGTCGGCACACCATCCCGACCGGCTGCACACGTGTCTTGAGAAGATCTACACGTGGATGTGCAGCTCAGCACTAAAGCTAAACGGCTCCAAGACGGAACTGATGCTGCTGGGGAACTCTTTTCCATCCTTGCCCCTCAGCAGCTGACCTGACTGTCTGGGACTGGTACCCACCCCCAAGCAGGAGATCAAGAGCCTGGGGGTGTGGCTGGAGCAGGACCTGTCGTTTAAAACCCACGCTAAAAAGACTGCTGGCGTCTGTTTTGGCCTGCTCCGTTCAGCCCGGAAGATCCTACCTTTGCTCCCAGTGGCCACGAGAAGGCTTCTCATCCAGGGACTTATCATCTCGCGGCTGGATTTCAGCAACGCGTTATTCTTGGGCGCACCCGAATCCACCCTGAACAAACTGCAGCTAGTGCAGAATGCGGCCGCCAGGCTCTTGACGGGTCTTCCCAGGCGTCAATCTGCTCGCCCGGCTTTGAGGGCTTTACATTGGCTCCCTGTTAGGGACAGGGTGAAATTCAAGTCACTCTGCATTGCCCATAAAGTCCTGCATGGGGTAGGTCCACCTATTCTAGGGGAGATGGTCCAGCCTTACAAGGCCTCACGCTCTCTTCGTTCTGACCATCAACATCTTCTTCAGGTTGGGAGGGTGAAGAAGGCCAGAACGGGTGGCAGAAGGTTCTCGATAAACGTGGCCACCTTGTGGAACTCACTGCCATTACAACTGCGTTCGGAAGCCAGTCTTCTTCGGTTCCGTAAACTTTTAAAAACTTTTCTGTTTTCTGCTTAATCCCTGTATTCTTTGGGTAGTGTTATTTTCTGGTAAGCGCTGGGATGCCTACAGGTAACCAGGCGCTATACAAAACTCAGAATAATAATAATAATAATATCATATATATCTTGCGATATCAATCAATCAATCATAGCATTTATAAAGCGCACTACATACCTGTGAGGGTCTCAAGGCGCTGGAAGGGGGGGGGGGAGGGGGACTGCTACTGTTCGAAGAGCCAGGTTTTGAGGAGTCTCCTGAAGGTTAGGAGGTCTTTGGTCTGCTACAGGTGGCTGGGGAGGGTGTTCCATGTCTTGGCGGCAAGGCAGGTGAAAAATCTGCAGCCAGCGGTCACTCTTCGGATGCGGGGGACAGTGGGTGTGTAGAGGCTGAGTCGTCTGTTGAGATACGCTGGTCCGGTGTTGTGGAGTGCCTTGTGTGGGTGGGTGAGGAGCTTGAAGGTTATCCTCTTGTTGACCGGGAGCCAGTGCAGGTCTCTCCGGTGGGGTGTGATGTGGCTGCAGCAAGGCATGTCAAGGATCAGGCATGCGGAGGCATTCTGGATGCGCTGGAGCCGTTTCAGGAGTTTGGCCGGGGCTCCTGCGTAGAGTGCGTTGCCGTAGTCCAGTCTGCTGCTGGCGAGGACCTGGGTGACCGTTTCGATGGGGATCCACTTGAAGATCCTGTAAGCATGCAGAGGGTGTTGAAGCAAGAGGAGGAGACGGCGTTGACCTGCTTCTTCATGGAGAAGGTGGAGTCGAGGATCCCTAGGTTGTTTGCGTGGTCAGTGGGTGTAGGGGGTGCTCCTAGTGCAGTCAGCCACCAGGAGTCGTCCCAGGCTGAAGGGGGTGGGTCAGAGGATGAGGACCTACGTCTCGTCCGAGTTCAGTTTCAGTCGGCTGTTTCTCATCCAGTTGGCGATGGCCTTCATTCCTTTGTGGAGGCTAGTTTTGGCGATGTGGGGGGTTTTTGGTGAGGGAGAGGATCAGCTGGGTGTCATCGGCGTATGAGATGATGTTGATGTCGTGCCGTCGTGCGACGTGGGCGAGCGGGCCATGTAGACGTTGAACAACGTTGGGTTGAGGGATGAGCCTTGGGGTACTCCGCAGATGATCTCAATGGCTTTGGAGCAGAAGGGGGGAGGTGGACGCTCTGAGTTCTGCCAGAGAGGAAGGAGGTGGTCCAGTGTAAGGCCATCTCTTGGATTCTTGCGTCATAGAGGCGTGTTTTTAGGGGGCGGTGGCAGGCTGTGTCGAAGGCGGCTGACAGGTCCAGGAGGATGAGGGCCGTTGTTTCTCCGTTGTCAAGCAGGGTCCTGATGTCGTCGGTGGCGGCGATGAGGACAATTTCGGTGCTCTGGTTGCTGCGGAACACAGACAGGGATGGGTCCAGGATGTTGTTCTCTTCGAGGAAGCTAGACAGTTGTTTGTTGACTGCCTTTTCGATGACCTTCACCCGGAACGGGAGCAGGGAGATGGGTCGGACGTTCTTGAGGTCCTTGGGATCCTCCTATGCATTAGTATTATCAATGCGTGTTGTCCTGTCCTTTAATGTATTCCTTTCTTCCCCTGCCTTCAGTCTACTTTCTCGTTCTGTCTCCTTTCTACATGCTTCTGCCCTCTTCTCTATTTCTCATTCCTGCTTTCTATACACCTCCTGAGTAAGGTGCTCACTCTGTGGTGGGCTCAGTCAGGCGTGTGGAATTTAATAAAATATCTACTTGGTGATGGGACAGATTTTTTTCATACATCTACTTGTCCCTCTGGTGTTATGAAGAGCGGCCACAAGTTATGGCAGCAATCTCAGTACATAAAACCTCTGATAACAGCCTCTCTGGTTATGCCAGGGCTAGTACTGTAGTAGGGCTTGTAAACTAGCAATTCCCTTATTTCACCACTGTTGGACAGGCCTCGTGGAGGGGCCGCTCCCTCCCCGCATATTAAGGCCCGAGCACCGGCTCTCTCGGTGTCCCCAGAAGAACCACCCCGGCAACCCACAGAAGCAACCCGCAACCCGTCCCCAACGGGACGCCTGCTCCCGAACACCTCGACATCGGCTGGCCCGGGCCTCCATCAGCAGCATTGCCCCGGCCCAGCCGCCATCTTGGACACTGCACCACGAGGCCGCGTGGCCCCAGCTCAACCCCAACCCTGGGCCTGGCCAGGCCCCGACATCGAGGCACCACCATCCACCCAGGAGGTGAAGAGACCACTTGGCGGGTCAATGGGAGAAAGGAGTGTCGATGGCTCTCCCCCGCCAGGTGCCGATCGCCCCCGGTCTCCCCGGGCGCTGGCTCCACCCCCCTGCTGGGTGTCTGGACTCCCTCATCCCGGACCTCCCGACCTCCCAGCGAGAGGGTCCGGACATCAAAGGAGGCCAGACCTATAACTGGGGCAGCTCCAGAGCAGGAAGGCAGTGGTATCCTGGAGTCGAGAGACACCTTGAAGAACTCATCCTTGACGGACTGCTGGCGCTGCTGCAGCCCTGCCTTGTGAACTAGCTCCTGCCTGCTGGCGCTGCAACCTACACCTTCGTCGGGACCTGCTGGCGCTGCCGCGGCCCATCCTTGTGAACCATCGCTCCTGCCTGCTGGCGCTGCCGCGGCCCTCTGCAACCTACACCTTCGTCGGGACCTGCTGGCGCTGCCGCGGCCCATCTTTGTGAACCATCGCTCTTGCCTGCTGGCGCTGCCGCAGCCCTCCTCACCGAGACTTATCATCCTAGCCTGCTGGCGCTGCCGCGGCCCGACCTTCCAGACCTCCGAGCTCGAGGATTGTGAGCTCCCCTCCTGCCACACCTGTACCGGATCGGTACCAAGACTGTCCCGCTACCCTTTCCCCTACAGAGACTAGAATTGAGAGGACCCTCGTGTCCCGACCTCACTGTATCGCTGATAACCTTGCTTCAAGAATCGTATATAAAGAGTGTTGACCTCATCCTTGTGTGGTGTCCATCTGTGGGGGGGAAGTTACTCGTCTGTACGATTGCTGGAGACGGCCCTCACTGGAGGCCTCTCCCCCTGTCCTCGGCCGACCCTCCGGGTCCCCGTCTAACATTGGTGGCCAGCGGCGCGACCCGAACCAACGCGTAATTGTACAGAGAGTAACTCACCCCACGACTCAACCACAATGTCAACAAAAGAGAGCGGAACCACAGAAAACTTCCAGATGGAGAAACTAGAAGAGTACAACCACAGAGAGCTAAAACAATTTTGCATGGAACTAGGCATTGCTACCACAGGACTGAGCACGAAAGAAGACTTCAAAAAGGCCCTGGAATCTTGGGCAGAGACAGGTACGGCCGCACCCCAAAACCAAAGCCTCGAGGCACCGGAAACGAACACCACCCCGACAGAAGGAAGAAGATCGGGTCTCTCCCCGGAGGAGATCCGAGAACGAGAAAAAAGCAGGCTCCATGAATTGGAGCTGGCTCGACTTCGGTTGGACGGAGAACTGAAATTGGCGGAACAAAAAATAACATTGGAACACTTGCGGCTCCGAGAGGAGCGGAAGAGAAGCAAAGACAGAGGGAGTTAGAAGAGAAAAAACTAGCCTACGAACATGAGCGCAATCTAAAAGAAATAGAGCTTCGGAAACAGAATAAAGATCTCGGGGTGCCCGAGCGCCCGAACACTCCTGGCACTACAGACCCTAAAGTCCACATCCCCAAGGATGTCGTCAGAGAATATTACCGGAACGACGATATCCAGCAATGGTTCAAAGCCTATGAGGTAGCCATGACCTCCCACCGGATTTCTCGAAGCGACTGGGGAGCCGGGTTATGGGGGAGGTTCGTCAACGAAGGGCGAGATGCCCTGCTGCAACTCCCGGACCATCAGATGACCTCCTACGACCACATGAAGGCCGCCCTCCTTACTTGATACGCACTCACGCCCGAGATGTACCGCCAGCGGTTCCGCGACTGCAAACGGATCCCGGGTACAACTTGGGTGGAGTACGTGAACTTTTTCAGCAGAGCATTCGAGGGGTGGATCAAGGGCAGCAAGGTGACCACCTACGAGCAACTCTTTAACCTCATTGTGTGGGAGCACCTCTCCAACAATTGCTTCGTCGAGCTCAGGCAGCACCTCCTCGACAGTAAACTGACTGAACCTCGGCAACTCGCCGCAGAAGCTGACCGATGGGAAAGCACCCGAGTTGCCCGAAACAGGCCCAGCGAGCCAACCAGAACCAACCAAGGTCCCCATCGCCCCCGAGGAGGAGGAGTCCAGGGTCGGGGCAGAGACGCCGTCCTGGCGCCTCCCGCCAGCAACACCCCGCCCCCGGCCGGCAGGGGAAACCCCCCGATGCGTCCAGGGTTCCGAGCCAACGTTACTTGCCACCGGTGCCAGCAACCCGGCCACTACGTCAACGACCCTAATTGCCCGAAGAACCAGAATCCTATGCCCGCCAGGTCGCTGCCGCCGCCCTGGGAGAAGAGCAAACCCCAGAGGATTATGAAGAGTACGGACCAGACCAGCCCGAGTGGGAACCAGCCACCATGTCCCTGGTCTGCCTAGGGGAAAGGGACATGATTCCGCGGGCTCCCCTACCCGCCAATACGCGAAAATACAGCCAGTGGGTCAACATAAATGGGCGCCAGGCTGAAGCCCTACGCGACACCGGGGCCAGTGTGACGGCAGTCCGCTGTCATCTGGTAACCCCGGAGCAGATCTTGCCAAACGTCCTTTGCCCCGTCCGGTCAGCCGACAACTCAGAAAGCCTGTGTCGGATGGCCTGCGTCCCCTTCGAGTGGGGAGGAGTATCCGGAATGCTGAAGGTGACTGTCCGCGATGATGCCCCAGTGGACTGCCTCCTGGGGAACGACCTCCAAAGTTCCCCCTGGGCAGCCGTCGAAAGAAGAGAGCACCTGGGGATGTTGGGCCTCCCTGAATGGGCCTGCGTAACGACCCGGTCCATGGCCGCCCGCGCCATCTCCAGTCCCGAAGAACCTGAATGGCCAGAGCCTCCTCCCCCGATCGTCCCGGAGGGAGACGCCCTAAGTGCCAATCCCCAGGGCAAAACGAAGAAGGGCCCGTTCAACTCCAGGACCTTCCCGAACTGGCACAGTGGCGTCAAGAGGGTGGTCCCACCCAGGAACAATTCCGACAAGAGCAGAAGACCTGTCCCTCCCTCGAGGGACTCCGGCAGCAAGCCCTCGCCCAGAGCGCAGGAGACACCGCAGGGGCCCACTGGATTTATTGGGACAATGACCTGCTCTACAGTGAGCAAAGAATTGCTGAGCTGGGGGCCAGTCGGGTGCTGGTGGTGCCCCTCCGCTTCAGAGACTTCCTTTTGAACTTGGTACACGATGTCCCCCTCGCTGGGCACTTGGGGCAAGACAAAACATACAACCGCCTGGTAACCCACTTCTACTGGCCCAAAATGCAAAATGATGTCTCCAACCACTGCCGGGCCTGCCCCACCTGCCAGGCCAGCAGGAAGAGCGGCCGAAAGATCAAAGCACCCTTGCAACCCTTTCCCGTCGTCACCACCCCGTTCGAACGGGTGGGAATAGACATTGTGGGGCCCCTAGACCCCCGAACGGCCCAGGGACACCGGTTCATCCTAGTCCTGGTGGACCACGCCACCCGCTATCCCGAGGCCATTCCTCTTCGGACCGTGACAGCACCTGTGGTAGGCCGAGCCCTAATGGGTATCTTCTCTCGAGTGGGCTTCCCCCGGGAAGTCGTCAGCGACAGGGGCACGAACTTTATCTCCAAGTACATGAGGTCTCTCTGGCAACAGTGCGGGGTCACCTACCGGTTCACGACCCCCTACCACCCGCAAGGAAACGGACTGGTCGAGCGGTTTAACCGCACCCTCAAGGGAATGATCATGGGCCTGAAGGAACCCCTATGTCGCCAATGGGACGTGCTGCTCCCGTGTCTCCTCTTCGCCTATCGAGAAGTTCCCCAGAAATCCCTCGGCTTCAGTCCCTTCGAGCTCCTGTATGGACACCCCGTCCGGGGCCCCCTCAGCCTGGTCAAGGAAGGATGGGAGATGGCCCCCCAGAAGACCCCTCCGGACGTATATAAGTATCTCCTGACCCTCCGCAACCAGACCCGGCGATTCAGGGAACTCGCCAAAGCCAACCTTGAGGCCAGTCAGGAGGACATGAAGAAATGGTATGATCAGCATGCCTCCTCCATTGAATTCGAGCCAGGCCAGCAAGTCTGGGTGATGTCTCCAGTCGAACCCTGTGCCCTGCAGGACAAATGGACAGGGCCCTTCAAGGTGATAGAGCGCAAGGGCCCTGTCACCTACCTAATAGACATGGAGTCCCCCCGGAACCCCCTACGAGTCCTCCACGCCAACAGACTCAAACCCCACTTCGTACGCTCAGAACTCAGCCTACTGATGGCAACAGATAGTGGGACGGAAGAAGACTCCGAGCCCCTCCCGGACCTACTGAGGACCCGGGAAAAAGATGGCTCAGTGGAAGGGGTCAGACTCTCCGAGGCCTTGTCCCCGGAACAACGCCAAGACTGTCGGGCTTTCCTGCTGCAATTTGCGAACCTGTTCTTCCTCACCCCAGGGGTCACCCCCTGGTGCCTTCACGACGTCGACACCGGGGATAGTCCACCTATTCGACACAGGGCGTACCGAGTGCCAGATCCGGTGCGCACCTGCATCCAGGAAGAAGTCTCCAAAATGCTGGCCCTCGGAGTGATCGAGCCATCCAACAGCCCCATGGCCAGCCCAGTCGTACTGGTCCCCAAGGCTGCCGCCGCGGGCGTTGTCCCCGAGCTCCGGTTCTGCGTAGACTATCGGGGCCTGAACGCTGTTACCCGAACCGACGCTCACCCCAGACCCCGGGCGGATGAGCTGGTTGACCGCATGGGGGCTGCCCGCTACCTGAGCATCTTCAATGTAACAGCGGGCTACTGGCAAATTGGCCTCACCCCCAGGGCCCAAGAACGATCCGCCTTCTCTACCCCAGATGGCCACTGTGAGAAGTTGGCCCGATATGCAACGTTCGCTATTCTAGCGACCGCTATGTATCGTTCCAACGACCCTTATGGTGTTTGGTTGTAAGTCAACCTATAGACCAGCTATCCTAGTAGCGTGGATACGAGCAGTCTAAGGCTAAAGACTCGAGAGGGCGCGTTAAGCCAGCTGTTTACCACACATGTACCCCTTGAACACCCAGTGAAAGGACACCACACAAGTGTTATGAAAATAAACAGTATATTTATTAAGAATCACAACAGCCCTGTACTCTTTATGAGGACAGGGTACTAAGCACAAACCAAATCTCTTTAGCAAATACTTCAAGTGCACAATTAAAACAAGTGTCCGAGGACACGGAAAGATTAAGGTCTCGGGCGGACCCGATAAGGCAAGTCGGAAGCGAGGGACTCGGGACCCTAGAGTAAAGAGGCTATGCAGGCACCGAAATGCCGAGTTACCTAGCCACGAGGGCTGCGGCTGCACAAGTCTTACAGGCGTCGGGGTCTTCGCTGACGAGCCAGGAGCCGGAAGAAAAGGAGTTGCTGGCCGGCGACCAGTGATGATTAGTTCGTAGAGATCCAAGCCTGGATCAGAGATTGATGATACCTGAAAGCAGAGGGGACCAAGTTCGTACTACTAGCCAGTAGTCAGAGGGTACCAGGAAGGCACCGGTTGGCCGTCACCTCGACCAGGTGAGTGGGCGACGCTAGGCTCTGCAGTCTCACGGACCAGGAGGCGTTGTCGGCGACCACGGTGGAGGTGCGAGCTGTCCCACGAAGGATGATGCTGTCGGCGTCGCTGGGCCCAGGATGGGACAACAAGCCTTGGCAGATCTCAGGGCCACGTGGTGGGCCTAAGATGGCGTCTTGAGTGGACCAGGAGGGTCCGGGGTGCTTCTCGAAAAGATGGAAGCAAGGGCCAGTCTGGAGCAACCAGACCAGCAGGGTTGATTTCCGGATGTCGTCACAGAAGGGCACAAGCCAGCGGCTAGTGACCAGACAACGTGCTGAGCAGCGAGCAGAAGGGCCCCACGCAGATCGTGGAGATGCTGGGAGACTGCACTTCGGTGCTGGAGCGGCTCAGGGTCGGGGCTTCTCGGACCCCAGAGCACTCACCAGAGAGTTACCTCGATGGTCGTGCTGGTTAAGAAAGCGTGCAGGTTTTGATGATGGCCGGTCCCTCGAGGTCTCGCCGCACCCACAGATCACAGCTGAGCTGATGACGGGGGTAGAGGTCAGAGGTGCCAGGGAAGCCGGTTCTCGTCGAGCTGGGCCGTCGGATTCCTTGAGGAAGGACTTACAGCAAACCGCAGAGTTCTTAGATGGTGCCCGCTGATGCAGGGTGACTACTCCTTAGTCACAAGGGAGAAATCTTGAGAAGAGTCTTGAATGTCCTTTCGTAGAAAGTAGTTCTTGAATCAAAGATGATCTAATTTGGAAGGGTCCCCGCTCCGGCCTTTATTCTAAAGAAAGGGGTGGGTACATGACTAGGTCCTGCCCTAAGGGTGGGACCAGGAAGGGGGGTAGCTACACCCCTCTCCCCTACCGGACTTTCGCCAGGGCTGTCGCCCCTGGAACTGGTTCTAACCGGCAGATGCGTAGTGAGCACCGGGGTGCCACTCCGCAGTCACCTTCTCGCAAAAGCCCTACCTACCCAGAATACACAAACCCTGTCTGGGACGGTGCGAACACCGCCCTCGACAGGAAACCCTTTGTCCAAGCTCTCCTCGCTGGAAGGACTCCCAGCAGCAGGAGGTCAGACTCGTGTCTGTGGTGGCAGCATCCATTTTGTGGAGCTGAGGCTTTAGTTAACTTTAACCGGGGTTCACAGTTACGTACATGTCGTGTCCCTCTAGAAGGGCGGAATGCTAACCTCGTCGCCAGAGTTGGTGAGGGCAGCATCCCGACTCGTATGACACCTTACTCGACATGTCTTGATAACGCGACACCGAAGTTACCGATATGGTACGCGTTATCATGGAACAGCCATTGGGTCTTGATTCCGCAAGCTGCAACCGGGCTCGGCTCGGGCCAGAGCCTAGTTCACACGAGCCCATGCACTCTGCCTTCAGGATTGTCAAGGCCTGCCATAGGAGTGACTGATAGGAACTCGAGTGTCCATTATGGTTAGATATAGTGCTACTATATCTAAAGCGAAGTGTGTTTACACGACTTCGCCCCAGCTGTCACGCAGCCAGTTGTGTCAAATTTAGGAGGTCAGCCAGGGGTGGCATAATACATGCTGCAGCCCCTGGCAGCCCTGGGTACACCTATGCCCGGAGTTACAGGGTCTGATAAGGTGGCCCAGTACCAATTGGAAATGTACCTAGGGTACATGGAATCCATTTTAAAGAGAGAGCAGTAGGCCTGGGGTCCTGATTGGCAGGATCCCAGGTCGACTATGTCCAAAACCAGCTAAAACACAGGGCAAAAAGTTGGGGGCGACCATAGTCAGGATGTACCTTCCTACACAACCCCCCCCCAAACGAAAGGAGATAAGGCTATCCTTGTCCAGGTAAGCCTCTATTACCTAAGTGGCCATATAAGGAAGGACCAGCTCTGGCTTGGTTTCCCCCTGTGTCATGGTCCACTAGGCAACCCCTCATCCTAAGGGTATCTGAGGGTCTCCACCATAGGGAATCTCTGTCTCTGGTGTGTCTTGGGAAAGAAGAAGGCTGATGCTGGGATGGAGTACTGAAGTGAGGCTCCTCTACCTTTGGGCTCAACTTCCTCCAATCACCATTCATCATGTGTGTCTTTCTTTCTTTAGCTGAGATGCACTGAGCTCTCAGGGTCAGCCTCTGGCTACCTAAAGCTGGAGGCTGAGTCCCTCTGTTTGGCTTACTGGAGGGACAGGTCAGGTCTGGGGTTTTTAGGCCCGATGTTTGGCTGTGCCCAACAGTGTCCAGCTGTGGGAGTTCCCTAACTACTTTTAAGGGGGATCCCTCAGGAGTCTGACTTACTTTCACTTGGCTAGGTTTACCAGCTTCAGTGATCCTAATCTGCTGATTAAGGGGTTCTGTTGGACAGGGGGCCCTTTGGGGTCCACCACTGGCCTCCCTGACCTCTTCAGCCCTGGGCTGACTGAGGCAGGGTAGAGAGGTGCAGGTTACCTGCTCCAGACTGGGTCCCACCTGGGAAGGGTCCACTGCCTTCAGGGGCTCTGCCAGGCTAGGCCTGACTACCTCTGGGGCAGTTCCTTCAACAGGGGTAGAGTCAGTTCCCTGAGGAGGCTGGCTCTCACCTAGTGTCTGGGAGGGGGAAGACTCTTCTTCCTCCTCAATGCTCTCTGTTTGAGTGGAGTGATCCATTGTTTCAGGCTTCACAACCTCACTATCTGTCTGAGTAGAGGCTGAGACCATTTCAACCTTGCCAACCTTTTCAGGAGGGCACTCAGTCTGTGTTTGGGCTGTGACTGTCACAGCCCTCCTATCCTGCTCTGGAAAGTCTGTCTGAGCCTGAGCAGTGGCTACCACTGTCCTTCCAACCTTTTCAGGGAGGAATGGTGCTTGGACTGGGGCTGTAGCTATTACTGCCCCACTAACCTGTCTGGATAGGCCTATCATTCTGGAATGAGTTTCTTGTTCCACCTCAGCCCATGCTGAGACTTCCAGGTCATTCCCCAGTAAGCAATCTACAGGTAGGTTATCTGTCACTGCCACTCTCATGGGCCCTGTGACATTACCCCAGCTGAGCTTGACTACTGCCATGGGATGCCTTCTCTTCACTCCATGAATGTCTGTCACCTGATAAGTAAAACCAGGGGTCAGTTGAGCAGAGGGGACCAGATGGTCACTCACCATGGTGAGGCTGGCCCCTGTGTCTCTGAATGCCTCAACTTTCTGACCATTCAATAAAACTTCTTGTCTATACTTTCCCAAAATGTGGGGTCCAGTAGTGAAGTTGGCAAACCCCATGCCAGTCTCACAGACAAGAGTGTGGTCAGGGAACCTGGCTAGGCCATAGTCCTCCTGCTGGCCCAAAGTAATGCCCACCACATTCTTGGGGGCACTCCCACCACCTGGGGGATTACCACTAGTGGTAACAGGAGGTTTAGGAGTATTACCTGGGGGTATATTTCCCTTATTACCATTTTTAGGGCAACTGGCATCACTTTTGTAATGACCCACCTGTTTACAGGTATGGCAATAAGGTTTCTTCTGTTCTGAAGGAGTGTTCTGGGACCCACCACCCTTGTTGGAGTTTTGGGGCCCTTGGGAAGTCTTCTCTGTGGATTTATCCCCACCCTTATCTTGAGGCTTGGTTGATTCCTTTTTCTGGTCACCACCCTGGTTTTTAGGCCTGACCCTGGTTCTGACCCATTTGTCTGCCCTCTTACCCAATTCCAGTGGAGAGGTCAGATCAGAGTCTACCAGGTGCTGATGTAATAACTGGTTCTGACAATTATTTAAGATTTGCTCCCTCATAATTAGATTATACAATCCTTTAAAATCAGTAACCTTACTACCCAGTAGCCAGCCTTCAAAAGCCTTAGTGGCACAATCAACAAAGTCAGTCCAATCTTGAGACTGAGTTTTCTGGGTGTCTCTGAACAGCAACCTGTACTGCTCAGTGGTTAAACCAAACCCATCAACCAGTGTATTCTTCAAGATTTGGTAATTGTTAGCATCCTCCACCCTTGTGGTGAGGAGCTTATCTCTACCTTTACCTTCAAAGGAGAGCCACAAGATAGCTGCCCACTGACTTTGGGGAACACCCTGCACAGTGCAGGCCCTCTCCAAAGCAGTAATCCATTTGTGGATGTTATCCCCTTCTTTAAAGGGGGGCACTATCTTATTCAGGTGCTTTGTATCAAAACTCCTTTCCCTATTGCTAGGTTTATTGCTGCCACCAGTGGGCTGTAGCCCACATAATTCTTGCTCTCTAGCAAGGGCAAGTCTCTCTTTGGCCAGGGCAAGTTCTTCCCTTTCAATCCTCAGATTGGCTGCCCTTTCTTCAGCTTCATACACTCTCCTCTTAGGGGAAGACATCCCTCTGTGCGAAGAGTTGCGAGAGCCATTGGTTTGAAGGGATCTGCCAGAGTCTCTTGACAGAGATCGGGCTCGTCCATTCCCAATGTTAAGCGCACCTGACAGTAGCGCCGGGGGTCTCCCAGTACCACTATCATGTTTGCTTAAGTTGGACCTGCTTAGTCTAACGACTTCTACCTGTCCCTTATCTGCCTCATCCCCAGAGGGATCCTCATCCTCATCATCCTCCACATCTTCGTTCTCAGTTGCGAGGTGGATGAGGTCAGGATCGTCTCTGGTTCCCTCGAGGGGAGGCATGTCTCCTTCTGGATTAGAATGGCTAAGGAGCTTCTCAGCCTTTCTGGCATCATAAGTCTCTAGGAGACCAATCAGAAAGGAGGTGGTGGGGTTAGCCCCTTGCTTAATCTTCCTAGAGGTACATACTTGTCGTAACTCATGGAAGTTAAGCGCAGTATATCTTGAGGAGATGACCTGTGGAGGGTCGACTGACACAAGGGGAGACTCAGAGTTTCCTCCTTTGTCCGACATACTGCTTCTAGTGTGGTGTAAGTGATGCACCTACCTACACTACGTGTTTACCTACTGTTCCCTTGCTAAGAGTTGCAGCCAAGGTGTGCTAAGCCTTGAGGAGCTACAACAGCTGGTTCAGTAGAACTCAGAGTATTCTAAGCTTTAGTTATATGTACTAACAGTACTTGTGTGATCTTTCAACAAGATATTCTTAGGATACGTGTGGTAAAACAACAGCAAGCTCAAATCCCAACCGCTGCTCACCAATGTGAGAAGTTGGCCCGATATGCAACGTTCGCTATTCTAGCGACCGCTATGTATCGTTCCAACGACCCTTATGGTGTTTGGTTGTAAGTCAACCTATAGACCAGCTATCCTAGTAGCGTGGATACGAGCAGTCTAAGGCTAAAGACTCGAGAGGGCGCGTTAAGCCAGCTGTTTACCACACATGTACCCCTTGAACACCCAGTGAAAGGACACCACACAAGTGTTATGAAAATAAACAGTATATTTATTAAGAATCACAACAGCCCTGTACTCTTTATGAGGACAGGGTACTAAGCACAAACCAAATCTCTTTAGCAAATACTTCAAGTGCACAATTAAAACAAGTGTCCGAGGACACGGAAAGATTAAGGTCTCGGGCGGACCCGATAAGGCAAGTCGGAAGCGAGGGACTCGGGACCCTAGAGTAAAGAGGCTATGCAGGCACCGAAATGCCGAGTTACCTAGCCACGAGGGCTGCGGCTGCACAAGTCTTACAGGCGTCGGGGTCTTCGCTGACGAGCCAGGAGCCGGAAGAAAAGGAGTTGCTGGCCGGCGACCAGTGATGATTAGTTCGTAGAGATCCAAGCCTGGATCAGAGATTGATGATACCTGAAAGCAGAGGGGACCAAGTTCGTACTACTAGCCAGTAGTCAGAGGGTACCAGGAAGGCACCGGTTGGCCGTCACCTCGACCAGGTGAGTGGGCGACGCTAGGCTCTGCAGTCTCACGGACCAGGAGGCGTTGTCGGCGACCACGGTGGAGGTGCGAGCTGTCCCACGAAGGATGATGCTGTCGGCGTCGCTGGGCCCAGGATGGGACAACAAGCCTTGGCAGATCTCAGGGCCACGTGGTGGGCCTAAGATGGCGTCTTGAGTGGACCAGGAGGGTCCGGGGTGCTTCTCGAAAAGATGGAAGCAAGGGCCAGTCTGGAGCAACCAGACCAGCAGGGTTGATTTCCGGATGTCGTCACAGAAGGGCACAAGCCAGCGGCTAGTGACCAGACAACGTGCTGAGCAGCGAGCAGAAGGGCCCCACGCAGATCGTGGAGATGCTGGGAGACTGCACTTCGGTGCTGGAGCGGCTCAGGGTCGGGGCTTCTCGGACCCCAGAGCACTCACCAGAGAGTTACCTCGATGGTCGTGCTGGTTAAGAAAGCGTGCAGGTTTTGATGATGACCGGTCCCTCGAGGTCTCGTCGCACCCACAGATCACAGCTGAGCTGATGACGGGGGTAGAGGTCAGAGGTGCCAGGGAAGCCGGTTCTCGTCGAGCTGGGCCGTCGGATTCCTTGAGGAAGGACTTACAGCAAACCGCAGAGTTCTTAGATGGTGCCCGCTGATGCAGGGTGACTACTCCTTAGTCACAAGGGAGAAATCTTGAGAAGAGTCTTGAATGTCCTTTCGTAGAAAGTAGTTCTTGAATCAAAGATGATCTAATTTGGAAGGGTCCCCGCTCCGGCCTTTATTCTAAAGAAAGGGGTGGGTACATGACTAGGTCCTGCCCTAAGGGTGGGACCAGGAAGGGGGGTAGCTACACCCCTCTCCCCTGCCGGACTTTCCCCAGGCCAGGGCTGTCGCCCCTGGAACTGGTTCTAACCGGCAGATGCGTAGTGAGCACCGGGGTGCCACTCCGCAGTCACCTTCTCGCAAAAGCCCTACCTACCCAGAATACACAAACCCTGTCTGGGACGGTGCGAACACCGCCCTCGACAGGAAACCCTTTGTCCAAGCTCTCCTCGCTGGAAGGACTCCCAGCAGCAGGAGGTCAGACTCGTGTCTGTGGTGGCAGCATCCATTTTGTGGAGCTGAGGCTTTAGTTAACTTTAACCGGGGTTCACAGTTACGTACATGTCGTGTCCCTCTAGAAGGGCGGAATGCTAACCTCGTCGCCAGAGTTGGTGAGGGCAGCATCCCGACTCGTATGACACCTTACTCGACATGTCTTGATAACGCGACACCGAAGTTACCGATATGGTACGCGTTATCATGGAACAGCCATTGGGTCTTGATTCCGCAAGCTGCAACCGGGCTCGGCTCGGGCCAGAGCCTAGTTCACACGAGCCCATGCACTCTGCCTTCAGGATTGTCAAGGCCTGCCATAGGAGTGACTGATAGGAACTCGAGTGTCCATTATGGTTAGATATAGTGCTACTATATCTAAAGCGAAGTGTGTTTACACGACTTCGCCCCAGCTGTCACGCAGCCAGTTGTGTCAAATTTAGGAGGTCAGCCAGGGGTGGCATAATACATGCTGCAGCCCCTGGCAGCCCTGGGTACACCTATGCCCGGAGTTACAGGGTCTGATAAGGTGGCCCAGTACCAATTGGAAATGTACCTAGGGTAAATGGAATCCATTTTAAAGAGAGAGCAGTAGGCCTGGGGTCCTGATTGGCAGGATCCCAGGTCGACTATGTCCAAAACCAGCTAAAACACAGGGCAAAAAGTTGGGGGCGACCATAGTCAGGATGTACCTTCCTACAGCCACTACCACTTCAAAGTGATGCCATTCGGCATGAAAAAGGCTCCAGCTACTTTCCAACGACTCGTGAACCAGGTACTGGCGGGCCTCGAAGAATTCAGCGCCGCCTACCTGGACGATATCGCTGTGTACAGTCGTCACTGGGCAGACCACCTTCACCACCTCCGAGATGTCCTGCACGCCCTCCAGCAGGCCGGCCTCACCGTCAAAGCCAGCAAATGTCAGATTGGCCAGGGGTCCGTGACCTACCTCGGACACCAAGTGGGGAGCGGTGTGGTAGCCCCCCTTCAGCTCAAGATCGCTGCCATCCAGTCCTGGCAACCTCCTGTCACCCAAACCGAGGTCCGGGCCTTCCTGGGGCTCACCGGATACTACCGGCGGTTTGTAAAGGACTATGGCAGCATTGTGGGGCCCCTCACAGAACTCACATCGAAGAAAAACCCCAAAACCGTCAACTGGACTCCGGACTGTCAAGCGGCCTTCGAGAAATTGAAGGCCGCCATGTGCACCGCCCCCGTGCTCCAGGCCCCCGACTACAGCCGGGAATTCATCGTCCAGACGGACGCCTCAGATCATGGCGTTGGGGCAGTACTCTCTCAACTCAACGCCGAGGGAGTCGATCAGCCAGTGGCCTTCATCAGCCGACGCCTGCTGGCCCGAGAACAGCGCTGGAGCACCATCGAGCGGGAGGCCTTCGCAGTGGTATGGGCCCTCAAAAAACTCCGGCCCTACCTCTTCGGTACCCATTTCAGGGTACAAACAGACCATAGACCCCTGCAATGGCTGATGCAGATGCGGGGGGAGAACCCAAAACTGTTGCGATGGTCCATCTCCTTGCAGGGGATGGACTTCTCTGTGGAGCATCGCCCTTGCCAGGACCACGCCAACGCGGACGGCCTGTCACGCTTTTTCCGCCTCGGCGAGGAGAGTACCCAAGAGGATGGGTGACTCTCCCTGCCTTCAGCTGGGGGGGACGCATGTTGGACAGGCCTCGTGGAGGGGCCCTCCCTCCCCGCATATTAAGGCCCGAGCACCGGCTCTCCCGGTGTCCCCAGAAGAACCACCCCGGCAACCCACAGAAGCAACCCGTCCCCAACGGGACGCCTGCTCCCAAACACCTCGACATCGGCTGGCCCGGGCCTCCATCAGCAGCATTGCCCCGGCCCAGCCGCCATCTTGGACACTGCACCACGAGGCCGCGTGGCCCCAGCTCGACCCCAACCCTGGGCCTGGCCAGGCCCCGACATCGAGGCACCACCATCCACCCAGGAGGTGAAGAGACCACTTGGCGGGTCAATGGGAGAAAGGAGTGTCGATGGCTCTCCCCCGCCAGGTGCCGATCGCCCCCGGTCTCCCCGGGCGCTGGCTCCACCCCCCTGCTGGGTGTCTGGACTCCCTCATCCCGGACCTCCCGACCTCCCAGCGCGAGGGTCCGGACATCAAAGGAGGCCAGACCTATAACTGGGGCAGCTCCAGAGCAGGAAGGCAGTGGTATCCTGGAGTCGAGAGACACCTTGAAGAACTCATCCTTGACGGACTGCTGGCGCTGCCGCAGCCCTGCCTTGTAAACTAGCTCCTGCCTGCTGGCGCTGCCGCGGCCCTCTGCAACCTACACCTTCGTCGGGACCTGCTGGCGCTGCCGCGGCCCATCCTTGTGAACCATCGCTCCTGCCTGCTGGCGCTGCCGCGGCCCTCTGCAACCTACACCTTCGTCGGGACCTGCTGGCGCTGCCGCGGCCCATCTTTGTGAACCATCGCTCTTGCCTGCTGGCGCTGCCGCGGCCCTCCTCACCGAGACTTATCATCCTAGCCTGCTGGCGCTGCCGCGGCCCGACCTTCCAGACCTCCGAGCTCGAGGATTGTGAGCTCCCCTCCTGCCACACCTGTACCGGACCGGTACCAAGATTGTCCCGCTACCCTTTCCCCTACAGAGACTAGAATTGAGAGGACCCTCGTGTCCCGACCTCACTGTATCGCTGATAACCTTGCTTCAAGAATCGTATATAAAGAGTGTTGACCTCATCCTTGTGTGGTGTCCATCTGTGGGGGGGAAGTTACTCGTCTGTACGATCGCTGGAGACGGCCCTCACTGGAGGCCTCTCCCCCTGTCCTCGGCCGACCCTCCGGGTCCCCGTCTAACAACCACCTTTCCGCAGATCTAAATACTGGGGCTAGAGGTAGAAGTAAGCAATAGTTCCAGGGTTTGAATGCCCTTTTGAGTCTGTGCAAACCTACTAACTTGCATGTTTTAAGTGTTTTCGCCAGTTCTTCTCTAGTCTTTCCCATACAGAGAAAGGTTGGAAATTTACTCCTAACAAGGGTCAGAAGTAAAACTTCTTTCATGGTTGGAGAAAAGTAGTTGGAGGGAAAGTGAACTTGTAAACGTTGAACAGATTTTTACATGAGCAAATCTACACATAGATATTTGCTCATGCAAAAATACAGTTCACAAATATTTTCAAACAGTACAATTTCCTGGACTACTCCTGTAAATTCTTGTGAATTTATGAAATACGTAAAACTGCACTAATGTAAAGACATATATCATAGGTGCACTTTTGTGACCTTCTTTAAGAATTGGGACCCTAATTAGGTCTAGCGTTAACCAAGATATTTTGTTGTTATTAAAATTCTATGTCTCTCTCTATCCATCTGTCGGTTAACTCCACTGTCAATGATCGGAATCCACCCTTTCACAAAGGGCTCATCACCACGCAAAGTAATTGTGTTCAGTGCCAGGAACTACTATGGCAAGGTGTGCTTTTTGAGAGCAAAAAATATTTAGCTTGAGGCACTATATACAAGAAACACCTGTTGCAGCTGGAGCTGACTTTGGTGAAAAGGCATATAGCGCGGAGGTGGAAGGCCACAATCCCGCCCTCTCTCTCAGCTTGGAAGAGTGGGATAGACTTATGCATGGGGCTAGAGATCCCAATATTTAAGGCCAGGGGTTGCCCGCAAAAGCATCCCAAAATCTGGAAGAGATGGGCGGACTATCGAGGCTTGGACTTGGACCCAGTACCCCAATTAGCCTCTTTGGCTTCGTTTGTGTTATGTGGGCCCTTGGGGTAGACAAGTTGGGGGGCAGCTAGGGACTGTATGTGTGGGATTGGGGGATACAGTGGCAAATAGGACTCAGTGGCGAGTTAATGCAAAAGGGGGGTGTTGTTGTGTTGCTGTTCCTATGTTTTACAACAGTGATGATAAAGAAAATGTCTACACCAAAACGTCAATGGCAATGATTCGCAATGTTTATTATGGCGGATGTCTCCTGGGTTAAGGAGCTCTGCGATGTATGTGACTTTTGACACAATAAAATTTGTTTAAAAAATATATTTATTTTGCTTTTTGCCAATGTTTGGTATAATAATGAGGGTCCAGCAGCTCCCACAACAATACAGTTTGACAAAAGCCATGTCAAAACAAGACTGACCAACAAGATCAGACATATTGGTTTTGCCAGTGCTTGTTCACTTTCATGTTTCCCAGTATCTTGTTGAAACTGGTTGCACTGACGATCCATTATGAATTTAACATGCATCTATACATTTTATTTAATGATGCTTCAAAGAAAAAGTACCTAAAATTTCACAGTAGTTTAGCAAAATGTTTTTTTCCTAGTTGCATATTTTATTTTGAAAGCAAAGAATCATCAATCTTGCTTTCAAGCTTCTAAAAATATGTGTATCTAATTAAAGAGCATTCCGGCAGCATTCTACATAGCCTCATATTGTTAAACTTTCCAAATGTGCGTCCGTATTTTTTTTTTTTACTGGAACCACTGTCAGTAGTGTAGCATGAGCTTACACCAGTTATTTAGAGCGCTAGCCCTAATAATAAAGGCTTTGCATTAATGAACCATAAATACAGTTCGAACAGCATTAACAAAGGGACGCAAATATTACCTTAACTGCAGACAGTGCCCTTCCCTGATCCATAATGTAGTGCTGTAAACTGGCAGCCAAAGGGTTTGTGCTGTAGGGGGGTGGGCCTACTGGTCCCAAGGACTAAATAAACTTTAAAACTTGTTGTCTTTGACCCCAAACAATATATTCTGGGTGTGAGGCATGGGGCTGGCAATGTCATTTCTCCAGAGCCATGGCCTGGCGAGTTAAGAAAGCAGTCTGGTGCGAACAGTTTAGTCTGTCTGAAAGCATAGGGTCACCCTGTTGTGCATGACGTAAGTCAGCGTCCTGGCTTTGGGAGAGTGTGGCTGCATGCAGTACTCCTTCCTGGCACTCATCTAATTTCAGGGTAAAGTTAGCCGTGACATGCCCTGTGTATTTGTTTTTTTGCCGCAGAATCAGTGTCTGGGTCTCCTGGCTGCGGCTGCGTCTGGGCCTGTTTTTCTCCTAATCTGTGCATTCCTATTGCTTCTTTAAGTCGCCTTTTGGCTTCTTGATATGGACCCACTGTATCTTCCTTATAGGGAGGAGGAGTTGTTGCTGTCGGTGGGGGAGGCCAACTAGATTCATAGGGTTTCTCTACCATGTCATGATCAAATGGTTGCCACATGTTCAAGGCCACTATTCTCTTTTTCAATGTCTTGCCTTTATACGCCCCATAGATATATGTTTGTAAATGTCCCAATTGAAATGGGTCAACCAATCCCTCTTCTGGCCGAGGAGAAGGACTGTGTTTTGTACCCATGTACCATTCCTTACAATATTTCTTTATCCTATTGTGGGAGCGCAGGTCGGATAAACAGGCGTGGAGGCTGAAGATAAGTGCGAATAGGTTGTTTATTAATAATTGGTTGGGGAACAAAGGTTCTGACTCCTGAAGTCGGCCCGACATACCCGATCCTTTGGTGAACAACATGAATGATCCGCCCTGGGAGATACCTCGGTGAGTTCCTCCTCACACCTATTTTGATCACCCTGAAACACTTTGATAATTATTTCAGAGGAGTGTCAGACATTCTAGACATCTTAATATAATCTAATATTCACCACATTTTTAAACATATACTGAATACCAGGGAATAAAAAACATATGTAATACAGTCAACAAAAACGAACACTAGATATTATCATACTACTGTCACTTTCCTCTTATTTTAATGACTTGTCATTCCTGTTTGGTCACCAAGACCCAGGATGGACACGCCACTATTAAACTTTTAGGTCGAGCCTGGACAGCACATGCGCTGCTCTGCGAGGCATGTTGTAATGTGCATCGTAGTTTGAGAGCCCTCCTCTTTTTTCCCATTGGTTCCCATTTATGCCTTTTACAAATACATGCCTCTGTTTCGTCAGCATGCCCAATTACTTCCGGCTTTTGTTGATTAAGATCCTCCCTGCGGACTGCCCCTGCTACATGTGGTTTTCCGCTGTCTTTAATTAATGTGTTTTTGGTTGCACTCTTTTTTTCTTTGTTAAAGGAGGCATCACTTTCCTGTCATAGACACCGCACGTCTGGCCCTCTCCCCCAGCAAGTTACGGGCATACTTCATACGCGTTGCTTAGAGGGTTAGAGTGCAGCTGCAAGATGACCTTTCCCAAACAAAGCTTACATGTTCCATTCTTTTAAAAGTAAAAATGTTCTTTGACATATAATGAGCACCACAACTTTTTCACGGGTTTACAGCGCCCTGTGCATGTTAATTGCATTTGTGCTTTGACGGCCGATGCGTTTTTCTCACTAAATATGGTTTGTCAGCTGTGAGAAAGTGCCCTTTTTCTGCATGATTGCCCCCACTTCTTGCTGAACTGCTTATGTGCTTTGACTGAGTGTGCCCTGGGCTCCTGCCAATCAGGTACCAAGGGACGATGTTTTTTACCTAAAACTGCATTGAAAACAAATCCCAATTGGCATCTCTGGCTACAGGTCAGCCCCTGGTAAATGGTACCACAGGTACCCAGGGCACTGTGACCAGAGAAGACCCCTAATGGCTGCAGCACTTATAGTGCCACCCTTAGAGGCCCTGTACCCTGACACTCACACACTGACTTTGCAGGCTGCGTGTTTTGGTGCAGAACAAAGTGAAGAGTCGACATGGCACACATCCCTGTGTGCCATGCCTACAACCCACTACCCTGGCATCTATCAGCCTCCCCTCTAGCTGGATGCGCTATACCAGTGGTAAGGGTACAGGTGCATGAGCCCTGTGCCCCTACAGTGTCTTAGTCCATCCTTAGAAATTGTAAGTGCAGTGCTGCCATAAAGAGTATACAGTGCTGGGAGTTTGTCATTATGAACTCCACAGCACCATAATGGCTACACTGAAAACTGAGAAGTTTGATATCAAACTTCTCAGCACATTAAACCCACACTGATGCCAGCGTGGGATTTAATAAAAAATGCACACAGAGGGCATCTTGCAGATGCCCCCTGAAAAACGACCTACCACTAGTGTCCAGGCTGAGTTGCTGCTTTCAGCTGCCACCACCAGTCATGTTTCTGGACCCCTGGCTCTAGAGCCTGCTTCTCTCTAGGGCCTGAAACACTGCACATCCTGGGATGAGGGGCCAAGCCTCCTTTCCCAGGCTGGGCAGGGTCCACGAAGGGGAAGCTTCAAAGGCTTGCCGCCTTTGTGAGCTTCCCCAGGCCTTTGCTGCTTCCTGGAACTGGTCCCCACCGGTTCTGACCCGCATTATGGGCGGGGGAACTGTCAGGAAAAACAAGTGAGGAAGAGAGGTGTGCCCACCTCTGCCAACTCCACCCCTCAGGTGGAGGAGACAAGGTGAAACATAACTCTCAGTCCCCACCTTCTATCAGTTCGGGGGACCAAGCCAACCAGAGTGAACCCACTAGAGGGTTGCATAATAGGGGGTGTACCCAACCCAAGGAAGGGACCCATCGGTCCCAACCTTTACTTACCTGTGACGCCCCTAAATCTAGTATTTAGGGGGTACCCTGAACCTTGCTTCCTCCAACAAGAAACCAGAAGATGAAAAGAAGGACGAATAGCCATGCCGAAGCTAACAAGAGGACGTCTACTGACTTGGCCTCAGCCCTACCGGCCTGTCCCCACCTTGAACCTGCAGAAGAGAAACCCTGGTATGTCCTTTATCCAGCAGCCTCAAGAACGCAGATGACCTGCCCTGCCTTCAATAGAAAAGACTCTGTCTCCAGTGTACACCAGATTTGTTCACCAACAGACCCTAGCTCCGGCAGGATGCGCAAGTCTGCACCACTCTGCACCCGATGCCCACGGCCCGAGTTTGAGTGGCCCAACACAAAAAGGAGGCCTCCCCGGCAATCCTGACCCGAGATCCGGTGACCAATGCCTGCAGCATAAAACCGGAAGGTCCCCCAACCATGACCAGGAGCTGGTAAGAAGATCTGACCCGAAAAGGCACCCATGCACCTGACGCCTCATGGCCTTGGGTGGCCCAACCAAAAGTGCCTAACTAACCCCCAAGATACCAACTTACCTTTCCACGTGGTGGTCCCACCCAGAAGACATTTGTCCTCGAGCCTGCAGTGTGTTTGCAAACCGTAGACTCCCCATTGAAAGCTACAGGGCTCCTGACGCCAAAACAGCACTTTGCCACCCCAGTGCTGATGAGGTAACACCTTTTGTGTTGGCCTAAATCCCATTTGCCCTGAGTTTAAGTCCAGAAGCTTTGCTCCCACAACCCAGTGGCCTGTTCGCAAGCAGCCACAAAAGGGAGCCCCCCTATCCCTCTTTGGATAACCTGAGTCTAACCCCAGAATACCAACTTCCACAACTGAATACTACCTTTGAAGCAATAACCCTATTTTCCTCCATAGGATAATATTGACTGTTTTTCTGTGTGGAGTTTGAAAATCTAAATTTAAGAAACCCTTTAAAACTGTAACTAAATTACAAAAACGCTTTTACTTACCTTTTTACCGGAAATGTCCCAGTGCAGTGTCCAGGTATCCAGGTATACTGCACTGTTAAGAAAAGTAATCTGTAAAGTAATCTACTTTACATTCTACTAAAAAGCCAAAACAAAGTATATGTACAGTATATCAAAAGCATTGCATGACTAGTATCTTTACTGTAATCACATCAAAGTGCGTATACAACTGCAATTCAAACTGTTCACAAACTGCATTACTACTGTAAAGTATTTATTGCTTACCTGTGCCAGGCGTGCTTGGTTCTAGAAAATAAAATAACTAAAAGAATATTTTTATACAAAAACAATTGGTCTGAAGTTTAGTCTTTGAGTGTGTGAATTCATTTTGTGACTGAGTGTGTACAACAAATGCTTAACACTGTCCTCTGATACGGCCTTACTGCTCGACCACACTACCACAAATAAAGAGAGAGGTGCTATCTAACTTTACCTCTGCTTTCCTTTTGGGTTCCACTGGACTCTGTGCTCACCATACCTCAATTTGGTAGAGTATACACAGAGCCAGCTTCCTACATCAGCTTCATAACTATGTTTTATTTTCCCTTCTGTTTAATTAAGGTCAGTATCTAATCTCTATTCAGCACATATCACTGTAATAAAGATAACAATGTTTACTTGTAAGCTACTTTTATCTTTATTGCACTGCCGGTGTCTACTTTCAGGAGATGGGCAATATAAAAGCTCATACCAACCCAGACTTTTTGTTAAAAAAACAAGTATAAATGCATTTTAAGCAGCGTATCTGGTACAGCTCGCTTAAATCCAAAGTTCTCGCGAAAGCTATTGGCATAGCCAATGCTTGTTTACTTAATGCAGACACTATGACATTCTTAGTCATGTCTAACTAATTAGTAGTCCGTCCTACAAAATTCAAAATGTGCCTTTTGCACTTCCCAAGAACCTCAAGAGGGAAAGATTCCTTTAAAAAGGACTTTTATTTATTCGAACACTGTCTTGGGCTCAGCTGTCATCCCGAACCACGAGGACCCACTGCTCGCCCTCAGAGGTAGATTTTGTACAACACGGGTGTCTGCTTCGATGAACAGAGGGGAGGTGGTGGGCTTGGCCCTCGAAGTCCGTCAGGCTGACCACAAGAAGTGTCCCATCTTGGGTGCCAATGTCAAATGTGGTAAGTTATTTCCGTCTGCCCGTCAAAAGCCACGTCATTCTTTCGTCTTGGTTTCCTAGAATCACCTTTATTCACGTCTGGGAGGCCTCCTGAAGTATCATGTGCAGGACATCAAACCTGAGCTTCTATTGGAATTCTACAAGGCATATTAGCAAGTCCATTATCCAGTTTCCTGCCGCTAAAACAGCGATAGTTTTAACGAGGTTCTTGCTAATATGCCCCCATGTTCTTCTATATTGTGTTAGACAAAAGCTTCATACATTAACTACATCAGCACGCAGTTCACATGTTCTCAGCCAACAGAATCCAAACACAGAAGTAACAGTTGTAAAGAAATACATTCAAAGATTTTTTTAACTATTTCACTACATGGAGTGCTGGCAACACAACATCTGTTCTCCGCACATGCAGCCGTGCCAAGTACCACGCATCAGGCGTTAGACCAATGCGTTTTAGTGTGCAGGAATGTTACATAGTATGTTATTCAGTCTGGGACAGCCGCTCTGTCCTTGGGAAAGTACACTTTGCTTAGTCAGCTACTGAAAATCCCTTTCTCTTCTAGTGAAGCCTTGGAAGTCTTTATTGTAGCGAGGAAGAAATCAGCAACTCAAGTCACCTTATAATTAGGGCTTCCGGTTTTATTGTGTTCATTTTTTTCACATTTCCATCTGTATTCATCTATATTTATTGTTTGGCCTATTTATTCTTATTTTTCCATATTTATTTAGTGTTTTGACAATAAATGGAGTCGTAAAATGGAATATTTCCACATTTATTTAATGGAAAAACATGCACTCATACTTTGATGCCTGTCACGATTTAGCAGATTAAGCAGCCAAATATGACAAATCACTATAGCCACAGGTCAATAGTAGCATTATATACAAATGTTTATTAAAATATCCCTGTGTTTAAGAATATCTCATCTTGTCTTTTAACTCCCCATGCTGCCTTTCTGTTCAGCTGTTGGCCTGGAAATCATGAAGGACAGCATGGAGAGACACTAACAATAGGCACACTTTTCTGTAATTTTCCACTTTAAAAAATAAATACAGACAGGAAATACATTGTTTTCTGTTTGAAATTATCTGTAAAAATCAGTAAAAACGAAAAACTTTGATCCTTAGTTGGAATGCAGCATCACGGTGAAAATGGACAACAGGGCATAGGTTATCCGTGGTTTAGCTACAGCCTGAATTCTTACACTCTAACAACCATTGAATTTTAAGCAATCTGCAATCAGAACATCCCTTCTGGTGATTCTTGAAATCACCACATCCCGTCCGTTATTACCATCACAAGACAGTTGTCATTGTTTCCGGATTCTTTTGTTTAGATCCTTCAACTCCTTCATGTCAACATAAAAGTCACTCTGTTAAGCCTTAAATTCACTATCAGCCCTTTTTAGGTCTCGCGTGGCATACTGCGCACATGCGCAGTTGAGCTTGCGAGACTTTATGTTTTTAGGAGAACTTCACTAGCAAGGGATAAGCCCCGCCCCTCTTCTCCATTGGCTGGCCTCCTAAACGGTGGCCAGCCATTGGAGAAGAGGTCCTAGTGACGTTCTCCTTTCTCTTTTACCCCCGACCTTTTCAGATTGGGTTCCTTGACTTACTGGTGGCGTAAAAGGTTTCTTATCTTCTTTATGGGGCCATCTGTTTCGCCCCATAAAGAAGATAAGGAACCTTTTACGCCACCAGTAAGTCATGCTGAGCCCGTCTGAAAAGGACGGGGCTAAAAGAGAAAAGTTTACGCGAGCGATGATTCTAGAGTGCTTCTTGAATATTTTTTGTGATAATAAAACGCAGTAGGGTTCTGTAAATACAACTTTCTCGAAATATAGACTGACATTTAATATTTAAAGCTATGCATAATATCGATTAAAGCGATTATGGCAATTTAATTTTTTTCGATTCACATTTTGAGCGATGAATAGATTCACCAACTTGATAATCTGGGTCTATCTATTAATTTAACTCGGCGTATAGTGGCCGGACATTATCGTAGGTTGTGAGTCAGTCGGGCAGCTCGGCCAGCTTGTTTTTTTTTTTCCGGAATGATGATTCAGATGAAGAAAAGTGGCCCTCGGAACACCACATCTTAAACAGCATGGGGCAGATTTACAATAAGTGACGCATCCCCCCATATCAGCAGGGATGCGCCACTTATTGTGCGCCATGCCTCCACCCCCATGCACCATGGGACAAATCTGTGCCGTAAAAGAAGCGCATTGCTGGAGTTGGGTCGCAAGCGCGACGCAGCTCCAGCAATGCTCTGGGGGGCCCTATTCTTACAATGCTGCGTCAATCCTTACGCCTGCTTCAACCAGGTGCAGGGTTTTGACGCAGCATGGGCCCCAAAGTGACTGAGTGAAATCTTGTAGATTTCACTCAGCCACTTTTAGGAGGCGTTCCTGCGCCGGAACCCCCCCCCCCCCTGCGCAGGAACGCCTCCTTCTGGTGCAGGGCTTTACAATGTGACGCATCTCCCAGATGTGTCACGTTGTAAATACCCTGCTCCAGACGGACGGCGAGCGTTGTAATATCACCTGCGTTGTAATGGCATGCGTTGTAAAAGCATGCGTTGTAATGGATTTTGCGTTGTGAAAGTTGCGTTGTAATGGTATGCGTTGTGAATGTATGCGTTGTAACATCATACATTCGCTAATGGAACTTTAAGAGAATACAGACAAGTGAGTCCAGACTGCTTGCAAGCAGCTCTTTGTTAATGCTGCAGCAGTGTTAGTGGCCAGTCTATCTACTAGGGTCGACAGTTTTGTAATCTTAACATCCTTTAGGGCCACTCCTACTGAAGGTGTTACTGCACCAAAAATGTCACTCGTTTTCTGTCCAAACTGCATTTGCTTCGTCTCAAATATGTCTTAGGTCTTGGACTTGATTCACTGGTGTGATAAATCTTCAGGAAAAATAAGACTATATATCAACTTCTTACCCAGTAGTGCGCGGATGAAAGAAAGCAGACTTAACAAACACACAATGTATTCCCCGTTTACTCCTAATTCTGCAAAAACTCAACCTTTAACCAACTATCTATGGTCACTTCTACTCCAGCCTACATCTTCCACTGTCTCATTTCCTCTTGTCTGAGCACATGGATAACACCTCTCTTTTCTCCAGGTATAAACTTAATTTGTGGTGTTGATCTTTCTTATCCCCTTTCTCTTCCTTTTGCTTTACCTTCCCTACTTTTCTTTTCAGCCTCCTTCCTTATTCTTTCATTCAACTCATTTTTAAGACTCTCTTGTTTTAGTTTTACAGGTTAGTACATGCACATTGGGATCAGTGGGTTTTGCATTTGTTATTTGCTCCCACTTGTCCATTTGTTTAAATGCTTTAGAAAAATGGTATGCACGTTTTGTAGCCCAAAGATATAGACTGCTATTTCTAATGATAGGTACATTTTCTAAAAGTCTTTCATAATCTAAATAAAACAATTTCATCGAACTCTGGTTCAAGAACAAATTCAAGAAAAAATAAATGTGGAAATGGTTGAAAGAGCCGCCACGCTTCCCTACGTGAATCATACTTACTACAACTTTACGGCCAGCATTTTTCTTCTGATACGCTACGCATCTCTGACGTAGGTTTTCGGCCATGTTTCGAAATTGAGGATTGTGCCAATAGTGCTTGAATGTTAGCACCATACCCTCTCGCCCTGCATGAGTCGGGCTATGTATGTGTCTTACCGGGATGAGAAGTATGGGGGCAGATTCACAAGCCCCTTGCGCCTCTTTTACGCCGCTGTTGCATCACTTTTGTGACGCAGCTGCAGCGCAAAGCCAGCGCCATGCTGCGGGGTATTTACAACGTGACACATCTGGGGGATTCGTCACGTTGTAAAGCCCTGCGCCACGGCGCAGGGGGGGGGGGGGGCGTTACGGCACAGGAACGCCTCCTAAAAGTGGCTGAGTGAAATCTACAAGATTTCACTCAGTCACTTTTATGCCCATGCTGCGTCAAAATCCTGCGCCTGCCTGAAGCAGGCGTAAGGATTGACGCAGCATGTTAGGCATAGGGGCACCCCGAACCTTGCTGGAGCTGCGTCTCGCTTGCGACACAACTCCAGCAGTGCGCCGCCTTTCCGCCGGGGGATGCGACACGCATCTGTCCATCCATGCGCCAAGGTGCGCCGTATTGTAAATGAGGCGCATCAGTGGTGGCGCACAGGTGGGCAGAAGTGTCACAATTTTTCTGGCGCATCCCTGCTGATTAGCAGAGACGCGCCAGAAGTCGTAAATCTGCCCCATGGAATCTGGCATCAGAGACTTACCATCTGTTGACGCATCTTTAGTCACCCTGCCTTCTTCCTCTTCTCTTTTGCAACTGCAGGGTCTCCATGTTTTATCTCCCTCAACTCCCTAAATATTTGCTCTGTGTTTAACAACAGAGAGGGATATTTAGTGGGACACAATCCTTGTTTTAAGTCTGTTTCCTTCCCTGTAAAATCCCAAACTTCTTCTCTGACTGTTTCCTTTATCTCGAAGGGCCTGCTAAACTACTGGAATTTTCAAGGAAATCCATCAAGTGGACATTAACCAAATATTCTCGCATTTTAGCTGGGGCAGGAGGACTAGGAGGGGGTCTAACACTGGCTTGGGGTTATAGAGCTGCAGTGGATTATTTTAATGGTGGTTTGACCCCGTCCGGCTTCCGTCACTCTGGAACCAGAGCAGAAGAAAGGGGGACCCTGGGGCCCTGGAGCACCCCGGGGGCCCCTCTGGGGAACAAGGTCTGTGACTGGGGCAGGTCACAGGCTGATCGGGAAGGCTGGGTGGGGGTGGGGAGGGGGTCTGTAAGCCAGATTGGCCAGGCTAGCTGGCAAATGTTACTACATGCATTCATGTATCTGTGAAATGTCACCCCAGCCTGTGTGTCTCGTGCACCCCTGACTGCTCAGGGGGTGCTGAGCTGGACGGGAGGGTGTGCATGACCCTGAAGCATCCTTTGGGCCTGTTCACAAGTGCGTCTGCCAGGCCCTTTGCTCACAATCAAGGGTGAGTGATGGGGTACTACAGGGCTTTAAGTGGGCCGGGTCTCGCCGGTGCTGAGCACCAGCAGTTTTTTAAAGGGGGCCTCGAAACGGGTCTCTATCGGGCTCTGTTTTGTGCCCTGGCACAGGCGGACTGCAGTGACAGCAGGAACATGGATGTGCGCTGCTCACACTGCTCACTTCTCACTAGTGAAGTTACATCATGACGTCATACCAGGTGAGCGCTGTAGGGGAATGGAAATCCTTTAAAGCGTCGTTTCCTCTCTGGATTTCCCTTCTCTTTAAAACTCAGGAGCAGCAACATTGTCCTGGTGCCACCAGGGCTTTAAGTTGGAGCTTTTTCAATATTATATAAAAGCCAAAGTTGTTGCTTTCTTTATCTTATGCAACTAACAACCATTGATAAAGCCAATAGTCCTGACATCTTGTAGGTATGATGTTACTGGTTGTATCACATATCTGGATTGCTTGACAGAAACAGCAAAATACAAGTCGGCGGCAGACTCTGCTAAGCACGGATGTTTAGCTTAAGTGGTTTTAAGACACGCCCTTAAGTGCACAGGCCACACCCCCTTTGAGAGACCCACTCGTTTTTTCATCCCACTTAAAGCCCTTGGGAACTCAGAAGGTGAAAAAACCCGACGCTGTGTCTGGTGGCCCGAGGGCCGGAAATTGCAGGAGGAATTAAACATGTTTTTCCAGGTTCAAGGACCCTGGCCTGGGGGAGGGGGAAGTATGAGAGGCGCCAAGCAGGTCCCACCGGTGCTGTGATGATGAGAGGCGCTATCAGCCCTGCAGCGCAGGGTGTGACCCTGGGCCTGGTGCTGGCCAGGAGAGGCTTGGCTCTCGGGTGGGTGAGGACAAACCCTCTCACCCCAGCTGCCAGGCTGTGCCAGGATACAGGGCGGAGACAGAGGGGCGGTGCGTGGGCACCAGACACGGCCTCGGGCATCACCTGAGAAGATGCTAACACCCAGGAATACTGACAGAGTGACGTCGCCGCCAGGTGTGCCTGTGTTCCGACAGCCAATTTACTGCTAAGGTATAATTTGGACGTCAATTTAAGTAGATTATTAGTGATACCGAAGCTCTGATCTGTGCCAACTTAAAGGGCGCATTTCTAGTACTGGCCTTCGTCTCGGTTCCCTTTGTATTCGCTTCTCATCCCGCACCTGTCTGCATTCACCTGGCCATGCGAATCTGAACCGCAAAGAAAACTGTAAAATGGGGGTGACACTTTCAGACAGTAAGAAATGTCATAACAATGACATTAAGGGACAAATTCACAGAACTAACTTAAGACAAAATCCTAAACTTACCACTTTTGGTATTCACAGAAGGCATTTAGTAGTAGTAAAGTTAAGATTTTGTCTTAAGTTTGACTTAAGTCTGTCTTAAGTCTGTCTTAAGTGTGTCTTAGGTTAATTCTGTCAATACCAAAAGTAGTAACTTTAGGATTTTGTCTTAAGTTAGTTCTGTGAATCGGGCCCATAGAAATAATAAACCATTTTAATGTAACTAATACCTTGCAATGGAGAGAAACTCAAGCGGCGCTCAACGCAGAGTCCCTGGGGCAGATTTACAAGAACTGACGCATCTCTGCTTATCAGCAGAGATGTGTCAGTTAATTTGCATCTCGCAAAAAACCCTGGCGCCACCATGGATGCGTCGCATTTACAATGCGGCACACTGTGACGCAAGGATTGACAGGTGGCGCAAGGGGCTTGTAAATCTGCCCCCCTTGTTTTTATAATAAAACATATATGACTTACATTTAATACTGCAGGACGTCACCTGATACAGCAAACATTGGTCCATCCAGGAAACAGCCCAAAAAACAGCGCAGTCCAAGTGCAGTGCGCAGAACTGGATGCAAGCTCATTGGTCCAGCAACCAAGGTACTACCTGGGTGAGGAAGCAACGGACCCGCGGACCCTGATGGAAAAACTTACAGGAGCCGAAAGGAGCCTGCCGGGCCAGGGGCCCATCCTCACCTGGGCAACCGTCCGCTGGGGGTCCTCACTACACCCCTCTGACCTCACCTGGGCAGACCCCGCAGTACCGCAGCCGTCCGCTGGGGGTCCTCACTACCCCCCTGTCCTCACCTGGACAGACCCTCTGAAGATTATGCCGGGTTGCCCAATAGTATCTATATATATCTCAGGGGAAACCCAATAAACCAAACGGCTTCTGGGAAAATACAACAAAATAAATACAATGACGCTGAGACTGACTACCGCCGACCAGGGAGTTCTGTGGATGACCCCTGCATCGTTCCTGTTACCGGATTGACCTTTTGCCTTCCATCCCCGTACCTCGCGGAACCCGCTCCGCGGGTCCCGCATCGCCCGCTCTGCTGGGCTGACTTTGGAAAGGGGAGAACTTTGGCTGTTCTACAGGGGCGAAAGAAGGAAACACTCGGCCCGGGCTGCGAGCACCAGGTGAGGGACAGGGACTCCATTTCCCAGGAGTCCCTGTGTAGTCATCCCCTGCACCTGGACGCTCTCCCGGGTAGCCCCGCCCCCGACCGCCGGAGTAAAAGCTGCCGTCCACCGCAGCAACTTGGGAAACGCTGAGACTGACTACCGCCGACCAGGGAGTTCTGTGGATGACCCCTGCATCGTTCCTGTTACCGGATTGACCTTTTGCCTTCCATCCCCGTACCTCGCGGAACCCGCTCCGCGGGTCCCGCATCGCCCGCTCTGCTGGGCTGACTTTGGAAAGGGGAGAACTTTGGCTGTTCTACAGGGGCGAAAGAAGGAAACACTCGGCCCGGGCTGCGAGCACCAGGTGAGGGACAGGGACTCCATTTCCCAGGAGTCCCTGTGTAGTCATCCCCTGCACCTGGACGCTCTCCCGGGTAGCCCCGCCCCCGACCGCCGGAGTAAAAGCTGCCGTCCACCGCAGCAACTTGGGAAACGCTGAGACTGACTACCGCCGACCAGGGAGTTCTGTGGATGACCCCTGCATCGTTCCTGTTACCGGATTGACCTTTTGCCTTCCATCCCCGTACCTCGCGGAACCCGCTCCGCGGGTCCCGCATCGCCCGCTCTGCTGGGCTGACTTTGGAAAGGGGAGAACTTTGGCTGTTCTACAGGGGCGAAAGAAGGAAACACTCGGCCCGGGCTGCGAGCACCAGGTGAGGGACAGGGACTCCATTTCCCAGGAGTCCCTGTGTAGTCATCCCCTGCACCTGGACGCTCTCCCGGGTAGCCCCGCCCCCGACCGCCGGAGTAAAAGCTGCCGTCCACCGCAGCAACTTGGGAAACGCTGAGACTGACTACCGCCGACCAGGGAGTTCTGTGGATGACCCCTGCATCGTTCCTGTTACCGGATTGACCTTTTGCCTTCCATCCCCGTACCTCGCGGAACCCGCTCCGCGGGTCCCGCATCGCCCGCTCTGCTGGGCTGACTTTGGAAAGGGGAGAACTTTGGCTGTTCTACAGGGGCGAAAGAAGGAAACACTCGGCCCGGGCTGCGAGCACCAGGTGAGGGACAGGGACTCCATTTCCCAGGAGTCCCTGTGTAGTCATCCCCTGCACCTGGACGCTCTCCCGGGTAGCCCCGCCCCCAACCACCTCATTTCCTCATTAGCAATAGTTGATATCCGCTACGCGGGACGCGTGCGGGACGCCCGGGGCTAAGCCCGGGCAAAGGGCGGGCCCTCTGTGGCCCTCAGAGGCCTGAGGAGCCTGGTCTGGGCCACACCTCTTGTCACTTGGCCGCCCTATATTCCGGACTAACGGACCCACTACCACTCAATTGTAAGTCTGCATACTGGTATATTTGTGTTTTTTATCGGGACTAACATTAGAGCCTCTTATCCCATTAGTTGCACGTAACCTCGGCTGCCTTGCATTGTAATTGTATTTATTCTTTTCGGACTGTAATGAACTGTCGAGAGACCAGAAGCATGGCAGCTGCTGGAGCCAAAAAACTGACGGGTACCCTTGATGATTTTATTGTTCGGACCCATGCTTTAATAGATCAGGGGATTATTTTAATGGATAGAAGGGTATCTCAAGATCTGGCATTAGCCAGGAGATCCTCTCTAGGCCTCATAGCACAAGCCCGTACTCCACACGCAGTAACAAATCCTAACACCTTAGCAATTGTACATAATGAGGGGGCCCATGACGACATTAGCTCACAAGAAGGTTTGGAGGCAACACCTAATCTCGCTTTGTTAGCTGAGAGTGGCTCACTAAATGAGCCTGGAAATGTTTCGTTGGAAAACGCTCTTGAAAGGGGCCTGAAAGAGGGAGCAATACCCAAAAAAAAGTCCAAACCTGTCACACGTAAGCGAAAGAAAGCTTTGAACACAGAGAACCTAGACCAGACTACCCCAGACCTGGTGACTCTAAACCCCAACAGTGTCCTGGCGACTAACACTGCTGACACTGATGGTTCCAAACATACCAATGTGGCCATGTCTTTAAGCTTACCAGATGACACAGTTATAGATAGTAGTTTAGAGGAAATTTTGGATCTAGGTGGCGATGTAGACAACCACGTTAGAAGCGATGAGGATAGGAATAGCCTCAACTTGGTAAATAACAACATTTTCCAAATGTTAAAAACCCTGCTTGAACCTATTGAAGTAAGGCTGCGTTGTCTAGAAACCATCTTAAAAAACATTCACAAAGATATAAGCGCTCCTAGTTTCAGCCTGGATAATAAGATACCCCCCGTAAAAAAGCCCATGAACAAGCCTCCGCTGGTTAACAAGAATACCCCATCCCTAAAAAAAAGTGCACCCACCAATCCAGTTAATTCTATTACCACTGGGGGCACTTCCTTAATAACTCCTGACACTAAACTAGTCCCTAACCCTGTTAATCCTAAGGTTGCCCCGCAGGTTAAGTTTAAAGATCCTGTACCCCCGACTCCTAAATTGGATCAGACACCAAAGGAAAGGAGAGAATCACGGAGAAACATCCATCTCCCCCCGGATGCATGCTCCTATGTAGTCATCCTGACAGGGGTCACTGAACTTGGGCAAACTGAAACGGAGTCTTACCAAACCCTAAAAAATAAGGTGTGCCATTGGCTGTCTAAAAATTTTCCTTTACCGCCTGGCATGCCTAGTAACATCTTAATGGTGGAGAGAGCACCTTGGGTAGGGGGCAATAGGAAAAATCTACAAGGTGACTGCGTGGTGGTCACCTTTGAGCACCCACAAACAGTAAACTACATTTGTGCCGGTACCCCGCGCCATCAGGCGAGTACGGTCACGGCTAGGCCTCTCTCCTATTTTTACGTCCAAGGGAACCAACCGGACAAAAGATGGAGTTGGTTAAAGGTCCCTCATGAGCTCAATCATAGACAGAGGTTTAATCCCCCCTGGGAGGTTCAATCACGTGGCTGGGAGGAGGGGGGGGAAGACGGGTGGACCATGGTCAGGAGAAGAAGAGCTGGTCCTTTTCAGGGTGGTTTTTTTGCGGGCCCCCAAAACAAATATCCACACCATGACCATCACTACGTAAATGGGCAGGAAAATTACTTCAATGTCCCCACGTTCAATCATTATGATCACCCGTCCTTTATGGACTGGGTAGATTGACAAACACTGGGTCACCATGCAACACAATCTCTAACTTCCCCACACACCACCTCACAGAGTAGTCACTCCCCAGTAGATTTAAACCCTGACCTAAGTACTGAGCAAATGTCCATTGCAGAACAGTTCATGGAGGGGGGGACAGACTTGTCTGTAATTGATGGAAATAAAGAAGGCAGGCAGGGGATCACTATGGCCTCATGGAACATAGCGGGCCTCAGGAACAAAATCGATGACCCTCACTGGAGAGATCTTATAGGCTCCATGGACATTATTGCCATGCAAGAATCGTGGGTGACCGAAAATTTGCTTACATTGGATGGATACACCACCTTTTCCCTCCCTGCCGTAAATTCACTGAGAGGGCGGGCTAGAGGTGGTCTGATCACCCTGATATCAGCAAAAATTTCAGGCTCCTATAAAGAAATCCCCACTGGTAGTCCTTACTGCCTTGCAGTCTTAATTACAAATAGGAGTTCAAATGCTGTATTATTAGTGAACTTCTATAACTCTTTTGATAGAGAAAACTCAGTTGATAACCTGCAGAGGCTAAACTCTTTTTTAATTAAGTTTCAAGAGTCCATGAAGGCCAATTGTATTGTTATTTTATTAGGAGATTTTAATGTACACGGCTGCCAGGAAGACTGTCCCCCTAACCTTCTTTTTGGTTCCCCTGATGATGAAAATACTCATTTTGAACACTCAGAACAGGGCGTTTTCTTAGAATCTCTGTTAGCCGAAAATGGTTTAATGTTGCCTTCTGGGGGGGGAGAGGACATTCCAACCTTCACGGGTCATGGTAGCGGGTCTACTATTGATTATATTTTTGTGAGTAGTGTTTGCAGTAGTCATATTATCTGTTATACCGTTGTTAGATCCCATTTTAGTGATCACAATCTTGTTGTACTTAAAGTTAGAAATGTATTAGAACTTAATGACACTAGCTTGGGTTTGGTTGATAAATGTGACTTACGATCAACTGATCAGGCACGGCGAATTAAATGGTGCAAAATAATTCCTGAGGATTTCTTTGGCAATTTGTGTTTAAATAGTCAGGAGGATCTTGAACTCTGTTTAAATGACCAGGCGGGGGACACTGAGGTCTTAGACGCATATAAGAGGGTATGCATTAACATCGTGTCTAACCTGACACAACATTGCAAAAGGAAAAATCAGGATAGGGTAGGCTGGTTCGACAGTAAATGCTCTGCTGCCAACCACAAATTAAAACTAGCCTTAAAATCTAGCCCTGTAGATAGAAAACTTGTGGCTACCCTTAGGAAAGCATATAAGACTGCCATTGAGAAAAGGCGGCGTGAGATCAGAGAGGATGCCTGGGCCGACCTGACCTCAATTGACGTCTTAAAAAGCAGCACCAAATTCTGGGCCGTGGTAAATCAACCATATTTTGTAGATACATGCAATAGCGATTTAGATTGTGGCATCCAAGAAGATAAATGGCACTCGCACTTTAAATCTGTTTATGAGCAGGAAGCTAACGGGGCTGAGGATACGATTAGTTTTCATCAGCTCCCGTATAGCTTAACGGTGGATGAGGAAGAGGTGGGTTTAGCCATCGAAAAAATGACCACCAATAAGGCTCCGGGGCCGGACGGGGTCCCAGCCGACCTTTTTAAAGTGGATATTTTATTCTGGTCCAAAATTTTAGCTAGAGTTTTTAATAGCATCTTTAAAACGGGTATTCCTGATTCCTGGTCCCAATCTGTTATAGTGCCTATTTTTAAAAAAGGTGACAGGGGGGAACCGGGAAATTACCGCCCCATATCCCTGATAGACTCTGCGGTTAAGGTCATAGGGAGAGTGGTCCTTAGTAAACTCAATGATTGGTTAGAGGAGACTAATACCTTGTCCCCAACTCAGTATGGCTTTAGAAAAGGAAGGAGCACTATCGATCAGAGTTTAAATTTACAATTGCTGATCGGAAAATATACTCAAGCTAAACCAGGCTCCCTATTCATTGCCTTTATGGATCTGTCCTCGGCTTTCGACCGAGTGAACAGGTCCAAGTTGTGGGCCCAGCTCCTCAGTATAGGCATCGATCCAAACATTGTGTATTTTCTGGCAGACCTTCACAAGGACCTCACCGCTACTGTTCGTTATGACAGAAAAGGGAATTGTACAGGGAAAATCCATATTACTAATGGTGTTAGGCAGGGTTGCATTCTTGCTCCCCTGCTGTTCACCTTATACATTAACAACTTGGGTGGAACATTGGATCTAGCCTGTAAAGACATACCCAGAGCGGGGAAATATACACTTCCCGCATTACTATACGCAGATGATGCGGCTCTTATAGCTAGAACTGCGGTGGGTTTGCAAAGTCTGCTGAATTCCTTTTATAAGTTTATGACAAATCTGGACCTCAGTATTAACTTTGGCAAATCCCATGTAATGGTGGTCGGAACTCATGTTAAGGCCAAAAAACGCGCCTTGTCTATACATTGCAATGGACATAAACTATCTAGAGTCTCAAGATTCCCCTATCTGGGCGTAGTGTTCGACGATCGCTCTACCTGGCTTCCCCAATTGCTGGAGAAAAAAAAGGTCTTGATGCGCGCTACATCCGCAGTCCTTGGTTTCTCACGCAAAATCGGGGTGAAGCCAATAGAGGCTGTCCTAAAAGTGTACGCCGCTAAATGCATAGCTATTGCTATGTATGGCGCGGACCTGTGGGGCATTATGCCCACTAAATCCCTCCAAGTGATTGAAGACAACTTCTTGAAGTCCATTCTCTCTTTACCAACATCCACTGCTAATTTTATTGTCCATCAGGAATGTGGGGTGGATTTCTTGGAGGATCGAATTGCTATGGCCCCCCTCCTGAAATGGATATCTGTGTGGCTCAACTCAGAGATTGATGTCAACCATGATATTTTGAAGGATTGTTTAAAACTAGATCATTGGAACAAGATTCCCTGGCTAAAATACGTCGAACAGTCCTGTGTTAAACTGGGCAGGCCTGAATTGTTCCGCAATCCCTCTGCCCTCGTCAAGGCTGACTTGAAGTGGGTTAAAAACACCTTCTTGCTACACAGTGGAATGGACAGAGAAAGCAAGGAGCTGAAAAAATCTTCTGTTAGGTCACACCAATTGATTGTTTCCTCAGATTGTGAACCGGAGCTTTACCTGAAAGTTGTAAATAACCCAACCCACAGGTACCTCCTCACTAAGTTCCGATTAAACAAGGTTCACCTGCTAATTTGTGGTCGCCCTGGTTGGACCAGGGACTCGGCACTGAGTGTATGCAATTGTGACGGTTACTCAATTATGGACACCGCCCATTTTCTGTTTTTTTGTACCCATTTTAAAATCATTAGGGAAAAATTCATCATTCCCCTGTTGAAGGGGAAGGGATTTAGGCAGGTCAAACCAGCGGTGTTATATCTCCAGATGCTAACTAACATCTGGGAAATCTACAATGTGGCCAAGTTTTTAACCATTGCTATGAGAATGGGCAAAAAGATCAATTGGGTGTAGTTCATGTTCCAACCATTTGGTTTTTATTTTGTAAATGTTTTACCTTGCTGCTTTTTTAAATTGTAACTATTTTCTTTAATGATGAATTCTAATGTTTGGACCTTTTTTATGTATGTCTGTACTTTTATGGTTTTGAAAATTTGAACCGAATAAAGTATTATTTGACTTTGAATACAATGATGCCTCTGGTGTTTCTTTTAAGGAACCTTCTAGTTGAAGACAGACACTATACATTATCCATCCATGGTTATTAATTTCCACCAGAATGAATCTACCACATAGTATTCTTTGTTCATCGAATTGCTATCAGAAACATTTATACCAACAAAATTATACACAGACAGAAAAAGTTGGTTTAGTATACTCGTTTTTAGTTAACCAATTGTACTTTTCACTGAATCTTATTATCAGTTCTTTCCATTTTTTCTTTTTGTACACATTTATATACAAACATCATATATTTATACACAATATTTACAATGTCCAACAAAACAAAAGTGTGACGCACGGCAACCACACCTTTACAAAACCCAATTATGCGTGAGTAAAGGCGCGTTGTTACGGTGCACAACATAGTCAGTTACGGCGAGCATTAGAAGCGGTAATTGGTTGGGAGCGATTTCACAGGATTGGATTGATGGACGCCAGTTTCTTCGTCTTACCACATGACCTGATTTAATATTGGGTACTAGAGTCTTATTATGGAATAATTTAACACTACCCGGGATGGTAGATGCAAGAGACCGGTTGACCTCTACTTTATGAGGTAAAGGACGATACTGGTACCTCGGCTATTAAGAGGTTGAACACAGTTTATTGCTGGTAATGTTGTACTTGTTGCCCAAAGTCCTGAGGAGGCCTCAAACTGTTTCATAGGCCGAAACGCATCGACAGTTATTATAATCCGACACCATACAAAAGTTGGAATTGATTTTGAAAAATCCTACGAGAGCTTTGCAAAAATAAGAAGCATAAAGATACTTTAGCTGCCTAGGCTCTATAACTATATGGTGATTGTGTTAAAGGAATTAAGGTTACAAAAGATAATGCCATAAATTTCCTTATGTAAAAAAATTGGGCTTCAGTCTACCCCAAATAATTGGGTTTTGTAAAGGTGTGGTTGCCGTGCGTCACACTTTTGTTTTGTTGCACATTGTAAATATTGTGTATAAATATATGATGTTTGTATATAAATGTGTACAAAAAAAAAGAAATGGAAAGAACTGATAATAAGATTCAGTGAAAAGTACAATTGGTTAACTAAAAACGAGTATACTAAACCAACTTTTTCTGTCTGTGTATAATTTTGTTGGTATAAATGTTTCTGATAGCAATTCGATGAACAAAGAATACTGGCCCACATGCATCATTGTGACATTTTGCACTTCCTAATTTGCGAAAAATAAGGAATCGCAAATTAGGAAGTGCAAAATGCTATGCATCATTTTTTTCGGTATTTCCTTGTGATTCGGTAAAAATCGCAATTTTTACCGAATCCCAAAGAAATACCGAATTCTTAAGTTAATTTTCGCAATTCCCATTGATTCCTATGGGCCAAAAGGCCCATAGGAGTCAATGCAAATTGCGAGTGGCACTTAGAAAATTTCATGGGTGCAGGGGGGGGTCCAAAGGACCCCCCCCTGCACCCCTGAAATGTATTTTTCGCATCATGTTGCACACACACATGTCCTAAGGACATGTGTGTCCGTAACATGAATGCTTTTAAAATGCGTTAAAAGTGTTAATTACACTTTTTGCAAATTTACTGAGTAGTTCAACTACTCGGTAAATTTGTCCCTCTAATTGCGAATTCGCAATTTCAAAATTAATCATGCATTGCTTTTAGGAAATCGCAAATTTGCGATTTCCTAAAAGCAATCGCATTTTTGGAAATCGCAAAAATGTTGCGATTTCAAAAAATGCTTCATGCATTCCAAAAAGCACTTTTGGAATCGCAAACGGCCGATTTTAAGGAATCGCACCGTTTGCGACTCCAAAAATGAATGATGCATGTGGGCCACTATGTGGTAGATTCATTCTGGTGGAAATTAATAACCATGGATGGATAATTTATAGTGTCTGTCTTCAACTAGAAGGTTCCTTAAAAGAAACACCAGAGGCATCATTGTATTTATTTTGTTGGGTTGCCCAATAGGGCATGAAACCAGATTATTCGCGATGGGCAAGGAGTATAATTACTCCTGCGAGATGGGCGGCCAGCATCTTAAAAAATATTTTTACTTCTGAATTCAAAAGCGAGATTGGTCGGAAGTCCCTGCAAAGTGAACCCTCCGTACCTGGCTTCAGGATTATCCCAATCGCTGCCGTCCGGAGATCAGGGGGTAAGTCGAACCTCTCGAAGGCCTCTCGAACGGTCTCCAGCAGTAACGGGCCAGTTTGTGGCCAAACTAGGCGCCAGAACTCAGCCGGGAAACCATCAGGACCCAGAGCTTTATCAGCCTGCAGCTAAGCCAGGGCCAGGCACAGCTTGCCGCATGTAACATCTGCCTCCAACGCTTCCGCTCTTCAGGGGTCAGGCGAGGCTTTGGTAGATCCCATACAAATCGAGGTAGGTCTGGACGAGGGCTAAGGGGGCTGCCCCATACAACTGTCAGTAGTCAGCTGCAAAGGCATTCATGAAGGGCTTGCTCCGAGTCTCCCGGGAACCATTCTATGCCAACAAATACGCTTCTGGGCTCCAATCTCCCTGGGGGGTGCAAAGCCAGTGCAATGTCTTACTGACTTTATTGCCCCCAGTAATAGACCCTACTGGCAGTGGCCAGACACAACACTCTAGTCTCCTGAGTAAGCTCCTGGTGGGGCAAAGTCATTCAAGTCTCAATCTACCCCAGAAGCACACTTCTGATGTCCCTCGGGACCTCAGAGAGACACCTAGAGAGTCACAAGATATCAGCGTGGGGCCAGCAGAAGGGTCCAGCCCAAGCCCAGTGACCACTGGTCAGCTGGGCAGTTGTACGGAAGGACTCTTGTGGCATATTGTGTCCCTGTAACTTGAACCGGAGATCAGTCTTATGACCCTTGGAGTCCACTTCTTTGTCTTGGGTACAACAGGGAGCAGGTCCAGTCCCTCAGGGCTCCTCTCAGGTCCAGTCCCTCAGGGCTCCTCTCAGGTCCAGTCCCTCAGGGCTCCTCTCAGGTCACAGACGGCAGGTCTAGTCCCTCAGGGCTCCTCTCAGGTCACAGACGGCAGGTCCAGTCCTTCAGGGCTCCTCTCAGGTCACAACATCAGGACCAGTCCTCCTCAGCTCTTCCTCAGGTCCAGGAGTGTTCTGAAGTGGGTGACTGAAGATGCCACATTTATGTCTGCCACAAGCTAGCTGGTGGGAATGATTCCTGGCAACGGCCTAACCAACTGGATAAAAGCTTCTACGGCCAACCTACCCACTTTGGGAATTGTCAAGATGGTGAAAGTCTTCGGCCACAATAAAGCTATGCTCTGAGGGCTGAGAGTGGAGGGAGGGGGGTAAGGAGTGCACTATGGTAACCCCAGTGTCCTCTCACATCTTACACTAACATCTAGTTTGAAGCAGCCTCGATAACCCCTATAATCCCAGAGACAGATGTCTGGTAGGAACAAAGCAAATGTCAAAAAGGATGCTCACAGCCCACTGTTGCAGGGATTCTACACCATCACAGAACTATGCGTAGGATTATGGGACCGTAGTGCACAGGGACTGAGTCATCCTACCACCTTGGTACCCACGAACCCGGGACCGACTAGCTATAGTGTCTCACTTGCTCTCCTACTCACTCACAGAGAAACAAGTGATTAGACACCCCAGAACACAACACTCCAGAATCTTTCAGGAATTGCGGTTACAAGACACACCCTTTCGTTCACACTCTTGTACCTGTCCACAATAAGATTTGACAGAGACACAAAAAAGTTTAAAATATTCATAATAACTAATGTGCCCTAACATGCAGTATACGTGCCACAATAAGCAGGAAAATGCATAACACAAATACGGTCAGCAGATCAAGTAGTCCGTAAATCATGAAAGGAGCTGTCATTATGAAAAGACAGTGTAGCCTACTCTCTCTCTCCTTGTATAGAAGCAGAATGATTATATATCAAAAGAACTCTGGGAGTTATCTGCAGACCCGATGCTTCTGTCTATAGATGGTAGATCTACATCATAGGAGCTGTCTTGCTGTTCTCCCTGGAAAGGTCCCTCTCTACGTGTGTCCTACCTGTTCGTTTATTCCAATAAGACCAAAGTACATATTCCCAAACAACTGCTGCATCGATATGTTTTGTCTAGGTGCTCGGGCCGGACCAGAACAGAATAACAAGCGTCATTGTTGATCAACCTTGTTTGCAATGTTCAGACTAACTCACATGAACCTGAAGAGTGTGAACACAGCGATACGTTCTCATTCGAAAATGACAAAAGAGGCATTTGCTAAATAAACTTGTGTAGAAACGTGTGCAAATCAGCGCACAGTGTGCAGCGTGCTCATGTTAACTTAGAGAAGACGACAATGCCCCCATGGGCCATGTTACACCCCCTCCTGCTGAACTCAAAGGAGTTATCATCCCTGCCCATGCAGGTTGACCTGTCAATCACTGTGACTTATTGTGTTGCTCCTGGGAGTTATTTCACATCTCTTTTCACTCCTATTCAAGGCTTGAGCACAGGCCAAAAAAGCTAGAGAGCCAATGTAAATTAGCCTCCAGGAGTTTCTGTCAGGGAAAGTGTAACTTTCTAAAAGTTACTTTTCCTTAATATTTATTAAAAATCTGGATTTACAATTGAATTTGATTTATAATAAATGTTAAAAATAGTTGTTCAATATTTTTCTAGCTAGTCCCATTCCCGAGATACAATATTATATCATAATATTATTATTAATATACTGTATTGTGGTTTTCTACGTGGGACAGCTAGGCCTGCCACAGTAAAAAAAAATGCTTTTGCGTGCTGGTCACTGTAAGGGGACATCAACAGTAAAGATCTCTCCATGTCCTGCTTTTAAATACCATGCACTCTGCCTTCTGGGCTACAAGGCCTACTTCGGGATGACTTATGAATATTTAAAAGGGAGGTTTTGACCTGTCAAATGGGTTTATTCAGACAGGTTGAATTGCAGTTTTCACACAACTGCAGTCAGGCTACAGTGGTAGGCTTGAAGCCATGTTTGCACTGCCAATGCAGTGGGAGGAGCAATACGGGCTGCAGTCCACTAGTGGCATATAACTTTACGGATAGGAGTGGTGTGAGTGATACGTGTCTAACATCACATTACAGTACTGTTACCCAGGGAGCCATTTTAAGTGGGTATTATCCCGCCCAGCCTCTCTCCCTCCTTGCCCCGATTATGACTTGCTGCTGGGAGAATGTTTTACGCTCTATCTGGGGCCGCTATTGCTGCTGTTAAGTGCACCACCATTCACATCTACCTTACTTGTCTAGGTTACCAGCTACCAATTTTTACATCCTATAGGTGCATCCAACCTTATAACGCTGGCCTCACGGGAGCATGCTGCGGGGCCCATTCTTAATCCCTTTAGGGTAAGAACATGACTAATGCTGCACGCCTGCTGTTGTTTCCTAGGGACGGGTTGTTATCTTGAAAGCTTCGGCTTTATATACCACAGTTTTTTCTTAAACACACAATGGAAATTCTCCAATTGTGATATTTGGGTGGTGTATGACATAGAAGGGACGTTGCACCCAAATTCCCGGTTCAATTGGTTTTCCCTTCCACACTACCCCCTTCACTTTTCACAGTGTGGAGCCTGTGTCACAGGAGTCACGCTGCACGATTTGAGCATTGAGTCACTATGTTGCATTTGACTTGAGTTGTTCTTTCTGTTTTTATATTTTGTTCCCCTACCTCTAGGTCGCCTAAATAGAGCAGGACCCCTTGGCCCTCTTGTCCTCCGACCCAGCGAGGTTGTATTTGCTTTCTTCATATAGATTGAGCATTGAGTCCAAATTTGTTTTTTTGTGTAGTACTTTATTTGAGGTCCTGACGAATCGCCTTTTGGCGAGAAACATGTTGACCACACTAGGGGGTAGAGTTATTGCTCTGTATACCTTTACGGTCTCTAAACTCCCCTCCCACCCCTTTTAACTAAGGAATCAGCCACGTTATTAAAGTTGGAAGTGGACTGATTACCTTTTTTATCACTTTCACTCACTATTGCACTGACTACACCTTCCTTCATCCTCACCCACATCCACCATCGGCAAGGAACTAAAGAACCCCGTCAAAAGAGTACCTTTGGGGACTCCGTCAGACATTGCAGCGCCGGTCTGACGAGGGGCAGTGAGCCGATGATGACACCGGACACCCTCTAGTAAGGGTGTGTTTCACGCTTATTACTTTGGGTGTGTGAGGCTCTCTAAGTTCCGACTAGGGAACCCTTCCTTCGCAGCCACGGTATTTGAAATACCAACTCCTTGCTCCACACTGTTACACGCTCCCTGGGGAACTTTGTACTCTGCTGTTAGATATAACTTTACGGACCTGGATACACTTTGGGCCAGATGTAGGTAGGCTTTTACCAGTCGGTAACGGCCGAAATCGGCAGTTACCGACCGGTAAAAGCCTTTTCCTATGTAGGAGGCTTTTTTACTGATTCAGTAAATTCCGAATCGGTAAATGTTGATTCGGTATTTACCGAATCGGAGAGAGGATTTCCTTCAAAGACCTCCTCTGTACCAGCCAGTGATCAATTAATCAATCAACCAGGATTTTACAGCGCAGCTAATCACCCACGAGGGTATCCAGGCGCTGGGAGCCAGGCTGCTTGGGTAGCCTCCGTTGAAAAGCGAGGTCTAGAGTCCCCTTTGTATTTTCTGAAGAGAGGGGGATGTCCTGAGGTGGAGGCTGTTGCAGGACTTCACAGTTAAGTAGGAGAAGGAGATTCCTCCACTGTTGCTTCTTTGGATGTGGGGGGTGTGTGTGAGGGTGAGCAAGGGAGAGGGAGGTGGATCACCGGAGTCCAGGCTCAGGCCGTGGTTGATGTACGCTGGTCCTTGGTTGTGGAGAGCTTTGTAGGCGTGGGTCAGCATCTTGAATTGGCATCTCTTGTGGACGGGGAGCCAGTGGAGTTTCTTGAGGATGAGTCTGGCTGCAGAGTTCTGAATGGTCTGCAGTCTCTTGAAGAGGTGTGTGGTAATTTCTGCGTAGAGCGTTGTCGTAGTCCAAGCGGCCCGTGACGAGGGCTTCAGTACGGTGCATCTACTGGAGACTGGGAGCCATTTGAAGATTTTTCGGAACATTTTCAAAGTGAGTGGGCAGATGGAGGAGACTGCGTTGATCTGGTTCTTCATGGTGAGTTTGCTGTCCAAGATGATGCTGAGGTTCCAGGCTTGGTCATCGGGGGTGGGAGAGGGTCCCAGTTCAGCAGGGCACCAGGAGTCGTTCCACGGGGAGGTGTTTTTCTAGGGCGTGATGAGGACCAGAATTTCAGATAGCTCCTAGGTCTGCTGGGCAAAGCACTGAGGTTTCCCATTTAGGGCCAGGTTTATTGAGCCCTGTGAAAGAACCTGGCTTTCAGCAGCCAGCTCCTCATGCAGAGTGAGGGAAATCTTCCCAGAAACAGCCTGCTTTGCCTCTGGGAGGAGAAGACGAGCAAGCACAAGGCCTGGATGCTAGAATGAATCGCAGAGAAATATCATCCGGAAACATGGAGGGCAACTAGTGGGGGCTGAGAGTAGTAACTGCAAACAGCTCCAGGAGAGACACTGGCCTCCCCCAGGGGGAGGAGGAGGCATGCTTGGACGCTGCCCAGTCATTCCATTATGTTATAAATAATAAGTGGGTGGTGTTGCAGGTGCCAGGCTGCTGTCGACAAACAAAAGAGCTGTTCAGCGTGCCAGTGTGCCAGGGTGGTGCCAATATCATCAGGGCGTGTTCTCACCTCTCACTGCCTCCTAACCTCGCCCACCATCCCCGGACCTCCACCTGATCTTCTTGAAGATAGGGGCACCTCTGCCTAAACACTGGAGAGGGTTTGGGGGGGCTCTAGCATGTTTGAGCACAGGATGGATCTTCATAGGCCCCCCCAGTGGGCTAACAGAGGGCATCCAGGCTTGGCTCATCCCACCAGCCACACTCCTGCTATTGCCCCAACAGCCAGAATCACATGACCAGTCAGCCCCTCTGTCTTCCCTGTCAGCAGAGCTCAGCAGTAGCTGAGCAGAGTAGAGTCTGGAGAGGGAGGGGCGTTCTACCAGTGCTGGGTTCAGACCCAGGATTGTTAAGAACTGGGGGCTCACTGCTGAGAGCATGGAAGCCCCTGGATTGGCTGTGAGGGTGGCATGGTGGAGCTGTGTGCACTCAGCCCGGTGGCACCACCATGCAGCGCGGTGCCTGCCTCCTCTTCTAGGCTCATCTGCCCTTTGCCTGGCGTGGTGCCCTCCTCCACCCAGTTGAAAACTCACAACCTGGGGTGATGTTTGACAGCAGCCTTCTTCCTTCCTCAAATGCTCTATGGCCAGAGCTGCAACTGGGGAGCTGGGGAACCAGCTTCGAGTCTTGGTGTCGGCTCAACATCCTGTGACCCTGGGCAAGTCACTTAGGGGCGCATTTATCATAAAATCATGCAGTGCTGCAAGCCATCTTGCTGGGTGATAGGGAAAGTTCAGGAATGCGCTGTATTTAACATTATATGCCACATTCCTGTCTTTTCCCCATGCTGACGCACAATGTGCTGCCTAGCGCCAACACAGGCGCCCTAGCACCATGGTGCAATCAAGCAGTGTTTGCATAGTGCGGCTAATCACCCAGTGGGTATCCAGGCACAGGTATCAGTTGAAAGAACAGGTCTTGAGTCCCTTCGTGAAATGGTTAAGCGAGGGTGCTGTGCCGAGGTGGAGGGGGAGGGTGTTCCAGGCTTTGGAGGTGAGCTGGGAGAAGGAGCGTCCTACGGAGCGGCTGCAGCAGATGCGTGGTGTCTGGGCGAAGGCAAAGTGTGCGGAGTGGAGGTGTCTGGTCGGCTGGTGGAAGATAAGGCTGTAGTTTAAGTAGTCTGGCCCTTGGTTGTGGAGGGCTTTGTAGGCGTGGGTCAGGAGCTTGAACTGATTTCTCTTCTCTACGGGGAGCCAGTGGAGGTCTTCCAGGTGCTGGGTGATGTGCGTCCTCTCGGGGATGTTGAGGATCAGTTTGGCGGCTGCGTTCTGGTTGGTCTGTAGTCTTTGCATGAGTTTGGCTGTGGTGCCACCCTGGAGTGCGCTGCTGCAGTGCAAGGGTGCTTGCGTTGTAAGCAAGATTGTTTTTATGCAGAAAAGGACACCTTAGAAGCATTTCCTCTTTCTGTGTGTGCTGCACGTCAGCGCTTGTCGGCATAAGCCTTCATTTTGCATTTGCAAGAGGTGTCAGTGACACGAATCTCATCAGGGTCTACTGACCGGCTGGTGGTCCATTGTGGTATCTTCATTCCAAAAGCTCTCCCCTGGCCAGGAAGGTGGCAGGACTTTCTCCTGTCCTGGAAAGAGAAGCGGAATGGTAGGCACGTAGGGCTGGGCGTAAAACAGACTCGAGGTCGATGCCTTCCAGCGCAGCGCACGGAACCACCCTTTTCAAAGTACTCATAAATCGCTAAACAACGCCATTTGCCTGTGGCCAGAGAGGTGTACTTTCTCATGTTTGATGTTCAAGTGATTGAGAAAGTCTTTGAACATTGTGCTATTAAAGGGTGGACCGTTGTCAGATTTGAGAATGGAGGGAACACCCCATGTTGTGAAAATGTCACCGAGCCTCTCAATGAATCTGTCATGTGTGGTTGATGATAGGTCTTCCACTGAAGGCAAACAAGAGAACTCATCGACAACTACCTAGAGATGATAGGAAGGAAGGACCCAAAAGATACAACTGGGGGATGAAACATCAGAGGTGGGGATCTTGGAGTGTGGGGTACCGCAGGGGTCTGCCCTGTCCCCGCTTCTATTTAACCTTTACCTGCAACCACTGATTGCTTCGCTAGCTGCGATGAACTGTAAAGTTTTTAACTACGCTGATGACACGCAGCTACTGCTAAGTATAAATGACACCACGGAGGCACAACTCCAATCCCAGAACATCCTGAGGTTCACGGTGCAATGGATGACGGATAACCTTTTAAAAGTCAATCCTGACAAAACTGAGATCTTGGTTATCCCATCCACTTCTTCACCTTGGAGTGACCTTTACTGGCCTATGGAGTTGGGCCCTGCCCCAAAACCAAGCCTGGCTGTGAAAAGTTTAGGGATTAAACTGGATGCCGACCTGTCGATGGCTGCTCAGATCGCATCGGTGGTAGGCAGCTGTATTAATATCATTCGGCAACTGCGGAAGCTATCCCCTATCCTTTCAGAGCCCATGATGCGATCAATAGTGGCTGCCACCATCATTTCCAGAATCGATTACGGAAATGCTCTCTATCTTGGCTTACCGAAAACCCTCACCAACAGGCTCCAGGTTTTGATGAATGATGCTGCCCGTTTGATCTTTAGACTTCCTAGGAGGTCTAGAGCCACTCCCCTACTACAAAGCCTACATTGGCTTCCAATTAAAGAGAGAGTGGAATTTAAGAGTTTGTGTACAGCTCATAAGGCAATTTACGGTAAGGCTCCAGCCTATATCAAGGAGCGCCTGCAGCTGTACTGTCCGACGAGATCACTTCGGTCCTCGGACTCGCAGCTGCTGACCTGCTCTCGCTATAGGCTGGCGACGAAGGGAGGGAGAGCTTTTTCAGTACTGGTTCCCCAGTTGTGGAACAGTCTGCCTGGAGGGTTGCGCGAAGAAGGAAACCTCCTAAGATTCCGAAAGAGCTTAAAAACATTATTGTTTAGGAGAAGCCTGAGCATAGCATAACCGGAATGCTGCTCTTTGCTCTGACTTCGTTATGTTGTTGTCCTGTACCATCTTTTCCTGGCGCTTAGAGACCTGCAGGTGATTAGGCGCGGTATAAAATTAAAATAACAATAACAATAACAATAACAATGATGTCCATTATTGAGGGATCCGAAGAAGTCATTCACAATCCTCTCCCAAGCTTTCGTAGGCAGATCAGCCATGCTCAACGGGTGCTGAGTCATTTTGGGAGACAGGCAGGTGCACAGACGACAAGCTTTCAGCTCACTTGCAAGTCGTTCATCAAGACGTGGGAATCACACTCAATCCTGGAGGGCTCGTTTAGTTGCAGCAATGCAATAATGTCCTTCGTGTGCCAGTTCAATAACTTGTTGCCTCAGGCTTTCAGGGATAACGATTCCCTCCCTCTCTTAGTATGACACCGTCGTGTGTGACAGAAAGTTCTTCCTGAACATTCTAGAATGTCTGGCACTCGACATCATCTGCCGGGTCTGGTGGTTTATTGGTCCAAGGTGTCCACTGTAAGGGCTTGTGTTTGACTTCACAGTCACAAGTTCAAAACCCGGCAGATCCACTCAGCCTTTCATCCTTCTGAGGTCGATAAAATGAGTACCATTGAGTTGGGTAACAATAAACATCTGTTATTCAGCGCCAAGATACCCATGGGTGAATGTTCGCTTTACAAATACATGTTATGTTATCCGTAAGAGGTCGAGTATGCTTCCTCCAAGATTGTGTTGTAAGGATTTCCTTGAGCTTAAGCATGTCTTTGTCAGTATCAGCAGCTGCAAGAATCTATTCAATAGAAAGAGTTACAGATGCACTTGACTTTATTATGAAATTGATGTAGGCCTCAGCCGCTTTGGACGTTGTGCTGTGACGCTGTAGAGGCATTTGTGAAAAGTAGTCTGCGGGGTTTTGATCCTTCTCTGGGTTGCGCACAATAGTGTAATCATACTCCTACAGACGCAACCCCCACCTCTCGGTGCGAGGAGGCCTCTTGCCTTTCAGATTTCCGAAGAGGGTGAGCAACGCCTGATGATCCACGACAAGGGTGAAATGTTTTCCATGCAGAAACACATGGAATTGTTCACACGTCCACACCACAGCTAAGCTTTCTTTCTCTGGTTGGGCACGGGCACGTTCAGCCTGAGATAGGCGCAGGCTGGCATAGGCCACAATGTCTCTCTAAGCATCAGGCTGTCTATTGTGTTCTATTAGAACTTCTATTAGAACAAGACCTAGGTGGTGCAAATAAGGAGTTTATAGTTAACTGTGTCAGACTCATCTTGACCAATAATGTGTTCCTATTCAAGAATGAATATTTCAAACAGCTCAAAGGGACCAGCATGGGGGCTACCTGTGCCCCGAGCCTGGCTTGTTTGTATGTTGGCAATTTTGAGGCCAAACATATCAATAACGAAATGGCACCCTTTTTCGAAAATGTAGCGGGCTGGTACTGCTACATTGACGATATTTTCTTTATATGGGAAGGTCCCACTGAACTTTTGGATGAATTCCTTCAGTGGCTCAATCTGGGAGACCCCAACTTGAAGTTTACATCTACATACAGTACTACTAAGGTAGATTTTCTAGATATATCAATCAAAAATTGTAGTGGAACTCTGACTGTAGAACTATTTACGAAACCCATGGCTAAAAACACGTTATTACACTTCTCTAGTTTTCATCCCAAGTCACAAAGGGAGAGCATCCCCTTTAGTCAATTTCTCCGTCTCCGGGATTACTATAAACATGCGGAGACACTTAAAATAAAATTCAGAGAGAGGGGCTATCCAAAGAAGCTCCTTTCACAGTCTATGAAACGAGCGAGGTTTTATGACCGTGATGCATTAATCCAGAACACTAAGAAAGAAAAGGGCCCTCTGAACAAGTTTGTCTTCGTAAGTAAATTCTCCAATATCAGTAACCAGATTAAAAATGTGGTAAATAAGAACTGGCACATCCTGAATCATGAAGAAGAAATGCCCCTAGAAAAACCGCTGTTCGCATTTAAAAAGAATAAGAACTTGCGTGACTTGCTAGTACACACATATAAGGCTGAACCACTGAACAATCAAAGAACAATAGATGGTACAAAGGTGATTGGTACGACTAGATGTGGTACATGCAATGTTTGTGCTCAGTGTATTGTTGGAACAGAAATTGAATGCAATACCAAGACTGTTAAATGTAGAACCCACAACAACTGTAGGAGTAAAAATGTTATTTACTTACTAAGGTGTCCGTGCGGCCTCTCATATGTTGGAGAAACAGGTAGAGAGGCACGTACGAGGTTTCAAGAGCACAGATCTACTATTAAGACCAAAAAGATCACAGCACCGATTGTGTCCCATTTCCTGGAGAAAGAACACAGAGAATCAGACTTTAGTTGGTTCATTCTAGAGAAAATCAAGATAGGCAAGAGAGGTGGTGACATGGTCTCTAAAAGAAAAGAGAGAGAGCAATGGTATATCTCCTACCTTGATACTGTTAGAAGAGGTCTAAACTCTAGAGAAGAGTGGGACCGCATTGTTGGGGCCACATAACTCTTTACCGTAGCATAGGATAGCCCTAGTATAGATGTAATGGGCATGTACTTGCATGCTTGCTGTTTAGGTGCATATGCGTAGCTGTTCAGATACAGGTTCATATCTGTATCTGATAACAACATGGACATTTGGGTAATGATATATGCTGTCCCATAGGGGCTGTCGCAGCATATCTTATGCGGCTTATCATATTATAGGTCTAATATGTCAAGGATACAGTAGTGCTCGGCAACCTACTACCCTCCCTGCATATGATTCTTGCACTGGACATGATGATGCCCAGTCTCAGATATAGACCCATATCCGTGTGGTATTCTTTGGGGTAATGTTTACCTCACAACTTGTAAAGGAAAACAATAGCGCATACCGGGAGTGCATTAGGCAAGTTTTCTCAAAATAAATTATAATTTCATGTCTTCAGATTTCACCTAGCTATATACATTCTTAATTAATATTTAATACCAGACGGATGCCCTTGTATAGCACCTTCGTTAGCCATTGTTTATGTTTTGTTTAGCAGGAAGTGAATATTTGACGCTTTTCGAACATCGTCCGTTAGTCCTTCCTTAAGCTCTTAGAAAAATCTCGCCATGTGACCTAGACGTCACGGAGAGCGTAGAAAGAAATGATGTACTTAAACCTGCAAACGATGCGGGTGAGTTGTTTGTTGCTGAGGACCCCAAGCTACAGACACGCGGGACGCTTTATCCGGCGGCGCGAATAGGTATGATTGCGAACATATGCTTACCACATCGGAAACCCGCTATTTAAATTCCGTGAATTATATACGCATAGCATTTCTCTAATATTCGGCACATTTGCCCCCTAGGGAACGCACGTTTGAACTACGGCGGGTTCCAACTATCGAAGGCTTCTAATGCACATGTCTTCAAGTAAGTAATATCAAGGAAGGGTTTCTAGTAATAATTTATATAAGACTAGCTAACATATCTATGGCACTGAAGGCTATCTTCTAACCACTAGGTTTTTGCCCACAGACCTACATTGCCCGTAAAGGAAGCCAAAAAACGTAAAAATACAGAGACTCCGCTCTGCCGGGTTCATCTAACACTAAGCAAGTGATACTTTATCTAGGCTAGGCTGGGCTATTTCTTGTAGTTAGTTATCAAGTATATTGGAGTCAGCGGGGGAGAAAAAATTATAACAAATAATAAGATATGGCTTTTGCTTTCTGCTATCTCTTCACAGCCTAATTTTTTATATATGAGCTATGTATACCGCGTGTCAAGATTGACAATATTAAATGACTTTGTAAGTATTAACTAGTAAACTTTTGATGTCTACGTATGATTAGGCATACTGAGCAGTTGCATGACTTCTTTGGCTTTCACGTAATCTTGGGCCTATAAGTCTGTGTTCCCTACCGGTTGGCTGTGTATTACCTTTTCACATCGTATATTATCTTTATCTTTATTTCGCACTCTATACATCAGTTATATTTTAGGTGGGTGAGCCCCAAGTGTATTATGGGCTTTTTACCGGCGCATTTTTCTATCAGGAATACCTTTGAAATTCTAGTGTATTTTCTTATGTGAATAGACAGCCATTGAAATAATAGGTACTAATTATATACCCGTACCACAAATTGAATTACTTTAGTAGTAGGCTATACACTGTCGAAGTCTGGGACGCTTTAGAGTCACGTTTATCTACCCCATAAACCATTTGACAATTATTTCCAACTAGTATTGTGTGGAGCCGTCTGTATGATCGTGTGCTGTTAATAGGTTCAATAGATATATCCGACTCTTTGGTCTTTCTAGAATACATTAGGTGAAGACCTTTCACCACAAAAGCAACGGCTAACTTTTGCTCATTTCCCTACATAGGACACTTTTTAAACATTGAAAGTGGGAGGATATTTCGCTGGCCGAATATCTTCTGCTTTGTGTGGAAAGGAGGCCGAGTACCCCTTATTACGATCCTAATGGTTTTATCGAGGTAGGTGATATATCTATACCATCATGCTATCCACCTCCCTTGCCTATATTGAAGGAGTAAGGGTATTAGAATTGAGAATTGTCAGGATATTATGACATTTCAGGGATACCCAAGAACAAAAGGTACAAGTTCTTGATGTTATGGACTGTTCATGAAAGATATAATGATGAAATGATCAATGGTATTAGCATATTGTGGCAATATTTATGATTATTATGCTATGTTATGTTATGATGTTTTATGTAATGTCTGTTCTTTTTGTTCATGGAAGCAGTGTTGTTAGATTATCTGTTAGGGTAGCAATATCCGTTTACACTATATTTTTTAAGAAGAACTATATTATGTTGCCATGAATAGTAATTGTAACTAAGAATGGTTCTGTTTTAAATTTTAGAATTATTGGGAAACTACTATCTCAACTGTCCTGATGAAGGTGGTAAAACTTCTTTCTCACCACCGAAACGCGTCGATGCATAAGGAGTAATACATGGTCAAGAAATAGAGGAAAATTATATAATTTCCGTCTTGTCTGTTTCCCATTTTTTAACAAATATAGTGTATATTAATAAATTGTTTAGATTAATTTTACTAGAGTGTTTTCACTTGTTTTTAATTCTGTTGACATTGCTTCCTGCTTGTCCATGTGGTATGTATTGATGTATTTCTATTTGTTTGGTCCGTAAGAACTAGTTGTTCTATGTTCATTCGTCCAAAGGGAATTTCCTTTTTGACTTATGTCTATTGTGTGGGGCCAGCATTGCTCCCAAACAGTGCTTAATTTGCAAAATATGAAGTGCCAGGGCTCTGACCAGTGGGCCACTGCAGCTTGCACCACACTTCGCCCTTGTCATTGCTGCCAAAAGAACTATTAACCATGTCTCTCGCATGCGAATGCGACAGTTCAGATTATTCCAGGTCCCCAACGATAAAGGAATGGCTGGGGAGGCAGGTATTACAAATTTTAATGTATATTGTATTCCCAAACTACCGTTGTTCTACTCATCTCTAAATTAATGAGCAGCGCCACCATGTGGTGGACTGTCCCAAGCAATGTTCCCTCTAATTATTTTCCTCTGTGTGCGGCAGAGTAAGGTCTGTGTGCGCTGCAGCCAAGGCTATGTGCGCCAAGGACCTGACCGCGTGTGTAGACTAGGGCTTTGAGAGGGATGGAAATACTCTGAGATCTTTCAAAGGGGCGTAACCGATGCAATTAAGGGTGTGGCTTAAAGGCAATTACACTAAAAATATGTGCATCGCATAGTGTGCCACCCTACCGATATTTTGCTGCTTCTGTCATTGCATCCAGATATATAATACAAGTAGCATTACACCTACAAAAAGCCAAGACTATTGGCTTAGTCAATGGTTGTCTTTTGCATCAAATTGTAAATAATATTGAAAATGCTTCCGCTCTTATGGTTGGGGTTGTGGCTAATGCTCAAGCTATCGATTTAGGAGATGGGTTTTTAGTCTCTGGTCAGCCTAACCTGCGATTCTGCGGTTTTATATAGCGCAAACTTTACCCGAAGGTGTCAGAGCGCTTTACATAAGAACCAGTTGCAAAACATAAGGATTTAGGATTACATGCGTTACAAAAAAGATACAAACAGAAAAAAATGCAAATGTACAAGATGTAAAGTCACACAAGGAAGAGATACAAAGTGAAAGAAAAATTGTGAATGTACAGGTAGTAAAGTCACTCAAGGAAGAGATACAAATGGCTATACTCTAAGAGTCCCATAGGAATGGTAGACAGTACAAAGGTATACTGCATATGCTAGTGATTAGAGTTATCTCTATATACACATAGTAAATTTTCTCAGGTCAAGAGCGTTCAATGCGTACCAACACGTATTTGTGTGTAAATAGAATAATTGAAAATGCTGCTCATCACCTCAGACTTAGTTAAAAAAAAATCAGTAGCCACTTAAAATCTGAGTTTTACTCACTGAAATAGATCTATATAAATGTACTTGATGGAAACTGTTCGATACTCTGTGGGAATATATAAAATCCTACTCAGACACCAGGCAACAGCTAAGTGACAGAAACTCACGATAATATGACAGTAGAAATCTCAGTACAACATGCTTTTACTAGGCTTAGTGCTTTGGCTAATTTTGCTAAGCATGCTTTTCATGCTTGCTTGAATAGTGTCTGTGAAAGTAGTGCAAAATCCTCGGTGTGGAATAGGTTCAAAAAGACCCCCCCAAAAAATTGGACACTGGCAAAGTCGCTGTCAAGTATATTCTTAAAGAATCATGCGTAAATACAAGTGTATACTAAATGCAGAAACAGAATGAAGGTCAACAGGGTACTAGATCAACTTCTTGGCGAACCAAGGAGTATAATAATAAAATCATGTTAAAAAAACTTTCTAACTCGTTATAAGATATACCAAACATTGAAAGCATCTATTCAGAAGTTATATTTCTGAACATTTACAATATCCCTCTTTACAGTGTTGGGTCAGTACCCCAAGAAACCCCTCCTTCGCCTAAATGCCGTTCCTGCTTTTCTAATGTGCCATGGATGACAACATCTGCATTAAGGAATCCAAACGGAGAGACGGTGCTTTGGTTCACGCTCTCCGAAAAGGAATGGAACACTTAACCTCTGGGAACATACTTAATACCGGACAAACCATTTACAGCGTTATATTCAGGAGAAATGGTACAGGTCGCTGCTCGAGTCAACTTCTCACTCGCATCGTGACTTATTCTAGACCACGTCTCGCCTTTCTCCAAGCACGGAAAGCGTCCTAAATCTCCTCTGAAATAATTAAGGAACGCGCGTGGGGAAAAGGAATAGCATAAACAAGCTGCCTGATTCGGTTTCAAGAAGTAGGCATATGTAGGGTAAAAATAAGAAAGAAGCAGCAGCATACATAGGGGTGGGTGTGCTTTTGTTGGTGAGAGTTGACTGAGGATGCACGGGAAGGGTCTGGAGCTGGTAGTAGGAGAATGGAGCATTGTCTGAATGATCCTTACCAAGCCTCCCGAAGGGTAGCCGGTTCCTCTCTCCCAGCATCAGGTTGAATCTGGGATTGTCCCTCTTAAACCTCTTCCACTGACCGGTGGAGAGGAGGATCTTGGAACCCTTTGCATAGACGCTGCTGTTCTCATCCCGCACTACAAATGTATCCATGGCTCAAGCTTCATTCAGTGACCGCGGCCACCACTGCAGGATCAGAGGGGAAAGCTCGGCAGCAGCCGCACAACGGAAGCAGTAGAGGCGTGCGGATCCCGAGCCACAGCCATCAGCAGCTATTGCATGGGCCCTACGCTGGCACACCGGCTGCTATTCTCTGCTGGGGCACAAAGTGGCAGCTGCAACCGTTCTGTCATACCAGGCCCAAAAGCACCTGAAGAGTGTGCTTTACACGTTTTGCTTTCAGACGTGTTTCATTTCTTTTCTAAATAGAGCGCAGCAGGGTGCTGATTGTGGGACATTGTGAAAATATTCCTGTTAACTGCAGCGCATGATGGGCACTGTAATTAACAGGAATCCTTTCACGATGGCCCACTATCAGCACCCTGCTGCGCTCTATTTAGAAAAGGAATGAAACACGTCTGAAAGCAAAACGTGTAAAGCACACGTTGTGCTTTTGGATTTGCTACATGTCTTTTCTCAATGGCGAGAGGCTGCGGGATGATTGTGAACATTTGTGAAAGTATTCCTGTTAATTGCAGCGCCTGACTGGCGCTGTGATTAACAGGAATACTTTCACAAAGGCCTCTGGCAACGAGTAAATTGCCGTTTTTTGCCGCTCGCGCTTTAAAAGCGGGCGGCAGCGAGAACGTTTGCGCGCTTCACTGGAGGCACTGCGCGCTCCATGCCTTAAAGGTGCGCGCGAGCGCAGGCGCGCAGGTTAGAGGGAACACTGGTCCCAAGTAATGTGTTGACAATAAGGTGCCGAGACCCGGAAAGCCCCGGCTCTAATTAAGCACTGCTCCCAACCCCACTGGGCTTTCATCCACCACAATCTATGTATGCTATTTCGGATCAAAGTAAGCCATTTAAATAAAAATGTTAATTACATGTTTTATTTTCTTGAAATCTTTGTCACATTCAGATGACCATCTGCTTTGTTAGTTCTCTTAGAGGGGCACTCACAGTAACAAGATCACAAATGTACCGTGAGAAGTAGCTGCCCATGGCTAAGGATTGTCGCATGGTCACATCTTCTGGAGGGCAGGTAGATGACAATGCTTGTACCTTTTCGGGCTCGGGAGTCATTCCCTTTTCAGAAAAAATATGCCCAAGGAATTTGAGTCTATTTTTGTGAAACTCACACTTGTCTACATTGTAGGAGGCTGGCTTAGTATATGGTGCTCACTTATATAAGGGTAGCACCCTGCACTAATCCAGACATGGTGATATTAGTGGTTTAGATAACCATAGATAGCTCTCTAAGTGGTAGCTGTGGAGAGCAGCCTTCAGGCTTAGTCTAGGAGGAGTGTAAAGCAGCTTGTTTTACCAGTACTAATAATATAGTGTAGGTTAAGTGAAAAAGAACCACACAGTGTAGTTATAAAAAGATGTATTTATTATAAAGACTCACTAACACATTGCAATATTTCCTCACCGGAGATATAATCACAATACACAAAATATTTTAACAATAAAACAGGTAAGCAACACAAATACACAGTGGTCTCCAAGGGGAGATTAAACCATATACAAATAAAGTGGAATGCAACCCACGACTTAAGTCAATACTGGACCCAGAAGACATAGAAGGGCCGGGGACCCAAGGAACCACCCATGGTAAGTACCCAGGAACATCACAGAGGCCGTGTGCAGAGTGGAAACACAGCCACATACGCAATGCAAGTTGATGGGTAAGTCGCAGTTGCAGTTTTTAAGAAGAAGGACACTTCCCAGAGGACCCTGAAGAAACCAGATGCAAGATGGAAGGTTGGAGACTCACCCCACCAGTGGATACCCTGGGAACTAGGATACCTACACCAGGGAAGCCAGGTGCATAGGTGCGACGTGACGTCAGAAACTGCCATAAACCGCAATGGAGGACTTCAATAAAGATACCGCTGGCGAAGAGGTGAAAGAGTCCGGTGGAACCTAAAGGTGGATTCAGGATGAGAAGTACCTGCAAGCAGAGGGGACAGAGTCTATGCTACTCAGGAATGACCAGGAGGCACTGAAGACGATGCCCACCGATGCCATGAGATGCAGGAGAGTTGACGGTGACCTTGGCGCTGCAGCTGTGCGGACCAGGCAATGCTGTGGAGGACCAGGTGCCATTCATAAGCTGTACCATGTTGGATGTCAAGAGCCAGGGGGTTGGTGTCCGCCGGGGGCACCAAAAAGCCTTGGCAATGGAAACAAACGTAGAAGAAGAAAAAGGTACAATGTCGGGACCAGCGAGGTCCAAGGGACTCACCACGTTCAGGTAAGTCAGAGCAGGCCACTAGAAAACATGAGGGCCCACTGGAGCCAAAGAAGACCCTCAAGAGGAACCATGGTATGAAGGTACAAGAATCACAAGAGGACGCGAGCAGCTCACCAAAGGATGAAGACCCACGGTGCAGAGGATGCGATGCACATGAAGATCTTGGCTGCAGGAGATGCTTGAGGCTGGAGCTTCTTGGAGCCGGAGGATCTCTGGAGGAGAGAGTAAACAAGCCTTGCCAACGGCAAGATAACAAGGTGCACAGGGTTACTGCTCCAGCAGTTTCGACGAGGGATACTGGTGTCAAACTTGCTGGAAGACAGTGCAGGCCTTGAAGGAGTTGAAAAACTATAAATTGTGTTGCTGAACCTTTCAGAGTCCGTGGTAGCTCAGGAACAGGAGACTTGTCAGCTTTGTTGTGGTGCCTGCAGATGCAGGAGAGTGACTCCTTCACACTTCAAGGGAGATTTCTTCGGGTGTCTTGGATGTCCACAGGCCTTGAGAAGAACCTGTATGGAGCACAGGCACAGACGACGCAGAAGACTGTCAGGACGACGAGACCAGGAGCAGCAGGAGCCGTCCCAGTTGCAGTCTCGGTTCCCAAAGCGAAGGCCAGAGTGCCCAGATGGTTGAAGATGAAGTGGTTTCAGATCTGAATCTTGTCCCACGACGAATCTAAGGAACCACCCGCAGGTAAGCCCCTAAGTACCGTAAGGAAAGGGTTGGGACGATTCAGGGATCCCTCCCTCAGGACATGCTGGACAGTGGGGAGGATACTCCCCTGTCCTTTGTCCAGTTTTGCACCAGAGCCGGAGCCAACGGCTCACTGAACTGGTTCCAAATGGAATATCCAAGGAGGGCACCAAATGTTCCCTTCAAAGCAGTCTAGTGGCGTTGGCAAGCACCCCCAACCTTTCCCAATACACTAAGGGCCAGATGTAGGTAAATACTGTTTACCGATTCTAAAATACCGAATTTTACCAATACGGTATTTCAGAATCGGTAAATGCTATGTAGATAAAAATTCGGTAAAATTTACCGAATCGGTAATACCGATTCGGTAAATACTGAATCGGTAATTCCCATTCTTTCCTATGGGCCTGGAGGCCTATAGGAATGAATGGGAAGCCATTCACTATTACCGATTTGGTAAATACCGAATCGGTAATAGGGGGTGCATATTCAAGGGTGGCAGGGTGTCACATTGACACCCTGTTGCACCCCTGAATCGTGCATGTGTGCACATGTGGCACACATACATGCCCTAAGGGCATGTATGTCTGCCACATGGCACTTGTGAAAAAGCACAAATTTGCTTTTTCAAAGGTATTCAATATTTACCACCAACTTATAGTTGGTGGTAAATAACGAATCCTTAACTCAGAAATGCACTCACTTGAGTGCTCCCTACATTACTGATTCAGTAATTTACAGATTCTGTATTTTAAGAATTCAGTAGTTACCGATTCCTTAAATTACTGAATCAGTAAATTACCATACTAGTACCATATACTAGGGACTTACAAGGGTACACCAGTAGCCAATCTGGGGGGTACTTAAGTACTCACCATGGTCCAATTTAGGTAAGAAGCCCAGAGACTGGGGTCCGGATTTGCAGGATCCCAGTCAGACAGAAAACATAAGGACACCCGCAAAAGTGGGGACCATAGAAGCAGATCCTACTTTCCTACATACATTTAGTGTGAGACCTGCATCAGCAATCAGATGGCAAACTTGTGTGAGTGCTTTGTCATTTTCCTTTTGTGTAGCCCCAGACATCAGTAGATCATTACTGTAGTAAAAAGCATGTGTGACAGGCTGCATTATTTAATGAATGACATCGTAAAAGATTACTGTGGCGGACGACACACCAAAACTAAGCCTTTATATCTGAACAAACCAACATGCGTTGAAAAAGTTCAAGTTGATGGTAAACTTTGTTCAGATCAAGGAGAGAGAAATCTTTGATGCCATTCAACTACGTGATCATGTCTGCAATATGTGGACGTAGATGTCTTTGTCTTTCATTTGCTTTGTTGGCCTGTCTTATATCAACACAACTGTGCAGTGAACTTCCACTGTCTTTTTTTGGTAACACCACAATGGGTGAAACCCATGGCATAGGTCCGGTAGAGCGCTCGATTATGTCATGCTTTAACAGTGTTCTAGTTCTTTCTCGACAGCTTCCTGTAAGTAAAAAGCAATTCAAAGGTGTTACTGTGCAACAGGGAGAATGTCTTCATTAATGTAAAGCTGCACCTTCATTTTCTTAAGTTTCACAAATCCATGAAACAATGTCTGGAATTGACTCACTTCTTCAGAATGAGCATTCAAGTTGTAGTTAATAGAGATCAGTCCCATGTCAGCAGCAGTATCGAATATAAGCATTCACTTGGCGAAGTACCTGGGAGGACATTAATTGGTGCTTGCACTGTCGTTTTCTTGTGCCGCATGGTCACCACAAAGGATCCTTTATTCTGTAAGGGTGTAGAAGCTGCCCAGGTGTACACTTTTGTTCTCGATAGTGTGAGGCGTGGCATCAGAAACAGTTCTTTGTACTTTCAGCTGGCATGATGTTTATCGACGCTCCACTGTCTATAGTGAAAGTTTTAGGGCAACCATTCACCTTGAGTGTGATTTTAGGACAATGTCCAATTTTAAGTGGCGATTCTTTCCAGAGTTGTGTTTTTCCTGGCAAGCGGCCAATCCTATATGTGCATGTCGGTCTGTGACTGACATCCCATTGCACATTCTTCTTCCTCATCCTCACTCTATGATAACGTCCCCGAACCATTGGAAGATGAATTTGATAATGATCGACTTCATTTCATTTCTACTCAACTTAGTCAATGTTGCCGTTTGGCTTTGTGGGAGTGGCTAAGTGCTTCTGGAACTTACTGCCATCCATCTTCTAGTCTCTTTGTGACGCACTTAGTTTCTCTTTTGCTTTGCAAACCGTTATGAAATGGTTTTCCTTCTGCAGCCTGTGCATATTTGTCCGATAGCAGGTCGTTTGCCTTCATGTGGAAAGGAGAATCTACATTGGAAACACAATTTCTTTTTCTTTGGAGACATCACTCGGTGGGCCTCTCCCTTGTGATTTTGCATATTTTTCATGCTAAATGCTGATTCGTTTTGGGTTGTTCTAGCTTCCATATCAGCAGCTTGATGGTCAGCACATTCCGCCGCTATTGCAGCCATGAGCACTTTCTCCAAAGTGAGCGTTTTTCTCAGAATGCGTCGTCGGAATGAATTGGAGAGACAACCATCAATAACTGTAAGACTCATGGCTTCTTCATCATTGAACTTGCAGTGCTTTATAAGCATATCAAGTCCCTCAACAAACTCATCCATCGTCTCGCTATCTCGCTTGATTGAAAGTGTACCTTTCATAGTCGACATTCGTTATCGGATTGTACTTGGCCTCTGTCTTCTTGATTTGACTGTATGATTTGACGGTATGATACTTCATCAGCTTGTGATATCTTCTTTATCACTTCCTTTATTCCGTCACCTGCAAGGTTCTGTAAGTATTTGGGAATCTTTTTGTCACTTGCTTCTTCCATAGCATCTATCATAGAACGTTTCAATCCAGGCACTCCATCTGGCGTCATTATTCTGCTTTTTGGCACGATCGAAAGTAAGTGGTGGTTTCAAGAACGTGACTAGGCCATATTTGGCGCTCTTCTCTGCAACCATTAAAATATTTCACTATTCTGAAGACCTTTTGATATTTTTGGATGCTACTTGATCCTTTGGACGCATTGGCAGCTCAACTGGGTCGTCACAGTTGATTCAAGGTCATGTGGCACTCCCCTCGCTCATGCTGGTAAGTATGTTTGCACTTTCGATATCCGGTTGTCACTTTAATTAGTGCTTTCTTGTACCTGGTTGTCGCTGCCTGTAGAGTTTCTTTGCACCTGCTTGTCTCTGCCACTAGCGCTTTCTTACACATGGCTATTGCTGCCTTTAGAGTTTCATTGTACCTGGTTGTCACTATCTTTAGAGTTTCTGCTTTGTATTAGTGCTGGCTCTGTGTTGTGCTCTGGCAGCGAATCTCTTGTTTAAGCCTTACCAGTAGATTTTTGGCAGGCTTACTGACGGCTCTCCTCTGTAGAGCCTTCACCTTCTGCGAGGGCCACTCCAAAGCTGGAGTTGTGCTTTGGCTCCACATACGCTAACGGTAGACCGCTTCTTGAGGCGCACATGGCATGTGAGCAGTTTTCTGGACCAAGGCACACTCTTAGGGAGAGCAGTCTTGTATCCTTGGGGTCACGTATCCCCATTTTGTCACCAGTTGTAGCATCGTCCCCAGTATGGGAGCACGTAACAGACCACACTACACACGGAGCTCTGGTTTGCACGTCTTTATTCTTCGGCATGCAACCGTTAACCGAACGCACTGCGTCACAAACTTTAACCACAACCACCAGATTACACCCACCAGATTCTTGAACAACGTGCTGTGGTGCTTCCTACGAAACCCACCCCTGGAGCAAAAGAGGACAGCGGGGCCCGTAGTAGAAGGTATCCCCGTGTGAGTAGCCCGACAGAGGGGAACTGCTTTCACTGGGGTGGCCTGCACGCTCGGGGAAAAGAGAAGCTCCAGGCCCTGTGCCTGACTTTAAGATGGTGTCCCTTCCCACCATAGGCGGCCATCTTAGAGTGTGTTCTTCCTATACATTACACTCATGGCCTGCTTTGTTACCCCATTTCCGCATTGTTGATGGTGAATATTTCCTATATGACCTAGTATGAAATGGCCTGTCTGAACTGACTACCCTCTGAGGTTATTTGTATGAATCGGCCTGCCTGATCTCCCTTCCCTCTGAAGATTTAGAGTCCCAGATCGCCTCCTTGGCGCATCTCTGACCCCCCCCCCCCCCGCCTGCCTGAGGGTCACTCCTCGCACCTGTGCCCATGGCCAGACCACCTCTGGCAGCCACACCCAGCAGCATCTACCCCCTTGGATGTCTTATTTCTTTGTTCACTCTATTGAAAAGTAATATACAATCATTTTTAGCCTAATCGTGAAAATGGAACCCTGAGTGAATTTACTATCTTGCATGGTTACACCTCTAACCACTAGTATATGTAGTAGTTCTTTGTACTTAATATCAGTATTTTGTGATTCTGAGCTTGCCCATTTCCATCTCTCTCCTGAGTGACTTTACAACACTATCTGTGTCCCTTCCTTGTGGGGTCTTCTACTCACTGATTCTCTCCCTTTGCCCTCCCTGACCTCTGCCTTTCGTGGATCCTGTCTTTTTCTGGATCGCTAATTTACCCTGGTGTTGAATGTGTTATCTTACTGTAATTAATGCGATTTTCTTTTGCCTTTTGGTCCCCCTCTGTTGACCTGTCAGTTCCGACCCGCCTCCTAGCCCCCTGTCCCTTGTTGCCCTTTGACTAAGCACTCCTTCTCCCCTTGTTTGGGAAAGAGCCAATATTCTTACTCTGGAGTCTCAGTGACCCCTTCTGAGAGAGTCCACTGCGCCCAGGGAGCCACTCACAGTTGAGGTGTGGTATGGCCCCCCCATGCCAAAGCACTCCCTCTCCCCTTTTTGGGGAAGGATCCAGTATGTAGGCCTTGGAGTCTCAGAGACCCCTCTGAGAGAGTCCACTGCGTAAAGGGAGGCTCCCGCAATAGAGATAGGGAAGGGATACCTTTCCGCCTGGGATCACAGCTCACTGGACTTGGGACACAGCTTTGACTCGTCTACTACTTTGTGTCCCCGTCCCCCTCCCCCTCCTCTCCCCCTCCTTCATTCACTGTCTACTACCCCTTCTCCTAACCCCTCTCCAATGAATCTCTCCCCTTGCCTGCTTTTTCTCTTAAGCATATTGTCCTTATTGCTTGTCTCGACCTTACATCTCACTATGTTGCCGGCTCTAATAACTGTGTAACCTTGGTAACGATGTAACCTGCAGCTATGATCTGATGCTCATGTAAAGCGCTCTCATACCCCCGGGTCTAGCCAGCGCTATATAAAACCTGTCAAAGAAAGAAAACAAACAAAATAGATAATACTCGTAAGGAGTCTGCCGAGGGACCCGACAGTAGGTACAGCCCGGGTGGTGTTCGGCCTGCAGCCCTTGTGACACTGCTGCTGGGTGTGGCTGCCAGAGGTGGTCTGGCCATGGGCACAGGTGCGAGGAGTGACCCTCAGGCAGGCCAGGCTCACACTCAGCCCTTCCCCTGCCCTGTGAGGGGTGTCAGAGGCCTCCTGCAGTCAGCAGCTCTTCCAGGGCACTGTGTCTTACTTTGGATTATGGGGTTCATGAACCTGTTCGTTTACGCTGATGAACCCTGGACGTGTGACCTCTTGACCTTGTCTCCGTTCCATGACCTCTCAGCTGGTCGGTGGTTCTGATCCGAACCCGGCTCACCTGGACTGAGCATCCTTGGAGGCGATGAGTCCAGCATCCGAGTTATCCCACCGTCCTGGGTACCAAAGGGCTGTCGGGCACTGCCACCTAGTGGGAGACACGAGTATCACTCCGCAACAGGGACATGGAGGGAAATGCATGGATTGTAAGAGCGGTAAGATAACTCTGGAGGTCAATGCACTTCTAAGAGTTCCGTGTCTATTATCTGAAGGAAGACCCTCCATTATAAAAACCCTTCTCTCCATCACCTTGGAAGTGCCTTCCCAGTGTGTCTGCCATTTATTGCAGTATTATCCTTCTACCTGTATTTTGTACTCTTTTGTAACCTGCACACGTCACTGTTCTCTTGTAACACTGTTTGCTCCTCTTACATTTTGTTTGCCTTTGATACTTGCACAAGTGCCACTATTGCCCACGTAACGTTTGTTCTTGTGCTCGAGTGTCTTACAGTATTTTACCTCTACTGGTATTTTGTACGCTTTTGTAACTTGCACACTTGTCACTTTTCCCTCCTGTAATGCGCCGTTTGCTCCTCTTGTATTTTGTTAGCTCACAATTGTCATTTTTGCCTCATGTAACTTAACGTTTGCTTTTGTAATTTATTCACTTTTCATAATCTCCTCTTGTATCAGTTTTGTTCCTATTGTTAAGCGCTCTGACACCTTCCGGTAAAGTCCGCGCTATAGAAAAACGCATAAAATAAATAAATAAAAATATTTTAAAAATCACACTTCTGACTCTTGAAGTAGCACAAAGGGTTCATGTGCCTGCTGCAAAGCACATTGTGCGACATGCAGATCCCAGAGTTATATTTTATGCACTGCGGAATGTGGGCTACTGCGTTATTTCCAGTTCACAAGTTGCAATTCTTCTAATGTAGCACAGTGAGCTATTTACGGAATCAAGGAGCTGCAGGCAAACTGTACATCATAGCTTTAGGTCCTTATGTTTTGTTTTTTTGATCTGTGGTTCTTCTAAGATTACAAAGAAGTCTCCTCTGGGAACCAATGAAGTCATGTTAATACAGACAAACCCCAACATCACATGATGTTTTATATCCTGACTTTCTGTTTTTCCTGACAACAAGCTCTTAACAAACAGTGCCTTCAAGTGTGGCTGCTGTGTGACTCCTGTAGCTTATAACCCTGTACGTTGTATTACACTCTTGTATGCTTTACTGTATCTGTGTTTGTGATGTAAAGTGCTCTGATACCCTACAGTGAAATGAGTAGCGCTATGAAAGAACTAAATAAAAATTAAAAATAAAAATTAGCAGGGTGAATTTAAACCTATGGTTAGTGTAATTATTCATACACATAGACAAAGCTTACATTCTTACAATGCATGCACATCTCTTACAAAAGGGTGTTGAACAAAGTCAAAAACGTTCCTCAAAGCCATATTTTCATTAAAGTACTTGTAAAGTGATAAGCTGTGTGCCTTTGTTTCCTTCCATTGCATTGGCATCTAGGAATTAGGCTACTGATATCTCCTAGCCACGGTAATACTTGAACAAAAGATGGGCTGATTTCCCTTTAAATCACGCCTCTGTTTTGTGCTCGACTGAAAGTGAAAAGAAGAAAGCTCCTCGCTGCCTGCAGGTTGCTTCATCGAATGGAATTCACAGAATTGTATGGGCTTTGCTGAATTGTGTCCCGGTGTTGAAAATGGCACCAGGACAAGTTCAGCATATTTTCCATTGTCAGCGAGATCCCAGATCTGGCCCAGAAATAGCTGCCGGAACCAGCCTCAAACGCAATCCCCCTACTTTCCAGCACTGTGCAGCAGCAAGTAGCAGTGTCATATGTGTGGGGCTGAGAGGGATAAATCTTCATGCAGCATTTACAAACCAGTGTCTCATAGTCTGCAAGGTTTTATTTTGTTTTATTTATTTAATGCGATGTTATATAGCGCAAACATTACCCGAAGGTGTCAGAGCGCTTTACAAATGAACTAGTTGCGTTACATAAGGACTTTGGATTACATGAGTTACATAAGAGATACAAACAGAAAGAAATTGCAAATGTATTAGTTGTAAAGTCACTTAAGGAAGAGATACAAACTCTAAAATCACATAGGAATGGTAGTAAGTACAAAGGTCTACTACATATACTAGTGGTTAGAGTTATATATCTACAAATAGTAAATTCACACAGGATTACATTTTAACAACAATTAGGCTTGGACAATTATATAATACATATTTACATATACATATATATTTAAGGCCGTCCACCAAAAAGAGTAAAACGATCATGGGTCATCAGGAGAAGTCGTGAGGGAAGAAGGAACGGAACAAAGGTCATACAAAATGGCGGGTCCGGGTCATGGGTCATGGGTATCGACGGAGACCATCTCCATAGGAAGAGCCAGGCATAGATTTTGGAATTCTTGATGGATATTGAGCGGGCATGCCCTCTTGGTGCTTGTTCCAGAGCTGATCTATTTGCACTGAGGCAGCGCAATCTCCAATGCTTTGTTATTAAAAATGATGGATGACCAGGAGTGGGGCCATCCTGGACCTGGAGCTATTCCTTTGTATAGTTTCAAATGTGGAGGACAGGTCATCTTCCGTAGATCACGCAGTGCGCCATGCAAAGAACTTTGTAAATAATTATTTTTATTACATGTAGCCTATTTAGGACTATGAGGGATGGGGTAATGTGTTTAGAACTTGTCATGCAGCCATGTTCTAGATTTGTTGTAGGTTGTCTTTTAGTTTTTTTAAGGTATGGTATAGAAGACATTCGCCCAGGGATGGTGTGAAGAAACTAAAGGCCTGATTTGGATCTTGCCGGATCGGATACTCCATCACAAACGCGTTGTATATCCCATCAGCCGTATTACAAGTTCCATTGGATGTAATGCACTGGTAATACGGCGGATGGAATGCGACGGAGTTGACCAGCCACCCTGAGGCTAGTGATGCCTGAATCCTGGGCGACTGGACCCAGTAAAGGAAGATACATGGGGCTGCTTTCTGAGAGATCTGGGGAATTCATCTTTACTCATCTCCAAAGATGCCCAAAAAACCTCTACGTCCTTAGTTTTAGTAAATGAGAGCTCTTTGACAGCCGTAAACTTTTCCTCTTGTGGTTTAATACACCCATCACCTAGTAGATAACAAGGGCCTACTTAACTTTTTTCTGGTTGATATGCTATATCCTGCCTATTTTAAAGTTTTAAAGTTATTAAAACAGCTTGTAAGTGACCTTTAATCAATACAAAATCTTTGATATATGTTGTCGACAAGGAGGGAGTGCAGTTTTCATGGCTCGCTGTCCTGTTCTTTTGTTGTGTCTTAACATGAGGTGTATTACAGTAAAACATAAGTTGCAAGATAAGGTCCAAAATTACAAAGTATCTAATCATTCCTTAAGGTTGTTGAATAAGGTCCAAAATTACAAATTACAAGGCATATAATTACAACTGTTCGAAGGCATAAGTAGTATAAGTTTCAGCAGTTAATAAGTTGTTAATTGATGGCAACTAAGGAATTGGAGGTAGAACAGTAATCTCAGGGCAGTGATCAGAGGCTAAGCCATGGAGGTGAGAGAGCATGTTTCCACCAGAGAGGTTATCTGAAATTTGTTTAACTTTATGAAAATCAATACAAACACTGACTGACCCCCCTGGCTTTGGCATCAGGACAATAGGTGATTTCCAATTACCATTAGAAAAGGGTTCTTGGATTTCTCCCAAAAAGTAACTTAAAAGATGAGAACAATAGACTACCTGAGTCAGACAACCAATAGAAAAATAGAGCCAAGGGCATATCTTTTTCCCAGTTCTTTTCTTCTAAACCACAAAGTTTCTTGAGCGTCAGTTTTAAAGAAGTGTTATATTGTTCCACTGATAAATCTTTTGAGGGGTGATATGAAGACATATTAAATTAATTTACCCCCAACTGTTAGCATATTTGAGCCATCAGTTTAGATACAAAGGAAGTGCTCTGGTACGTTCCAGGTATCTGAGAGGACTTCAATCATCGCGGAGGCCATTTGAGAGGGGTTTATTTGTCTCAAAGGTACAGCCTCTGGATAACGGGTGGCTTGGCCACCTATATCCACCTATATATATACATATATCTTTACCCTTTGCTGAAAGGAACTAGAAGACCAACTAGGTCTATCCCTAAACATATTTCGGGGAAGGGTGCTTTTAGAGGTTTATAAGGATTAGTAGTCCAGCAGTATGACCCTGCTTGAAATATTTCTTAAGGGGAGAGAAACATTCCTGGCAAGTAAAATTGTTCAACAATACTCTTTTCTGTCTTCTCAGTCCCAAAGAGCCCTTACATGAATTATATGTGAGCTAAAAACAATGGGGCTTACTTATGAGCCCTCGCGTCACTTTTACGCCGCTGGTGCGTCACTTTTTGTGACGCACCAGCAGGGTAAAAAATTTGCCTTGTTGCACTATATTTACAAGTGATGCATCTGGAGAAGTGTGGCTCAATGATTAGAGCGGCAGACCCTGATGCAGAGGTCTAGCCTGGGACCAGGGTTCAATTCCCTGCCTCGGCGGGTCTTGGGCTCAAAATTCCACAGACCTGATAATTCTCGCCTCGGTGCCTATTCCAATCATGGAGTCCAACTCTGCAACTCTGGGCAATAGCTTGCTTAATCTCCACAACGCTAAGGATGCCTGGCCTTCACCTTGGGGGTGCCCAGGAGTGGACGCCTCACAGGGAAAGCCAGGATGGGTTCCACAGCGGTATTCGTACAAGCGCCTTGAGACCCTTGCGGGTGAGTAGTATGCTATACAAGTATCAATTTACATTTTTTTTTACGTAGATGCGTCACTTTGTAAACAGCTGCGCCACATTATACCTGCGCCAGGTATAATGTATGCAGGGGGGGGGGGCGTTCTGACGCTAGTAAGCCTTGTAGAAAGTGATGCAGTGAAATCTATATGATTTCACTGCGTCACTTCTAGGGCGCAAATGCGTCAATATCTTATGCCTGCCTCATGGCAGGCGTAAGACTGACGCGGACACATTTCTGGAGTTGCGTCACTTTTGTGACACTCTCCAGCAATGCGTCATTTTTGCGCCTACAGATACGTCAGAAATACTGACATATCTGTAACTCCTTGTGCCATGATGCGTCATACTGTAAATAGACGCATCATCGGTGTCGCAAGGAGGGCGCAATGAAAAGTGACGCATCGCTGTTTTCTCGCAGCGATGCGTCACTTTTCATAAATGAGGCCTCATATATTATCTTTCAAAGGCTGCCGTATGAAAAGTTGAGGAGATTGTTCCTGTACAGCCCTGCTGTACATCAATCCATCCTTAAGACCAAAACAGGGTCCTACGTCAGAGTCTCTTTCTGTTTCCTGGGCTTCCTCCCAGGCCTTTGGCAACAGCGGGTTCTCTCACTGAGCAGCCTGAAAGTCCTTATCTGCCTGATAATTGTCACAAGTTAGAAGTAAACTGTACTCTTGACTACCCTTTTACCTATCCTGTCTTCTCTGCCCCCCTTAGTTTGATAGATTTCTGAGTTAAGAAAGACAGTTCTTCACCTGAGAAGGGAACCTCTATTAGCCACAACCCCAAGCCCGCTATGCTCTACCTCACATGGAATAAAATTGGTGATAACTGGTCCCTATGACTGAGGGCTTTAGTAAATCAAGCACTACCTCTACTTGGGTGGTGACATCTGGATTTCACTTTACACATACTTGAGCAACTGGGGTTTCCTGGCGGTCCCCTCCCACACATCTGATAGCCACTCTCTGCTTTGGCACCAGTTGAAGTGATTGAACAAATGTGTTTTGAACAACTGACTGTACACCCCGTGTCCAATAAAGCATTTATAGTCCGGCCATTACCTTGAAGGTGAGAATGATAAGTGGGCGATTCTCTGGTATAGTAATAGGCTTATGAACCAGGCTGATATCCATTGGCTCTTCTTAGTTCTTTTTCGTACAAAGCCCGGCAAAATGCTCCCGCCTGCCTCTCTGGGTGCCGGGGACCCTGTAATTTTGATCGGAGGATCGTCGGAAGCGCCGGAGGGACTCGGCATCAGTGGCTCTTACCAGGACGAGTCACTGCGAGACACGTGACCACGTGACACGGTGTCGATTTGATAGTTGCCGGTATATAGTGGCTGGGCAACCATAAGGTCCTTGTTCAATCAAATTTTGATGTGAAGTTCGAGAATAGTGAACCCCCCTTTTACGCCCTGAAGAATTTGCCGAATCTATAGCAACGAAACATGTTGGCTTGAAAAAGAAAAGGATATGGTATATAATTAACCATTTTTAATGGAAGGTCTTGCAGCATCAGAATAAAGAAAAAGACGGCCAGCAAGACCTGACCAGGTTTTATTTATTTATCTGTTTGTTTTTGTTGTCTTGGGGTCTTAGTTTGTATACATGTTGTCACAGTATTGTTTCAACTCACTCACTGTTTTTTGTCACTATTCTCACTCTGTGTACTAGTATATTTTTGTGCACGTTCCTTTCTTCACGTAGAGAGAGTGACCGATGATGAGAAGTGGGTATACCGGATATTGCTATTATCCGGCAACCCCCTCGGGTGTTACGACCGTGAGGTACTCTCTCTGCCCCCTGTGGTTTTCGATATTGTTGATTTATTGAAACATCCTGGCCTAAGGAGGAGTGTTAGTATACACAGCTAGGGTACAGAAACAGACCCTGTGGTCATTTACCCACGTTGTGGTCAAGAAAGTGGATGTTGTGCTGACGAAGGTAGGGCTACATTTTGATTAACTCATCCTGAGGGAAGCCTAAAAATCTAATCTCTGAGGGATGCAACATCTCCTAGAACCCCTAAGGTCAGTTGTAGGGTTCCGAAGATAGGAGACCTGGAATCAACGCTTTGCGCGGTGGGTAAATGGAGGTGGTGCTACCATGAATGCCAGCCCCAGGCCCACCGTGCTCCAAAGAAAATAGGAGGGAAGTCTAGGAGGCAGAGACGGACCCTACTAATCTCCACTGCAGAAAAGAACTTGAGACAGGAACAAAAAACTGGTGAAATTATATTGTGTCGTAGGAGTCACAAAGAGGCGTGTAGATGGATAGGTGAGATCACCGCCTCAAAGGCTCAGTAATCTGTGAAGATGCCACCAATGCCTGATATTTTAAGTACTATGAATCTCTAACTTAGCTATCATCCAACAGAGGACAATTCTGCTGTTGAAAGCCTTTTTGACCGGATCATACTTCAGGCACTCTAGAAGAGAGACCGTCTGCGACTGAATAACAATCTTACTCTTGGCGTGGTTTCAAGGTCTTGAGTGACCTGCAGTCTGGTAAGGTACAGGGGTCCCAATGGCCTCCTGGCTGAACTTCTAAACCCTTGTTGAGTCTCAGCAGTCCTGAACTCTTGCACCTGTTCCTGGAGGTGAAAGTAAAGTGGGCAGATCTGAGGCACAGTGCCATTACTGTCATTCCTCAACTGCTCAGTTCCACTAGTACTATCAGTCCATTTCCCTGTTAATTGGATAATCTCCAAGAAACTGGCCAATCAGCTAGGGCTATCCATCTCCTCTTTGGTTCACCCAATCCAATCCTTTTGAATGCTGTCCTGAATTGCGTGTCTAAATCTGCGTCGCTAGTACAATGTTATGGCTAAATCTTCTTCCCTTCCCTGGCCAGCTGATCTTTTCGCATGGATTCTACGGAATTCACGCATCGACTCATAATACGCCCCCTCGTTCTCTCTTGGGCAGAGAGTCTATGCAAAAGGATTTCTCTACCAAACCTTTTTTTATTACAATTCTTTTTATTACAGTTAGGTGGTCATACAACAGATGTTAAGGGTAGCCAGAATATTCGACAATCTAAACAATATTGAATTACTTTCCAACAGTCAGTTTAAACGATTAGTGACCCATTAGAGTTCTTCGTCGTTTTCATCCATGGGACCTCCCCGCCAGCAGGACCCATTCCCTCGAGTGGAAGGCAAAGAACAAACATTGCCCCTATGAGCGTTGCATTTGCCCCATATCCGGTCCCACTTCCGGGGGCAACCCCTGCTTTCATAGGCCACTCTTTCTGCTATCATACACCAGTCCATATCTCGTTTCCATTCCTCTAATATTGGCGTCTCCGTTGCTCCCCACCTTCAGGCTATATTTCGTTTAGCAATTATCAACCCCAGGGTGATCCAAAGTTGCTCCATGTGGGTCATGTTTGTTGCCTCCCACACATAGAGAAGACATAATCTCTGCAGCGAAGAAGGTTCCCTAGCACATACACCTCACATCTGGAACACCACCGCCTCCCAATACAGTTTGATTGCCGGACATCCCCATAGTATATGGTAGAACGTACCCTCCCGCATACACAGTCATTTACACAATGCATTGTCCCTTCTTCCCATTCTGACCAAGGTGTCGCAGGAAAACTATGTCCTATAGAGTATTTTAAGCTGTTACAGTCTAAGTCGTGATGTTATGGCCACCTCCCGTGGGGAGGAGAGCTCTTCTTGCCAGTCCTCTTCTTCTAGGTTCCCGAGGTCTGCCTGCCAAAGTGCAAGGAGGCGCAGAAGGGGTCAGGTAGGTTACTGATTATTGTTTGGTATGTCACGGAGATGGCTCTACGATCCATGTGGTCCGATAGGAGTCTGTCTTTCAGAGGGGAGGCCTCTGGTAGGTCTTGGTCAGGTGGGATGATTGTCATCAGAGCATGTCGTGTCTGTAAGTATCTAAATGTCTCAGTTTCTGACATCTCGTATTCTTTCTGTAAATTGGAGAATTAGACTATTTTTCCCTTTACCCGCAGGTCACCCACCCTTGATATACCAATGGCGTCCCATTTGTCAAAGCCCGAGCAGGAGCCAAGTCTTCCCAACCTCTCCTTCCCTTGTTATGCCATCCCAGTCTCTTTGTCACTCGATGCCACTGGGAGATTGTTTGGGCGGTTGGGCCCTTGAGGTACTGGTGTTTCAGTTTCATAACCCCCTGGGCCCATGAGGCATCTATCCATCTGACATGATGGCTCGTCGTGTGGGCGGAGAACCGATTGATTTATAACCGACAGCTGAGCTGCCCAGTATTATGCTTGAATGTTCGTCAGTGCGATCCATCCATTGTACCATCCCCTGACTAGTTTATGGACAGGTATACGTGGGGGCCGCCTGTCCCAGAGTAGGGTCCTAACTTCCCCCTCTATCGTGCTGAAGTAGGCGTCGGACTTTGTATGGTGTATTTTGCATGGCGTAGAGGGAATGTGGCCATGCCATTATTTTAAAAGGAAAAGGCACACAATTGATGAACGGAATGAGGAACAAATCAAAACATTCTCCCCCAGTCAAGAGAACTGGGTTAAATCCATCATTCTTTTGCTCACAATGCCACCCCAGTTTAGACCTGGCCATATGTAAATCAGTCTCAACCCTGTGCCTCATGGGAACAGTCCAGTCTGAACGGCCATTCCAGGTCCTGCCTGGACCGGAAACAAGCATCCTACGACCGGTTTCGGGGTTTCACTCCACTTCAGCTAGGATAGCTTGAATCCAGTGGCACAGTGAGCCCGGGACCCACCTCTGGGTATACCCGGTGCACTTAGAGCAAGAAAGAAAAAGACACACAACTGATGGACGAATGCAGAACAAATCAAAACATTCTCCCCCAGTCAAGAGATTTGGGTTAAATCCAATGTTCTTTT